>NW_020664420.1:5653072-5742358 GCF_002925995.2 Terrapene triunguis | reverse complement strand
TGCAATAGGAAAGGAAGAAATAGTGATGGTTATTCACTGGGGAGCACTGCTGCAGAAGCTGTACACTAGCATTTCAGCCTAGCCTCCTCCCTTTAAGCATTTGTGCTCTGGACAAGTGTGAGTTTTCGTTGCACTGCAGCTTAACTGCCATTGTAACAGAGCATCACCACAGTGTGTGGGAACAACATGACATACATTAAGATGGGATGGTGTTGTTAAAACCCCTGAAAGTTATTTCAGGCCCTCTAATATCTTGCCAACTGGGTTTGAAGAACGTGAGATTACGCTCAAAGCTGGAACAATCCTGTTGTTGGAATGTACCATTTCTCTGGGGGGGCGGGAGGGAAGAAACAAAACAGGAGTTAAAGATACTTACCAGCTGGAAGAGAGAATGTCAGCACGCAGCAACCAGTTACAAAATGGTCACTTTAGGGCTGCAGCTGCTTGTCTTTGCCATTTTTTAAAGGGCCAGCTCTGGAAAGACAAGTAGGGGGAAATAATTCTTAAAAGAAGGCTACTCTGCAGTGGGGGATACATAGGAAGGATCAGCTCTTACAAAGGTTGTCGTAAGGAAAGAGGTTGTGTGTGCGTATCTAGACCACATCTAGACCTAACATGCTGGATAGAACCACTGAAGTTTTCAGCAGGGGATTCCTAGCTATTATAGAAACTAGATTTAATCTCGTATTTTCAGTTCCTATTTCAATGCAGCTCAAAGTAACAACAACAGTTGACTACAGAAAGTAAATGTACAGTTTAAGAATAATTTTATTCGTTGTATAATGCTCTAAAGTACTTAGTGCTCAATGTTCTTTTTTTTTGGTGGTCGGGGTTATGATATTTTTGTACAATTCAGAAATTTTAACATTTGTCTCTTACCAACAATTCATTGTGATGCCAGGATGTCTGGTCAACGTGCCACCACTCTTTCCTGAGAGCCCCTGCAGACCTCATCTTACGTCCTGAAGTTTGAGATTTGGATATTGCTTAACATTCATATCTACAATCCTAGGTCCTTCTCCTGCAGACACACAACACTTCACACTTTTCATTAATGTATCTTAAAGGAGTACATTTCCCCCATTTTACAGATGGGGAAACTGAGGCACAACGAGATGACATGAGTAGCCCTAGGTTGCTCAGTAGGCCAGTGGAAGAGTCAAATCTAGAAGCTAGAGTCCCAGAACAGTACTCTATCCAACAGGTCGGATTGCAAGACATCCCATTGATGTCAATGGGGCTTCTTGTGGAGTAAAGCTAAGCACCTGCATAAGTGCTTGCAGGATCGGGACCTTATTGATCATACAATTATCCATCCCCTCTACTACACTAAATTCTTCAATCTCCTGCAGTAGTGCATTTTACAGCCAGGTTGTGCACAGTGTGAAGAATTACTTCCCTGTATATTTTGCATAGTGGGGTATGTTTGTCTAGAAAGAAAAAAAGAAAGACTGGTGGATTGTTAAAAGCAAATATCTATCTTTCAATAAAATAAAATAAAATAATCCTTCATGTGTAAAATATGCCACAGTGGGGAAAATCAAAACCCTTTATCTGGAGCACTGGACGTGTAGATCATGAATTTTGCATTTCTCTAAACAATATTAATAAAGCCCTGATCCTGCAAAGACTTAGGTACACTCTTAGTTTTAAGCACTAGGACTAATTACTCCAATGGGGCTAATCATCTATGTAAAATTATGCACGTGCATATGTGTTTGCAGGATTGAGATCTAACACAGCAATATGATGGCAACACTAAGTGGGAGTTCAGGCAGTTTAGCCCCTTTGAAAGTCAGGCCCTATCCCATATGTGACTAAAGCTGGGAGCCTCAAATATGAGATGAGACGAAATCTGGGGGCTGAGTGGCTTACCCACACCTATTAACTGTGGCCATTCCAATGTAGCACATGCTGTAATGTGATCAGAGTCATTTATGTTGGTCTGACACTCTTGCAAACAGCCAAATTGTCTCTGGTGCTGTCCATTTGCCTGCTACATGTACCGTCCCACATCAAAGCCCAGTGCATGGTTTCCAAAAGCTTCCCATATGATAAAGCACATTGTGGAAAATATGCCAATCATCCTTAGGAAGAAATTTCCATTTCTGTCCCATTATTTTTATTTTAATCCTTTTGCCCTGAAGCCTTTCATTTTCTTGGGAAGAGAGAGAGAAAAAAAAAGGATAATCTTTCTCAGGTTCCATTTCTGTTGTTGCAGTGCCCTGATACCGATATCACATTTCTCAGGCTTTATTGACTTTGATAAAAGCCTTTGACTTGCTGAACTTGCTCTCACTTTGGGTACAGCTGCATAATTATGGATTTCCTGTCAAAATAATTAATCTCTATCTCTCTCTTTCTCTTTTTTTAAGTATGAGTGGGAACTGCTAAAACTCATTCACAAAATGCAACTTCTCTCTAAAAATAACAGCAGCATTTTGGTGACCTACATGACATGACTTCGTTGTTCCCAGTACAGACACGTGACCATATCACAAATGCCATCGTCACAACTCATACTAGTTGGCACCCTTGTTAGCAGGCTCTCAACACAGAGGTCAAGAATCGTATGTATTGTGCCTAAATTCTCCCTTCAACCACATTGATGGCAGACAGCCTTGGAGACTGAATGTCTAAGTACCATTCAGATCACTAATTTCACTTCTAAAACTTCTTTTAAAAACTCAAAATATGGATCCAGTGATTTGGAAGCAGAACTGCATTTGCAGTCCAGGAGACCTCGGTTTTGGAAAAATTGTGGATCTATTGCTCCACCAGCTATTAATAGGCCATGATGTATTTGGAGACCAGAGAGAAGGAAAATGCATAGTGTGCTTACCATACTTCTTATCATTTGTATGACAGTAACACCTAGAGGTGCCAACAATGATCAGGACCATACTGTATTATGTCCTGGACACACACACATTCAGAGGCACTCTCTGCCCCAAAGAGATTACAAACTAAGGCCTGGTCTACACTAACCCCCCAAGTCGAAGTAAGGTACGCAACTTCAGCTACGTGAATAACGTAGCTGAAGTCGACATACCTTACTTCGAACTTACCGCGGTTCAGACGCGGTCCACACGCGGCAGGCAGGCTCCCCCATCGACTCCGCGGTACTCCTCTCATTGAGCTGGAGTACCGCAGTCGACGGCGAGCACTTCCTGGTTCGATTTATCGCGTCCAGACCAGACGCGATAAATCGAACCCGGAAGTTCGATTTCCAGCCGCCGAACTAGCGGCTAAGTATAGACCAGCCCTAAGAGACTAAGGGGGTGGGTATATTATTAGCCCTGTTTTACAGATGGGGAGCTGAACCCAGACAAATTGTTCCACATCACACAGGAAATCTGTGCTATCACCAGGAATTGAACCCAGTCTAATACTTTAACCCAGTCTAATACTTTATGACAATCTTGCCTCCCTTATACGAGCTACTACTGCTGACTAATTTCAAAAGCTGGGATTGTCATTACCTCCACAAATAGGAATAGCACATCATGACTGCTGCTGTCTCAAGGCGCCAGAATGAAGGAGTAAGGATTTCCAGACTCCCATCTGGAGTGGCATCCACAGCATCAGGCAGATGAAATAGGGAAAAAATACACCACCAAACTAGACCTGTGACATCATCATTGGTGGGTTCTTTCCTCCCTCTTTCGTGTGGTGACTAAAGATTGTAAATAAGACCAAGGGGAATCCCCTTCCAAAACCAATGAGACGAGACTGATTCTGCAGCCTCGTTGCACATTGAGGCACTGACCCATGTCACACGTGCTCGTTTACACTCGTACAGAGTGACTGCAAAAATGCTAATCAACAGAATTGACTCCCCAGCACACCCGCTTCTCACAGATGTAAATGACTGCACCAACAGCAAAAATGATGCATCCAGCCCAATATCTACTGGCATATTTGGTTTGAGTAATGTGAATGAGAAGAACAGGCCTTTGTACTTTAAACTGCTGAGTGAAGGGGCATTCTGCTATTATTTGTTTTGTAAGTGCTCTTCACATTTACCGTACAGCACTAAATAAATAATAAAATGAAATCCAAATAGATGCAAATGTTATGCAAATCCTACCTCCGGCTTTTTGCTGGCCCAAGATAGGCAGGTCTGGTGAGGTGATAGAAGTCAGGTGTTTGCACAGTAGCAAAGATACCAGATATCCAGGGATGACTGTGATCATTCGTTCCATGTGACAGGCAGCAGCTTCACATGTGTCCCATTTGCCACATATATCTCCAATTAATTATAGAATCATAGAAATGTAGGGCTGGAAGGGAACTTGAGAAGTCATCAAATTCAGCTCCCTGTGCTGTGGCAAGACCAGGTAAACCTAGACGTTTCCTGAAGGTGTTTGTCCACCCTATTTTTAAAAACCTCCAATGATGGGGATTTCACAGTCTCCCTCGGAAGGCTATTCCTTATAGTTAGAAAGTTTTTCCTAATATCTAACCTGAAATTTCCTTTGCGGCAGATTAAGCCCATCATTTCTTGTCCTATCTTCAGTGGGCTTGGAGAATAATTGACCACTGTCTTCTTTATAACAGCTCTTAACATATTGGAAGAATGTTATAAGTTTCCCTCTCAGTCTTCTTTTCTCAAGACTAAACATGCCCATATGAACTTCTCTGGGTATTTCTGGGGCACATCAGCTCCTAGCATTATCAAAGAGCAAGCCATAGGCTAAGGTGGGCCTGATTCAAAGTCCATTGAAGTCAATGAGAAGCTTCCCAATGGCTTTAGAAGGCTTTGGACCAGGCCTAGGATGCTGAAAAAGGAAGCACTGAAGGATAGGTAAATACATCACACCCCTTACTTGAAGCCTAATACAGAGACCCAAGAAAGACACAGAGGACTGTACACTGCAGAACTGGCCATCTCCATTCTCCTGCCGGTCACATTACAGAAGCAGACACCTGCACTCTTCAGTGTTCAAACATAATAAGAGAGAAAGACAAGCTTGTGCAACATTCAGGCTTTAATTCTTCCTCCACATGTACCCTGTTCACCCATCTAGCTCTTTGTTAAAGCAGAGTTCTCTAAATGCCTAGGCTAGATCCACAAAGGACCCCAGGCACCTAAATCACCAGTGCAATCTGCAAAATCCCCTGCTCAGCTGCCACCTAGCCCTGTAGGTACCTAAGCTTTGGCTGTAAAATCCCTTACGTTTCTGCCTCTGGGCACATGCACTGCTGCCTCAGGCAGGCAACTATCTCAGACGTAAGCCCCAGCAGGGTCCTCAGACCAGATGGAGATAGATGCCTGCAGGGCCTGATCTAGTAGATGAGCTCTTAACATGTTTGACTCCACACAAAATGGCCCTGGAGAGGGTGGCCTCCCTTATGGCCTATAGCCCAGCGGTCAGGATACTTACCTGGGATGTAGGAGACCCCATTTCAAGTCGTCCTGCCCGCCGCCTGAGGAGAAGGGATTTGACCAGGGGTTTCATGCCTCTGGGGCACATGCCCAATCACTGAACTATGGGATATTCTGATGGGGGGTGCTCTCAATCTCTCCTCTTGAAGCTGCCTCTCCTCCAGCCATTGAGTGTGGAGTTAGGGAGGCACCTCTGCCATTCTTTGCAAGAATGACTTAGGTGCCTGACTCCAGATGAGGGCTCACGGCTGTGTGTAGGAAGCAGAGATAGGTGCCTCCTTGCAACCTGGACTTAGGCGTTGAACTCTGGAGAGGGGCGGGACTTAGGACACCCCCCTCTCCTCAGCTTCTGCTATTGGTTAATGTAGGCATCTCCCTGCCTGGAATGTTGGCTTGTGTGGATCCCACTCTCAGGTGCCTATCTCTCCCCATTCGTTCTATAGGGAGCCTAGCAGACTTTGTGGATTCCAGTGATTTTTCAATGCACCTGACACCTAAATCTCTTTGTGGATCTGGGCCTGAGACATTACTCTAAACATAAACATAATATCATATTATAACACCAACCCCTGCCCCATTGGGAAGCTATCTGTAGAAACATGCACACACAGTCTTACTTTAGAAGACTAAGTCCCTAATGTTCAGCATTTGCTCTCCATTGAGAATCATACAGAAAGCCACCAGTACCACCTCACTGCTGGGAGACACTGTTCTGGAATCTGAGACAGGAATGGCTGAGACAGTATCTGACTTGGATCAGAGGGGAAGCCGTGTTAGTCTGGATCTGTACAAAGCGACAAAGAGTCCTGTGGCACGACTAACAGACATATTGGAGCATAAGCTTTCGTGGGTGAATACTCACTTCGTCAGATGCATGTAGTGGAAATTTCCAGAGGCAGGTATACATATGCAGGGAAGAATCAGTCTAGCAATAATGAGGTTATCTACATGCATCTGACGAAGTGAGTATTCACCCACGAAAGCTTATGTTCCAATACGTCTGTTAGTTTATAAGGTGCCACAGGACTCTTTGTCGCTTTTTATCTGACTTGGGTCATCCGAGGTATGTTGACAGCCTAGGGAAAGGCAGGAAGCAAATGACTCTGGCGTTAATTCAAACACTTAATTTCCTGACTTTATGCAGGAAAAGGTTGAGATCTGAACTGAGTAGTGTGTGCAGAGTTTGCAGCCTTGGAACAAAAGGGTCTGCTGACCAGCCAATTATATATAGTGAGTAGAACCAGTAGCTGAAATGACACATGGAGAAAGTGAGATGAGGACTTAAAGAGTAAATTTGTGGATTTGGGAAATAGTGTATTTGGGTAGATCCTAGATAGCCAAGTTTGTATTCAGAAAGGAAACAGCTGGGGTGGATGTGGATGCATAGGGAAGACAGAGGTGGGGTGTCAAAGGCTGCATACTTATTAACTATGGTTAGACAAAAGACAATATAGTGGAAAACTATAGATAGTAATGATACCATTCCGTTTTTCCAGTGCTGTCATGCAGCAAGCAATGAAGCATGCTTTATATTTATAATTAATTATTATGTCCTGCTGTTAAAGAGAGGGTGGTTGGATTCCTACAGCATGTAATATTCCCTGTCTCTAACATGTCCTATTCCTCTGGCTTCTCTAGCACTGCTATGAGCTGATTATTTTTAGTATTTCTTTCTACCTTCACTTTCAACTCTTTCTCTGACTTTTAATTAAACTGTCCTTAAAATTGTGCATGTAAAAGACAAGCAAGATCACCAGGACTCTGGCTAGCTCTGACTTCTACTCACAATACAAAGTAGGAGTTCACGCGAGGAGATCACCAAATAGTGTCTGTGTTACATGCAAGAGCAGGAGACTCTTTTGACAGGACTGCTCCAGAGCACACAGTGCCACTAATGTACATTCCAAAGGTAATATTCCAGAAAACACCCCAAAGGTATATAGAGCAAACTACACAAAATGTGGTATGTAGCCAAAAACACCTAAAGTGTTTGGCATGTTATTGACTTCTGCACATATCATTGACTTTGTTACACACACACACAGAGAGAGACACACACACACCCCAATGTTTCGGAATATTCATGGCTTTCTTTGTCCCTTCTACTAATACTAAGTTTTATTAATGATGGGCCAAATCCTTAGGCCACTGCCTTCAAACATAAGAATATAAAAATTGCCATAATGGGTCAACCAATGGTCCACTAGCCCAGAATCCTGTCTTCCAACAGTGGCCAGTGCCAGATGCTTCAGAAGGAATGCATATAACAGGGCAGATACTGAGTGATCCATCCCCTGTCCTCTAGTCCCAGCTTCTGGCAATCAGAGATTTAGGGACACCCAGAGCATGGGCTTGAGTACCTGACCATCTTGGCTAATAGCCACTGATGAACCTATCCTCCATGAAATTATCTAATTCTTTTTTTGAATATAGTTATACTTTTGCCTTCACAATAACCCTTGGCAATGAGTTCCACAGGTTGACTATGTGCTGTGTGAAGAAGTACATGCTTATGTTTGTTTTAAACCTATTAATTTCACTGGGTGACCCCTGGTTCTTGTGTTGTGTGAAAGGGTAAATAACACTTCCCTATCCACTTTCTCCACACCATTCATGATTTTATAGACCTCTATCATATTCCCCCTCCCCCTTAGCTGTCTTGTTTCTAAGATGAACAGCCCCAGTCTTTTTATTCTCTCATCATATGGAAGCTGTTCCACAGCCCTAACCATTTTGTTGCCCTTCTCTGTACTTTTTCTAATTCTAATATATCTTTTTGAGGGGGAGGGGGAGACCAGAACTACATTCAGTAGTCAAGGTGTGGGGGTTCCATGGATATAAATAGTGGTATTAAGATATTTTCTGTCTTGTTATCTATCTCTTTCCTAATGGTTCCTAAGATTCTGTTAGCTTTTCTGACCACCACTGCACACTAAGCAGATATTTACAGAGAACTATCCAGAATGATTCCAAGATCTCTTTCTGGAGTGGTAACAGCTAATTTAGACCCCAACATTTTGTATGTATAGTTGGGATTATGTTTTCCAATATACATTACTTGGCATTTATCAGCATTGGATTTCATCTGCCATTTTGTTGCCCAGTGACCAGTTTAGTGAGATCCCTTTGTAACTCCTTGCAGTCAGATTTAGACTTAACTATCTTGAGTAATTTTGTATCATCTGCAAATTTTGCTACCTCACTGTTTACCCCTTTTTCCAGCTCATTTATGAATATGGTGAACAGCACAGAAGGTCCCAGTACATATCCTTAGGAGATCCTGCTATTTACCTCTCTCCACTGTGAAAACTGACCATTTAGTCCTACTTTTTGTTTCCTATCTTTTAACCTTCCCTCTTATCCCATGTCTGCTTGTCAAAGGCTTTCTGAAGGTTCAAGAACACTATATCCATTGAATCTACCTTGTCCACATGTTTGTCAGCACCCTCAAAGAATTCTAATAGATTGGTGAGGCATGATTTCCCTATACAAAACCTGTGTTGAGTCTTCCCCAATGTATCGTATTCATCTATGTGTCTGATAATTCTGTATTTTACTATAGTTTCAACCAATTTGCCTGGTACTCAAGCTAGTCCTATGGCCTGTAATTGCTATGCTCGCCTCTAGAACCTTTTTAAAAAATACATTAGTTATTCTCCAATCTGGTACAGAGGCTGATTTAAGTGACAGGGTACATGCCACAGTTAGTAGTTCTGCAAATTTGTATTTGAGTTCCTTCAGAACTCTTGGGTGAATACACTTTGGTCTTGGTGACTTATTACTATTTAATTCATCAATTTGTTCCAAAACCTCCTTTACTGACACCGCAGTCTGGGACAGTTCCTCAGATTTGTCACCTAAAAAGAATGGCTCAGGTGTGGGGGACTCCCCTTTACACCACTGCAGTGAAGACTGATGCAAAGAATTCAATTAACTTTCCCACCACAGCCTTGTCTTCCTGGAGTGCTCATTTAGCATCTGGATCATGCAGTGTCTCCACTGATTGTTTGGCAGGCTTCCTCTTTCTGATGTATTTTTTTTTTAAAATTACAGTTAGCTTTTGTGTTTTTTGCTAGTTGCTCTTCAAATTCTTTTTTGGCCTGACTATTTATACTTTGACACTTGACTTGCCAGACTTTATGTTCCTTTCTATTTTCCTTAGTAGAATTTGACTTCCAATTTTTAAATCATGTTTTTTGTCAGTAATCGCTTCTTTTACTCTGTTGTTTATCCATGGTGGAATTTTATTTTTATTTTTATTTTGGTCCCCTTATTAGGTTTTTTTATTTCGGATATATATGTATTTTGAGTCTCTGTTACGGTTGGTTTTTTAAAGTTTCCATGCAGCTTGCCGGCATTTCACTCTTGTGACTATTCCTTTTAATTTCCATTTAATTAGTTTCCTCATTTGTGTGTAGTTCCCCTTTTTGAAGTTAAATGCTACTGTGGTACAGAGTTATTTGTTTTTTCACCCCCTTCCCACCCTCAAGGATGTAAAATTGAACTATATTATGGTTGCTATTACTTCAGCTATATTCTCCTGTTGAACCAGATCCTGTGCGCCACTTCAGAACAAATCAAGAATTGCCTCTACCCCTATGGGTCCCAGGACTAGGTGCTCCAAGAAACAGTCATTAATGATGTCTCACCATTTTATCTCTGAATCCTGTCCTGAGGTGACATGTTCCGAGTCAATATGGGGATAGTTGAAATCCTCTATCATCATTGGGTTTTCTGTTTTTGTAGCATCTCTAATCTCCCTGAGCATTTCACAACCACCATCACGGTCTGATAGTCAGTAGTATATTCTTATTGCTTTACTCTTATTATTCAAGCATGAAATTTCTATCCATAGAGAGTCTATAGTACAACTTGCTTCATTTAAGATTTATACTATATTTGACTCTATGCTTTCATTAACATCCAGTGCCACTCGCCCACCCACATAACCTGCTCTGTCATTCCTATATATTTTGTACCCTGGCATTACTGTGTCCCATTGACTATCATAATCCCACCAAGTTTTTGCTACGTCTATCAGATCAATATCCTCATTCAATACCAAGCACTCAAATTCACCCAATTTAGTCTTTAGATTTCTAGCATTTGTATACAAGCGCTTACAAAATTTGTCAATATTTAGTCGTCTCCCTTCATGTGATGTAACTGAATGAAGTCTTTTCTGTTTTATTCTTTCTCTTCAGTTCCTACTGTACTTTATCAACTTCTACCCTCTCCTCTTTACTAGGATATAAGAATCCCCTTTAATAAATCCTACCTTAAGGGGTGTCTCTGTCGAATCATGTGCTCCTCCACACGTCAGCTTTCCACTAGGCCTTAGTTCAAAAACTCTTCTGTCACCATTTAAGTTTTACATGCCATTTTAGTTTAGCTGTAGCCCATCCTTCCTATACAGGCTCTACCTTTCCAAAAAGGTTACCCAGTTCCTAATAAACTTAAATCCGTTCTCTAAACACCATTGTCTCATTTACGTATTAAGGCCCAGTCATTCTACCTGTCTAACTGGCCCTTCGTGTGGAACTGGAAGAATTTCAGAAAATGTTACCATGGAGGTCCTGGACTTTAATCTCTTACCTAACAGCCGAAATTTCTTCTATTCCACCTTTCCCTATGTCACTGGTACCTACATGTACCACCACCACTGGCTCCTCCCTAGCATTGCACATAAGTCTATCTAGCTCAGGAGTTCTCAAACTGGGGGTCAGGACCCCTCAGGGGGTCGCGAGGTTATTACATGGGGAGGTCACGAGCTGTCAACCTCCACCCCAAATGCCGCTTTGCCTCCAGCATTTACAATGGTGTTAAATATAGTAAAAAGTGTTTTTAATTTATAAGATTGGGTCTCACTCAGAGGCTTGCTATGTGAAAGGGGTCACCAGTACAAAAATTTTGAGAGCCATTGATCTCGATGTCTCAAGAGGTCCACAACCTTCACATCTGGCATGCAATTCACCATGCAGTTCTCTTAGTCATCAGAAACCCAACTATATTTCTAATAATCAAATTCCCTATTACTATAACCTGTCTCTTCCTAATAACTGGGGTCCCCTCCCCCAGAGGGGTATTCTCAGTGCAAGAGGATACCATGACATCGTCTGGAAGAAGGGTCCCAATTATGCAATCGTTTCCCTCTGCTTCAGCTTGATGTTCTCCTTCCCCAAGACTTTCATCCTCCTCAACAGCGCAGAGGCTGTCAGACTGTGCATGGGATTACTCTACTGCAGGGCTAGGCAACCTATGGCATGTGTGCCGAAGGCAGCACACGAACTGATTTTCAGTGGCACTCATGCCGCCCGGGTCCCGGTCACCAGTCTGAGGGGGCTCTGCATTTTAATTTAATTTTAAATGCAGCTTCTTAAACATTTTAAAAACCTTATTTATTTTACATACAACAATAGTTGAGTTATATATTATAGATTTATAGAAAGAGATCTTCTAAAAACGTTAAAATGTATTACTGGCACGCGAAACCTTAAGCTAACAGTTAAGGGTGAAAAACAGACCACTTATTTAGCTGGCTAACATTTTCAAAAGTCAGACTGAGTGAGATTTTGTGGACTAAATTTACCTATGATGGGAGCTCATTGAAATCAAGTAAGTTCCCTCAGGGATGATTTTGGCCCTATGTTTTAAAGACATACTGGTATATTGTAGACTTATGTGACAATCATTGTCATTATGTGTGTCAGTCTCTCTGTTTTCTCTACGTGCTCCCTGAATTGGTTGCATTTCAACCAATCAGCCTTCAGTATGCAAATAGTTGAGGAGGAAGACAAGCTGGGACTGGGAGAAAGGGTGAGATGGGTGGGATTTATCTCTAATGTCAAAAATGGGGCAGGTTGAAATTTTTCATACAAAACATTCTTTTTGTTGAATAATTTTTGTTTAAATGGACATTTCTTTGGGAAATCTCCCCATTTAAGTGACTTTTTTAAGCTTTTCCATTAAAACTCAATTTTTGAAGAAAATGTTCAGTTAAAATGAAAGAAGTGTTTTATTTTTGTCAATTTTATTATTGGAATCAAGAAACCTTTCCAGCTCATGAAACATTTCGTAATCATGAGCCCACCACTCTCCGACAAGCTGGTGTCAGGAGGACCATTCGATGTCAATAGAGAGAAAGAAAAAGGAGAAATGTAGGAGAGAGAGAGGAGAAGGGGTATTAGAAGAGAACAAAGGTGAAGAGAAGGAAGAGGGTCTGTGATGTCAAAATTTCACCAACTTGTGCATTTCTCATGGTTACAAGCAGGTGGTCATTAGTCCTTCACGGCAGGGACTGTTTCTTACTGATTGTTTGTACAGTACCTAGCACAATTGAGCCCCAATCTCAGTTGTGCCCTGTGGGCTCTACTACAATATAAATAAAACAGTCTGAATGAAATATTCTTATTACTATACTGCAACTGAAATATTTAAAGCATCCCCAGGACAGAACCTATATACTGATCAACAGGTATCCTTCCATATGAACTTCATGAGTGGACAGCAGACATATTCTGCCTTCTCTGATAGTTCAAGCCAAATGAATAAACATTTGCAAAATTCTGCTTTCAGCTCATCCTCTGCCAAGAGTAGAAAGGACCATAAGCTCAAGATTTGTTTGCTTGAGAACATCTACAATGTCCACAAAAAGAAAGAAAGAAAATATACAGTAACCAGAAACAATCTCCCATTTATTTGTGCATCTTCGTCCATTAATTTGTCCACATTTATCTGTGGACAGAAGCCTAAAAACACTGTTTCAAAGTGAGATTTTTATTTTAAAGGGCATATTTAGTATATCACAGCTCAGTAACAGCCAAGAGGCCTCTCTATGATAGCATGGCACAACATACTGTACTTAATGTTGACACTGCTCAGTGAAACAATTATTACAATCAATTTGACTTCTAATGTGACTTCTCTTGTAAATCTCTGGGTCATTAACCTTAACAACATCAATGTGCTGCCAGGATCCAATTCCACCAAATTAGTGTCCGAGGTAATAGGAGAAGGAATGTATTAATGCATTATTGGTGACTAATAAAGACAGCAACTCTCTAATGTACTATGAGGAACAGCTGAGGCATGCAAGAGAAAGAGGAGAAAGACAAAGCTAGAGTAAGAGACACATATGGTGGTGTATTACACATCACTGGATTAGACGTTACACAATTTAACCTCTTTGCCACTGGCTGAAGAGGACGGGGCAACGGAGGCAGACGAGCAGTTCATCCTATTTCCCACTTGAAAGAGAAGCCCTCTCAGAGATCTGTGCACCATTGCTCAAGAAGTAACCCTTTGTACTATGGCAGAACTGTATGGCTGCTGGAATAGCTGGAAGGGTAAGGGAATAAGGGTGTTTCATTTTATTAGCCCCAATCATGCTCCATAAACTAGCACCCACTTCATAGAACTTACATTATACAGGGCTGATGTAAATAGACTTTGGCACCAGCGTCAACCAGCTTCAACTTCCAATTGGCAGGCTCTAAGCAACATCTT
Source organism: Terrapene triunguis (assembly GCF_002925995.2). Taxonomy (NCBI): domain Eukaryota; kingdom Metazoa; phylum Chordata; order Testudines; family Emydidae; genus Terrapene; species Terrapene triunguis. The sequence goes on along the minus strand of NW_020664420.1, from coordinate 5,728,464 downwards.
TTTATGTTGCTTGAGATGGCCTTTAACCAAGATGATAGATGTCAGACTTTGCCACATCTACTACATCAAAAGGTACAGTGTGTGCTCACAATGTAGCAACAGGGGTGCATTGAGGGGCCTGAAGTCACCAGTAACTAGATGCTAGATATCCTACTGACATCTAATTGTCTGAAGAGGAGCTGTGTTTGAAGTTGACTCCCATCCAAAACAGTAGCTTGCATTGGATAAGAAAGGTACGGTGGCTAAATTGGCATAATAAAAGCAGGATTAAGAAGTTCCTCTTCAGTGCCTTACAACCTCAGCACCTTTAACAAATTAGGAACATAGGACTGAAAGGGACCTCGTGGGTCACCAAGTCCAGCCCACACTATTGCAGGCAACCCATCGTATAATCTGGCTCATGAATGTATCAAGCTCCACCTGAGCTAGTTAAGTTATAGGTCCCCACTACTCGTATGGGAAGGCTTTCCAAAACCTCACTCCCCCGGTGGTTAGGAACCTTCTTTTAAATTTCCTGCCTAATTTTATCCATGGCTAGTTTACTGAATAGCCACATCGTCCCCAAAATACTATTCAAATGGTTGCAGTGGTCTAGCAGAATAGTGACTTCTACAGGCATCACTGAATAATAAGGAAAAGTAAAAGTGACATTGTTTTTATGGGAAGCTATCCCAAAACTCTTTACAGATTGTAAACCAGGATGAGTAAATTCACCACTGAACCAGCAACTGTTTAAAAGCGACACTCCAGAAGGAAAGGAAGAGAAATGAAGAGTAACTTGCACACAGGGGCGGCTCCAGGCACCAGCCTGGCAAGCAGGTGCTTGGGGCGGCCGCTCCGGAGAGGGGCGGCATGTCCAGGTATTCGGTGGCAATTCGGCGGACGGTCCCTCACTCCCACTCGGAGCGAAGGACCTCCCTCCGAATTGCCGCCGCAGATCGCGATCGCGGCTTTTTTTTTTTTTTTTTTTTTGGCTGCTTGGGGCGGCCAAAACCCTGGAGCCGGCCCTGCTTGCACAACTGCTCACGTGGGGGAAACGTAGAAGACAAACAAAATGTAGTTACTTCCCTTGCAGTTTGCTCAGGATAACAGAGTTAATTCTGCCCACTTGTGTGTCCCTGCTAAATCACCAATACAACCTCTTACGGTAAGTCTACATGGCAATAAAACACCCACAGCTGGCCTATGTCACCAGACATAGGCTCATGGGGCTAGAGCTGCAGGGCTATAAAACTGTAGTGTAGATGGTCAGGTTTGGGCTGGAGCCTGGGCTCTGGGACCCTAAGAACAGGCTCCAGCCCAAGCCTGAACATCTACACTGCAATGTTATAGCCCCACGGCCCAAGCCTGAATCAGCTGACACGGGCCAGCAGCAGATGTTTTATTGCAGTGGTCACATACTCTTGGAAAGCCTGATCCTACAACTGTCGAAGTCAATTGAATGATTCCCATTGACTTCAATGGGCTTTGGATCAGGTCCAGAATACATACCTGCTCTTTAATGGTCTTCTGCCACATACTGACCATCCCCATCCCTGATAAGTTTGAGAGATATGGGAGGATCACCCCAAAGGGTAGTAAGGCTTCAGGCATTTAAGATGAGTTTGTATCCATTTCAAAAACCTATTACAACAGAAATCCATTCTGATCACGAGGATGGTAATGAGTATAAAGGTGGCACACATCTAACCCATCTCATTACAATACTAGGATTATCATTTTAATGTGTGGTCTCCCTTAGATGCCAAAGCTGAATTGAGTTTACTTTAAAAAAAAAACCACTACAAGAACATAGAGTTTGGCACTTGTATTGTTGTTTTGCCTTGGGCTGCAGCTGCAAAAGAAAGTGGAGCCAACCACTCCACTTTCAACAACAGTAGCCTAAGAGCTTATGTTATGCAGCAAGATCCGATGAGCCAGGCAGCTTCTGTTTCTCCAGGCCATTTCTATGGCATGAATTATGAATATCATGGAAATGTGGCTATTAACACATTTAAGAACAGGCTTGTAAATTCCACTATTTAAAAAATAGTTATTTTTTAAATGATGGGAACAAAAAGAGTGAACATGCAGCATAGGGGCAAAAATGTATTGTGATTCACATTTACATTTCTCAGACAGAGCCCTTCTATTTTGTCCCAAGAAAATATATGTAATTCTTACACGTGGGTAGAACAATATGTCAGATGTAATAAGTATTTAAATACTTAGCACATACATAACATACACAACTCTTTACAAACACTGGGACAGATTCTCTTTTGACATCCAGCCTCTTTGCACCATTCAGGAGATGCAAAAGGACCAGAAACTGGTGCCAATGGCCAGTAGATAACATCACCTGTTGGTGCTAGTGTACTAGCTCAAGGCCCTGAACCTATAGGGTGTCAGGAAAGGGTCATGTTGGAGGAGGGTCACGCTATGCCTATTCTCCACTGGTGTATAGAAAAGTTTAGCTTTACCGTAAACCTAACAATATGCAACAAGCAAAAGTATCTGAGTTTTGCAATTTGTAGTCATTCAAACTCATGTGCTATTATTTTTGTTCCCTAATGGGATGCTGAAACTTAGGTTCACCAACAGCTGTCATGTCCACCCTTCCTTTCTCAGATCAGTAAAGGGTAGGGAGTTTCAGGGAGATCCTGGTGAGAGGGGAGTGAGCGAATCCTTAAAAGAAAAAGGAGATTGTGGTATGAAAAAGTTTGAGAACCTCAGCCCTAACCTTTACAAACTGCTTCTGCTTCCACCTAAAGAGAGTTTTGCTTAACCACAAAGCAAATTTCCCTCCAAAATTAAACAAATCAGAGGCATGGCCTAAGATTCATGTTTTGTCTATATGCATATATAATCCTCGTGATAGCAGTAGGCAAATAATAATGTTTACTCACAAACATTAATGAATTTATCTTCCCAACACCTCTGTGAGAAAGGGAAGGGTTATTCTTGCTTTAGAGATGGGGAATTGAGGCAGAGCTAGATTAAGTGATTTATCCAAGGTCACACAGAAAGTAGGTGGCATGGCTGCGAATTGAGCCTAGGTTTACTTGAATCCCTGTCCAGAGCCTTTGATCACAAAAATGTGTGGAAAAATTAACCAAAGAGGGTTTCAAGATAGCTGATTCAAATTGTAGTTAGAAGTCACCATAAAAGTTTGCCAATGATTTTTCTCTCCATTCAACCAGGAAATGCAGAACCAGTTTTCTAAGTAAAAAAATGTGGGTACCCGGAATGCAAAAGAGAATATCAATTCATGGAAGCAAATAGGAGGAAATTCTTGGCCCTCTTTAACACAGATCCTTTGTCACAGCTCAACTGTGTTCTTTGGGTCTGTTACTGGCATGGTTTTCGCACTTAGTCAGACACGGGCAGAGTTTCTATCTCCATCGCTTTAATGGAGACTGTCCATTATTCGATGAGTTAATTTCAGAAAGGGGGCCAAGTCTGGAAAGATTAACTGCCAGCTAAGAAAACAAAGCTTTCATGACCTCCTCCATATCATACTCGGGGAGAAAAACTGACAGCAGCTCTCTGTGTACGTGCTCATTTGAAAGCGCCTTTGTGAGACATGGCATGACAAAGACTGCCAAGTATTTAGCACGATAAACGGAACCACATTGAAAACACACTAAAAACCTAATGAAACCAGCCTCCTTTAACACCCCCCCTTTACACAGCACAGTAGAGGAGTTGTAATAAAAAAGCAAAGGGAATCAGTGAATATATTTCCATGTAAACATGGGCCCAAGCGTGGAGAGGAAAATACAGAAGCATTAAGGTGATGTTTGAAAGGAAGGAGAAATAGAGTGAGACAGATATTGGGGGTCAGTGATCTCCACATCAACACTATGAAAAGGTGTAACAGAATCCTTAAAATGGAGGTAGTGCACAAGAAGTGCAATTATCGAGTACAAACGCCCTGATGCGACTCAAGGGAGTGGTCCTGAATGTAGCCACAGACCCACACCACTATCTAACATTTGCAAGGCGTCCTTCTGTACCATGGAGCCCCTGCTTTAAGATAGGGACACCTACTGCCTATACAGTACTTGATTGAGCAGCTCCCATGGACTAGAGCAGCCTACAATAAAAGGGAAGCCCAGGGGCCTCAGGGCCAGTCTGGAGGCACAAGTCCTCTGCAACCACGTCCTTAGCCCTCTGCAGACGTTCTAGGACCCAGAGGTCTTGGAAGCAGAAACACTGCCTGTATCCTTTAGAAAAATCTGTAGACCCTGTGATGCCAATCCTGCATTTGGGGGGATATTTTGTGGCCGATCAGCTTGTGGAAGGGTGATTGATCCTTTGCCCTGCATCCATCCCATTCAGGATGCTGTTTACTGCCAAAGGACTAAGGTCAGAGCAGCCTCTGCACCTGCCTGAGGTCCATGAAAGAAAGGGGAAAAATCGTATACACTCTTCCCTCCCTGCATGCCAGCATAAGTGCAAGTCAGAATCCAGCCCCAAACTACTATGTCATTACAACGTAACTATGATATAGCTCACTATAGTGTACAAATATATACATGGATAACATACCAGACATCAGGGGTACTGACAAATAAATTAGTCCTCCTGAAGTTTACTTTCCAAGGATAGGACATCAAGTGGGTGGTACAGTGTATTGATTGGAGTGACAATGATTAGTGGTTATGTGGCTATGGGGATTGGCTAAATGCCTTTCTAAACTAATATTTCAGGATTGTTGAGGTTATTTTGTCCCCAAAGTGCACAAACCCAGGGAAAAACTCCAAAAATCCATAAAGCCACCATCTTATCCTCCTTCAGAATTTACCTGTTGTGTAATGCATACCGTAAACTGTAGCCTGGTAACAGCCAGGCAGGTAGTAAGTTGTGATTAGTGCCCCTGATTGGCTAGGAATGGTTCACTTCTTAATATTTTTCTCATTCCACTTCCCTCTCACCCCCACCCCCTGTTATGACTTGTCTTTTAAACTGGGAGCTATTTGAGGCAGAGACTGCCATTCATGTTTGTACCCCACCTAGCCCGGTGGGGCCCTGGCCTCTGCCCTGGTTGGTGTCGAAGTGCTATCACAATGTAAACGTTAAATAAAGAATGATATTAATTGAGGAAGTGTGTGGTTAGGGCTGGATTTTTTTTTTTTTTTAAGTTTGCTAGATTCCATTGAAACATAATTGCAACCTTAACTCCTTTTAACGATGTTTTGGTTGTAGGAGGTTGGCCAAAAGTAACTATGCAGTTTTTAATGTACTTTGCATGGTGAAGTGTGTTCCCACGGTTTAGTAGATCTCACCATAAAGCAGTCTTTCCTGGCACACATGCTAAATTTTACTTTGCTTATGTTCCTCCCCATTACTCCTATGTATGTCCCTTAGGCCACACTTTGGGCCAGATTCTCTAAAATGTATCAGAGAAGGGTTGGAACTGGCATCAGGATTGGGAAGCCACAAACAGCCCCTTTAGCGACTTCCCTCTGCTGAACGCAGCCCTGACTGGGCACAGGGGAGGACTGAGCCCATATTGTGAAAATAGCTGCGTGTAGGGTTTCTGAAGCAAACTAGGCCAACTCACATGCTCTCAGCAGCTTCACCTCAGTGTTGGCCTGCAGGGTCTGGAAACAGAGAGAAAGGTTTGGCTGTGCTCTGGGGCTCACTTATCTCTTTCTTCTATGCTATGTAATATATATTAGTCAAATTAAATTCAAGCCTATCTGACTCTTAACCAAAAGACACGATGATATTATTACTTTTTGTGGTAACCTATTTTTGCATGGCCTGAGGGGAGGTATTATGGAGTTAGCTCTCCACCGCAGCTGAAGCCACATCAAAAGTTCCTGGAGTGACAGTGAGTTCTCATCACATTTCCTTTAGCTTAGTGACAATGACACATATTTTTGTTGTGGTAGCTTTAGCGTTCTTCTGTTCAGAGGGGCCAATTTTCTGGAAAGGATCAGATTGAATATAAATCAGTGTCCTGAAGCAGCCAGCACATTTTCCAAACATCTAGTCTGACACTTTCAGGTCCCGCCAGTGTCATCTCTGGGGGATGAAACTCGCAGTAAAAGATGCCTGCAGTTTGTAAACAATGTCAAGAACATTCTGACAGGAAGTTTGAATATGTTCTTTTCCTTCCTTCCCTATTTACTTGCTGAACACCTAGAGATTTTCCCCAGTCCCTTTCCACAGCAAAGGGCTCCATCCCATACTCTTTAATCAGACACACCACTCATTATTCCACTGAGAGTTCTGCCTCCATCAGGAGTACAAGAACAGGCCTTTCATGATGCGACCATGGCAGGTTCTGCGACAAGCAGAAACTGTACAAGGCAAGATCCCCAGCTAGCATAACATGGCAAAGCTCCATTGACATCCATGGAGCTACACCGATTTACACCAGTTGATGATCTGGCCCATTATATTGCGGAGGACTGATTTGATGAGCTCATGATGCTTCTGAATCCATGATTGAGAGGAAAGCAGTTGTGAACCTCAGTGCCAGTGGATAGAGCAGGCTTCAGATGTGTAGAGGGCTGTTAAAAAGAGAATGGTGATCAACTGGCCTCTTTGTCACCTGAAGATGGAACAAGAGGTAATGGGTTTAATCTGCAGCAGGGCAGATTTAGGTTAGATATTTCTAACTGAAAGGGTCATTAAACTCTGGAATAATCTTCCAAGGGAGGTTATGGAACCCCACATCAGTGGAAGTTTTTAAAGACAGGTTGGACAGACATCTGTCATGGATGCTCTAGGTTTACTTGGTCCTGTCTCAGCTCAGGGGGCTGGACTTGATGACTCCTCAAGGACCCTTCCAGCCCTATATTTCTATTATTAAACTATGAGAACACAACCAATTTAGCATTAGAAGAAACAAGACTGAGGCTTTTCCTTACCTCTGAGGCCATTTGCAGTTACCTAGTCTCCGAGTGACATCTCAAAACCGGCTGCCGCTATATCATTTTGCCTTTGGGAGACAAGGGCAACCTGCCACCCATAGCCTCCTTTGGAAAAATACAGGTACACAAAACCAATATTAGGTACTTAAGAAATACAAACACTTGAAATATCTTTCTTTTCATTTTCAGGGCATTGAGAAAAGATTTTCAGAGCAGACTTTATGTGGACAAAGGACGACAGCTTTTCAGGCTTCAGCCACATGATCCATCAGTCTCTACAGAGTAGGTAGGGTGTTTAAGAAGTATTCCCAGGATGGTTTTGCTGAGTGAATGCAGGGCTTATGAAATCAGAGCCTAATACGACTAGATAGAGCCAGCTGTAATGCAAGCGTTTCCACATACCTTTCCCAGTGTGTCTCCATCCTCTCATAAAATAGCTTGTCTGTTATAAGCTGGGGGCCTTGCATGAGCACAGACTAAGAACTATACAAGCTTGGGTGATGTGGGTGGTTTGTGAGGCACACAAATGCTACTTAGGATGAGAGCTTTAAACTCATCCATCTTCTGAGGCAGTTATACTTACATGACTAGCAAGTGATGCGGAATGCTTACCGTTTTGCACCTAAAGCATCTCTTTACATTCAGATGATTGGTTTGATTCGTGAAAACCAACCACGTGCTCTTTCCCAAAGTTAAGTTACCCCATCGCCTGTGCATATTTTGTAAGTTGTTTTCAGTTAGATGAAGGTCACAAGCCATAACTGAAGGTGACCTGGAGGCGGGGTGGATTTTGTCTTACTTTTAATGATATATAAAGGTTTTTCCTCTCTTTCTTTTCCTGCCTCCCCCACCCCTTCCTATTTGTTTTCAATATTATACATTCAGGTCCTGTCTATGCTTGAAAACTGTGATGATTCATGGATTTTAAGGCCAGAAGGGACCATTATGTTCACATAGAGGACTATATTATGCAGCTCAGACTAACTGGCAATCTAGTGAAATTGCATCATTACAAAAGAGTGAAAGAATAAAAGTTTAGCAGATAAGAGGGGAACTGATTGTTAAATCAGATTAAGACTATATTTTTGTTAACTACTTAACTGCAATGCTTAATTAATATTCTCCTTCAATTAAGGTGTAAGTTAACAATAAACATCCCTGAGACCTCCTTGAAGTTCCCCAGCAAAAGCTGAGATAGTCACCTGTTTAGTTATGCAGAACTCAAATGATTAATAACTCATCAGGGATTGGGAAATGATATAGCTCAGGAACTGGTAAAGTGTTAATGAACCTTTCGTCTCCAGACTGTTACCTCAAATCCAGTCCTGATTCGCTGCAGTTATGGTGATAGTCCATGAGTGCTGCTAATCTGGGCTGGATGGCTGCTGGGCAGCCTATGTGAAATGAGTTTGATTGTATTAGTCCAATTCTTACTGGACAGGTGTGTTCACATCAAGACACTTGCTACCAGGAATGAATGAGCATGGAGACTGAGCTATCCTCTCCCTGCTCTGGGTGCAAGCCAAGGTCAAGACACAAGGGCAGGCCACTGTTAGGGAAACTTGCCCTGCCACTGATTGTATGGTATCTGTTCTCGAGATGAACACAAGACTTCAAAGTCCAGAGCTGACAGTAAAACACAGACAAAATTCCACTTGCTTCCCTCCCCAGGTGCACCCAGATGAATTTCTGAAGCCTGCTAAAACTTTTATAGGCAGGCGCTTGCAGGATCCTGAAGCCAGTAGTGCATTTAATATCCAGTTCAGACATAACAGACCAAATTCTCCACTGGTGTAAATTGGCTCAGCTCCATTGACTTCAATTTACACCAGCAGGGGTTTTGGCTCCTTAGCCTCAGGGTCTTTTAAAGGATATGTCATTTTCTTTTTAAAAAAGGATAAAAATGATCCAAAAGCAACATCAAAGTAAATGGAAGCTTCCAGATTTAGCACCTAGTGTACCCAGAACACAGAACAGGGAGAAAGATTAAAACCCATTTATTTTAGGGCATATTTCTCCGGTTTACTCCATAAACAATTCAGGCTCATTATCTGATGTGAGCAAAATGTGTATTTCCCTCTCTGGAAAAAATAAGACAAACAAATGAACAAACAGCTCAGTCATTTCTTTACACTCCGCTGCCCCAGCATTATCGTATTACAGCAAAACCGGTATATTTCAGGGAAGCAGTTCTCTCACTATCTCAGTTTCTCAGCGGGAGGCCAGGCTGGAGAGGAAAGTTTTTTGTTGTTGTTTTCTTTTATCCTCCTAGATGGTGTCTCATTTTGGCCCATCAGCGGGTGCAGCTCTTTCATTTCACACAGGATTTCATCTCCCGGCTTTGTATTCAAGTTGGGATGTCTCTAAAAAGGCAGTTTGCCCTCAGATTGCAACCCTCGCTTTTGCCCTCTTGAACTGCTGGCTCTGAAAAAAGCTGGATGGCTGAATTTTTTTTCCCTTCCTTCCCAGAAGCAAAAGAAAAGGATGATAAACATATTATTCGAATTAGGAGTGAAATCCTGGCTCAACTGAAGGCAACAAGAGTCTTTCCTTTTACTTCAATGGAGCCTAGATTCACTCTAGAGAATCAGAGCTGGACTTTTCACGTGGAGATGAACCACACGTTAACAAAGAAAACTTCCTTCTATTTGCCCCTTTAAATCATTATTTCCCTCTTCCCGCCCAAATATCTTATTTAAAAGAAATCTTTTGGGGAACTGGAAAAAGTGAGGATTCTGAATGGGATCCAGCCCGGCTCAGGAGTGACTGAAACTGGATACCATCTAGTGACTGGTGGCCCCTGAGTGTAATAAGTTGATAGCATTTGTCCATTGGGAACTACAGAGAGACCTACACCTGAAAAGTAGGTACTAATTGATTCCTCAGAAGAGGAACAAAGGATTGATTGGGCCATGGGGACCAAGTTACGCATTTACTGCTAAAGGAAGGGTTGAAGCATATTAGCAGAGCAACATGGGGAAGTTTGTACTCTGGTCCGGCTCCAGGTTTTTTGCCGCCCCAAGCAAAAAAAAAAAAAAAAAAGGGCGGGGGGATGGAGTGCCGTCGCCGAAGCAAAACAAAAAAAACGGAGTGCTGCCCCTTGAAAAGTGCCACCCCCAACCACATGCTTGGAACACTGGTGCATAGAGCCAGCCCTGTTTGTACGGATGCTTTTCAAATAATACTTGGTGGGACAGATGCTTGTGATGTGCAAATTGGCAAAGGTCTCCTGAAGCCAAAATCCAGCTCAGGACCTAGCCTGGATATGGATAAATAAAAGACTTCGATGTCCAAAGTTGTAGTCTGGCACTTTTCATGAGCAATACATTCATATAAAAATTGAAATACACAATTAAACTAGAGGTCAGTGGGTACCGTATCTTAGTATAATGATACTTTTACTGCTGTACCTAAAAGAATTCTAAATTTTGCTCAAAATATTTGTTGGCATTTTAGGCCTATAGGATATCAATCCGAGTTTCTAAAGGTCGTGTACTAGGGTGGAGAGACAAATAGTACAAACCAGATTAGTGAGTCCAAATGCCTCGCTTGATTCAGCCTGTTTTCTGCACAGCAGGAGCTGGCTTTAATGTCCCACCTTAACACAGAACAATCTCTCTTGTAAAGGCAATAGATACACCGTCTCTGGGTGTAGTTGCAACTTCCCCATGGCAAAAGATTCTGATCATTGGCATTTTTATTTTAATTAGACATGGCTCTGAGAAATGAGACTTCACTTCTCAAGCCTTTCTGAAGCAAAAGCACCCTTTTTTCCCCCCCATTTCTGTTTGAAACAACTCCCCATTGCTTTCCCACACCCGCCTCAGAGATGGCTTACAAACATCGCTGAATGAGCAAAATGGAAAAAAAAAAAAATAAAACCACCACCAAATCACCCGTATGTCAAAGGATCTCTTATAATACATGCAAAGGCAAACCAAACATTATGAACACCACTTGTGGAGTGCTTGGCTTCACACAACAAGAAATTCCAAATTTCAAGACTTCTTCAGCAATGTGAACTTACCCAGCAAGGAAAGGTGCTACAACAGTGCCCCACAAAGAAACTCATAATTGAGAAAGTGAGGGATGATCTAGTGCATCAGCAACAGGACCCTGGATTAGCATTGGTTGGAAACGACTGCACTAGAGATCTCTGTCTACCTGTTCACATGGGCCCCATCATGATACTATTTGAGTGCCTCATCGATGACCCAGGAGATCTTTCTCCATCCTCATCTTCTCCAAGAAATTCCAACACTATAAATTCCAGCTGCATCCTGACAGCTCTGTACGATGGTGATGATTATATCCTTTCAAGATGTTTTGAGTGCAGAAAAGAAACAGAAATATTACAGGAAATCACTCTTGGGAGCACACGGCTGATCAGTGTCACCAGAAATTGTCTGCAATTTTCATGCAGTGGGCGGCGTTTCATTACTTTTACCGATGGGAAAGGCCGCTGCTGCTAAAATTGTGAAGAGCCAGAGCAGACCGAGAATCTCACAGGAGGCATTGCTAGAAGGCAGCAGCACTGAAATTATGGGGGAGGAATACCAGTGGGGGAAGGAGGAGGGGGAAACTGTTCAGGCAGTTACTGTAAAAAACAGACTACGTGCTAAATCCCTTACTACTATCTTCTTTTTTTTAAAGTGTGAATTTAATGCTGTTGCAAAGTGCTGGAGTGACAGCTCTGGTGTTTGAAGGCCTCTAGCCCCAGAACAGGCACGACATGGGAATCGGCAGCGCAAACTTCTTCCACGTGGGTTTGCAAACCTGCCTCAGCCCTTAACGGGTGGCTCATGATGAGAGGGAAGTGTTTTCTATCCTTCTCATGAAACGCTTGCAAAAACACCTGTGTCCCACACAGCAACTCCAGTGCATGGTTTAGGGCTTGTGAGGTCAATACCAAACCTCACCGTCATTGTGGCTCCAATTCAGTGAAGCATTTAAGCAGGTGCTTAAGTCCATCCCTGCTTGGCAAAGCAGTTAACCATGTGCTTAAATGCTTTGCTGGATACAGATAGATGGCTGAATCAGGGCCTGTATTCAGAGATATTCAGGCTTTCTGGGACTGCTTCATTTTCAAGAAGTCCAGGTATATCATAGAATCATAGAATATCAGGGTTGGAAGGGACTTCAGGAGGTCATCTAGTCCAACCCCCTGCTCAAAGCAGGACCAATTCCCAACTAAATCATCTCAGCCAGGGCTTTGTCAAGCCGGGCCTTAAAAACCTCCAAGGAAGGAGATTCCACCACCTCCCTAGGTAAAGCATTCCAGTGCTTCACCACCCTCCTAGTGAAATAGTGTTTCCTAATATCCAACCTAGACCTCCCCCACTGCAACTTGAGACCATTGCTCCTTGTTCTGTCATCTGCCACCACTGAGAACAGCCGAGCTCCATCCTCTTTGGAACCCCCCTTCAGGTAGTTGAAGGCTGCTATCAAATCCCCCCTCATTCTTCTCTTCTGGAGACTAAACAATCCCAGTTCCCTCAGCCTCTCCTCATAAGTCATGCGCTCCAGACCCCTAATCATTTTTGTTGCCCTCCGCTGGACTCTTTCCAATTTTTCCACATCCTTCTTGTAGTGTGGGGCCCAAAACTGGACACAGTACTCCAGGTGAGGCCTCACCAATGTCGAATAAAGGGGAACGATCACATCCCTCGATCTGCTGGCAATGCCCCTACTTATACAGCCCAAAATGCCGTTAGCCTTCTTGGCAACAAGAGCACACTGTTGACTCATATCCAGTTTCTCGTCCACTGTGACCCCTAGGTCCTTTTCTGCAGAACTGCTACCTAGCCATTCGGTCCCTAGTCTGTAGCTGTGCATGGGATTCTTCCGTCCTAAGTGCAGGACTCTGCACTTGTCTTTGTTGAACCTCATCAGGTTTCTTTTGGCCCAATCCTCTAATTTGTCTAGGTCCCTCTGTATCCGATCCCTACCCTCTAGTGTATCTACCACGCCTCCTAGTTTAGTGTCATCTGCAAACTTGCTGAGAGTGCAGTCCACACCATCCTCCAGATTATTAATAAAGATATTAAACAAAGACTCTTATCAACATGACTCGCTGGTACCCACGAGAGCCACTGTGTGCATCTTGGTCTGTCTTTTTGTGGTTGTTTTAAATTACCTTGTTTCCTCAAGGCAATTGCTACAGCGCACAGAAATCTTGCTCAAATCCGAGAAGAGCTCCCCACCTGTAGCTATGGTACAGCTTGGGATCCATAGGCTGAGGATCACTGAATCTGAGCAAAAAAATCTCAAGTCAGTGGCAAGCAAGTGGTTTGCACAAAATCGGTGTAATCTGCTTGAATTATTTGTATTAATGATTGTTTTTAAATAGACTTTGTGAGAAGCTTTGACAATATCACAATGTATCAGCTATTTTGCATGCATAATCTAAACTATATTATATTCATACTTCAGGCCATTTTCCAGCCCGGCTTTAATTGGGTTGCTGTTAACATCTATCTTACAGAGATAAAGTGGGTGAAGAAATATCTTTTATTGGACTAACTTCTATTGGTGAAAGAATTTTTTGAGCTTACACAGAGCTCTTCTTGAAGTCTGGGAAACGTACTCAGTGTCACAGCTAAATGCAAGGTGGAGAAGAGTATTTAGCAAAAGGATTTAAGAGATATTGTGAGATCAGTTAAGGGGAAGGGGACAGTTAGCACCTCAGTAGGACAAAGGATGGTTAGTGGGTTATAGATCGTTGTAATAAATCAGGCATCTTTATTCAGTCCATGATTTTTAGTGTCTAAAAAATTATGAATTTAAGACCGCAGGTTCATCTTTTGAAGGTGTGCAGGTTTCCGCTGAGGAGGAGGACTGAGAAGTCAGATAGGGAATGATCATTTCATGAAAAGTGTTCACCCGGGGGTGATTCAGTGTGTTTGTCTTTTTGATAAATTTATTAAGGGGATGCTATGATGGGACTGCCTACGATGGCATGCGGCCCCAACGGCAACTGCCAGTAGCAAAAACTCCCAACAGTTGTTGACAGGACAATAGATGGGGAGGGCTCTGAGTGACTACAGAGAATTCTTCCCCAGGTATCTGCCTGGTGAGTCCGGCTCACATTCTCTGGTTCTGACTGATCGCCATATTTGGGGTCGGGAAGGAATTTTCCTCAGAATCAGATTGGCAGAGACCTTCTGGGTTTTTCACCTTTCTCTGAAGCATGGGTCACATGCAGGTTTAAACTAGTGTAAATGGTGAATTCTCTGTAACTTGAAGTCTTTAAACCATGATTTGAGGACTTCAGTAACTCAGCCAGAGGTTAGGGGTCTATTTCAGGAGAGGGTGGGTGAGGTTCTGTGGTCTGCAATGATCATAACCATCCCGTCTGACCTTAAAGTCTATGAGTCAATAACAAAAATGATAAAATGTTTAGAAAACCTGACCTAGGAGGAAAGGTTTAAAAACTGCACATGTTCAGTATTGAGAAAAGGAGACTGAGTGTGTGGGGGGGGGGGGGGAAGAGAGAGAAGGGGGCCTGATAACAGCCCTTAATGTATTTGACGACTGTTATAAAGAAGACAGCAATTGTTTTCCACGTCCAATGAGGCTAGGACAAGAAGTAATGGGCCAATCCAAAGCAAGGGAGATTTAGTTTAAATATTAGGGAAGACTTTCTAACTATAAGGGTAGTAAAGCTCTGGAATCGGCTTCCAAGGGATATAGTCTAACTACATTTACTTGGTCTTGCTTCAGCATAGGGGTGAGGGGGCCTGGACTTGATAGCTTCTTGAGGTCCCTTCTAGACCTATATTACTATGATTCAATAATTCCCAATTACCATTCACAGTTTCTCTGATAAAATTTTTCCTGCTAGCTGATTTGGCTCATCTTTGTGAAATTGACCCTATTAAAGCAGCATGTATATATTTTACTGGTCTGGTCTTTATTCTGCCTGTACATTACTATGTGATCAAGTCATGATCACCTGTACCTAAACGACTGCCAGCAGAGTTAAGGATAAAAAGAAGGAGTTTTTTTAAATATATTCGGAACAAAAAGAATCTGGATGATGTATTGATCCATTATTAGATGGAAATGGTAGAATCATCAATATGGCTGAAAAGGCAGAAGTGTTCTATAAATATTTCTGTTCCATATGTGGGGGGAAAAAAATCAGATGGTGCAGTCATATTGTATCCTAACACTATTTCAATTCCACTAGTATCTCAGGAGGATGTTAAACAGAAACTACTGGATTTAGACATTTTTAAAATCCATAGGTTCAGAAAACTTACATGCAAGAGTTTTAAAATAGCTGGCTGAGGAGCTCGCTTGACCCTTAATGATTTTTAAGTCTGAATTTGTCTAGCTTCAATTTCCATTCATTGGATATTTTATGCCTTTGTCTGGTTGGAGGCTTTTAGACCAATGGTCAACCTGTGGTCCACAGAGCCCAGGGATGTGCAGACTATGTCTAAGATTTCCAGAGGGGCTTGCAACTCCAGTTGAAATTGTTTAGGGGTCCTCAAATGAAAAAAGGTTGAAAACCACTGCTTGAGACTGTAGAATATTTTCCCAAGGGAAGTTCTGGGAGCCCCCATCAGTAGCATAATTTAAAACTAGACTAAACAAAGCAATGGAGAATACACTGAAAAGAGAATGGTCTTCTGCTGGCAGAAGGACAGACTAACTGCATACTCTGATAGAACAGATTTTTTCCATCTCTCTAGTTTTTACTGTGCTGAGAACACCACTTGCACCTAGTTATGTTTCTAATTGAAGCAATAGCTGAAAAGTGGTAATAGTGGCAATTAATTATAAGGGCTTGCCTGGAACGTCCAGTTATTACATAACACATAGTTCCATCAGGCCAAGCCTCTTACAAAACTACTTTTGTTGGGGGAACATAGTAAGACCATTTGCCAATGCTGAGATTGTTCATTGTAGTTGAAGCTAAATTACCCAGGGAGCTGATAAATGATGAATTTGTGGATTACTGATGTCAAGGTCCATTGCCAGACCCTTTTTCCTATAAGGAAATAACAATGTAGAATTGATACCTTATGCCCCCTTCTCCTCCTTTTCCTGATGCATCTAACAAATAACCAACATGCAAAATTAACGTAAGGTTGCTATAGCTAAATAAGCAGACAGCGTGTGATTTGCAGTTTGGCATATGCGCATTTGCCATGATAAATGCTTTTTTAAATAGACAGTTCCACAAAGGCTATAGATTGTTTATGTAAGATTAATTAAAAAATAATTATCTCTGACTAGGAGAATGAGACACAATAAATGGACCATTAAATCTAAACAAACACAGAGGCTGCCACCTTTTGTTTAAACCACAGCTATGAATATTTATTGTTGTGGTTAGAGAAATGCTGAACCAGCCACCAAACGTAGCCCAGGTACGTTCTACTTACACTAGCTCCATATGCAACATGTAGTTTGTTGGCTGATGCTTCTAGGTCTTGCATTGGTATTGCAGGCAGAAGTAATCCAAACTGATAGAACCAAAGTCTACCAATACTGGCATCTGTCCCCAGGGGTGTCATCCTATGGAAGCTGATTATGTGGGAGGTGACCAACTGATGGCCCTTACTTAAGTCTGCAGAGGAAAGTTAAAAATACCCAGCATCTCTAATCTAATTTGTCTGTCTAGGCATTTATACTGCACCCATCACCATTTGTATATGTGTGCCCATATGCCAACGTGCCCTGCAAGACAATTCCTTCCAGCGCTCACACTTGCCTGCTCTCACTGAAATCAATGGGCATTTTTGTCATTTACTTCAGTGGGTATCAGTTTAATCCTGCGCATGTGAAAATGTTTCAACTCCTTACCTTTGAACATCAATGAAACTCCCAATCATCTCTATTTAAAAGAGCTCTCAGCAGCACTCTGGGACCAGACCTTCTCATCCCTGGTCTATTTTGTGGCTGGATTGTATAGGCTCTCCTATCATGAAACCCGTTGAGGGCCATTTTCTGTGTTTATACACACTAACGTGGCTCAGTCAATAATAGTGATGCTAAAGATAATAATGATACTAATAAATTGCCAGTGTTGTGGATTATGAAACAGAATATCACAAGTTATCAGGAGGGATCACCAGAAAATCCATTAAACTCAATAGAATGACTGGGCAAAGCGGGGCTTGTGGAATAATGTTTCAATAGGCATCTCAGAAGTTAACATTCTGTTACATCTGAACTGATGGACATCACATTATTTCTGTTACTCATTCTGTCCGAACAGCATCAAGTGAGCAGCTCAAAGACATACTGAAGAGTCTGTTAATTCATAAAAAAATCCCACTGAGAAGTGGAATCACATGCCTTAATATCAAGTGGACATTAAATCACGTGTCCATTTCCCTGGGACCAACTGGCCAGCCACTAGAGTTACTTCCATTGGGTCAGAATGTTTGTTCCCTGGTGGTGGTCATCTTGATGCATCAATCCAATTTCAACATTGAGCAGAGACCCCCCTCCATCTCTCACGGCTTACTGCAGCTCACAGTCCTCCCCTGAAAGCCACATGCATGATTACCTTGAGGCTGCCTTTCTCTTACTAGGCTTGAAAGCTGCCCGCCAAAAATATTCACAACGTGTCTCTGGAAAACAGTGTGTGTGTGTGAGAATAATGAATATGACTGCAGAAAATCTGTATGGGTCACTGCTTCAATTTATATTGAATTTGGCCAAGGATACAATGTTGCTATTTTCTCCAGAAAACAGTGTCTATGACTAAAAAAAACAAAAACCAAGGCACCCATCTACTGCTGCTTCTCTCTCCCCAAGAGATTGTGCCAGGAGAGAGCAGCTTTGATTAACAGCTGGCACTCTGTTGCTCGTGGCTGCCTAAGAAGTGCTGCTGAATTTTCTGGGTCCTTTGCCCTTACCCCTGTCCAGATGGACTCTTGCTTTCTGGGTTGCAGCTCCCGCTCCCTCTTCCCCAGGACGGCTCAGATTGCAGGCAACCTGCAGTGAAGCCAGCTCAGTGTACGCTGGTTCTGTGAATAGCTGATTTCCCCATATTAAATGCTGACGGGTGGGGTAGGCAGGCGTGGTTTGCTTTGGATGAGTCTCAGCAGAAAGAGGCACACTAGGTTTTAGTTGTTTCAGTGTAAAAAATGACTCAGGAGCTTGCAAATCCAAGTACTGCATTGCTCTCCATCACCTGGAGGGGGATCTTAAACTGCCCATTTGCTGGGTGCTATGGAACCCTGACTTGACACTCCAAGAGTGACACTTTAAAAGTTGTGAAAAGTGTTATTAATCGGGCTGTCAAGCGATTAAAAAAAAATAATCACGATTAATCATGCTGTTAAACAAAGAATACCATTTATTTAAATATTTTGGATGTTTTCTACATTTTCAAATATATTGATTTCAATTGCAACACAGCATACAAAGTATACAGTGCTCACTTTATATTTATTTTTGATCACAAGTACTTGCACTGTAAAAAAAACAAAACAAAAGAAATAGTATTTCAATTAACCTAATACAAGTACTGTAGTGCAATCTCTTTATCATGAAAGTTGAATTTACAAATGTAGAATTATGTACAAAAAACCCTGCATTCAAAAATAAAACAATGTAAAATTTTAGAGCCTGCAAGTCCACTCAGTCCTCCTCCTTGTTCAGCCAATCGCTGAATTAAATATTAATATTAAATATTTCATAAATATGTTTATTTTCATTATGTGAGTCAGATGCCACCAGCAGAAGGTTGATTTTCTTTTTTGGTGGTTCGGGTTCTGTAGTTTCCGCATCAGAGTGTTGTTCTTTTAAGGCTTCTGAAAGCATACTCCACACCTCGTCCCTCTCAGATTTTGGAAGGCATTTCAGATTCTTAAACCTTGGATCAAGTACTGTAGCAATCTTTAGAAATCTCACATTGGTACCTTATTTGCGTTTTGTGAAATCTGCAGTGAAAGTATTCTTAAAATGAACATGTGCTGGGTTATCATCTGAGACTGCTATAACATGAAATATATGGCAGAATGCAGGTAAAACATAGCTGGGGACATAAAATTATCCCCCAAGGAGTTCAGTCACAAATTTAATCAACACATTATTTTTAACTAGCGTCATCAGCATGGACGTATGTCCCCTGGAATGGTGGAGGAAGCATGAAGGGACATATGACTCTTTAGTGCATTTAGCACGTAAATATCTTGCAACGCCAGCTACAACAGTGCCATGAGAACACCTGTTCTCACTTTCAGGTGACATTGTAAACAAGAAGTGGGCAGCATTATCTCCTGCAAATGTAAACAAACTTGTTTGTTTTAGCGATTGGTTGAACAAGAAGTAGGACTGAATGGACTTGTCGGCTCTGAAGTTTTACATCATTTTGTTTTTGAGTGCAGTTATGTAACAAAAAGAAATCCACATTTGTAAGTTGCACTTTCACACAGGAGATTGCACTACAGCACTTGTATGAGGTGAATTGAAAAATACTATTTCTATTGTTTATCTTTTACAGTGCAAATATTTGTAATCAAAAATAATATACACTTTGATTTCAATTACAACACAGATGCGATATATATGAAAATGTAGAAAAACATCCAAAATATTTAATAAATTTCAATTGGTATTCTATTGTGTAACAGTGCGATTAAAACTGTGATTAATCGATTTTTTTAATCACGATTAATTGTTTTGAGTTATTTGCATGAGTTAACTGCGATTAATCGACAGCCCTAGTTAATAACCAATAGCACACGGTCTGGCTCTCCCTTGGAGTGGATTAGGTAGCCATTCACCCTCAATGGATTTTCTGCATATTATTTTAATAGCTTTTTTGAAGAAAACAACAACAACAACAACAAAACAGCCATTGAAGCTAAAAATAATTCAGTATATCAGAAAAAATGAAGTAATCAAATGCCTGCAGTTCATAAAGAAAAGAAATGCCATCGCTTTTCACACCAAAAGAAAAAATGATCTGTTACTCCAGGCTATCTACAATGCTACAATACAATGTTCCTGGAAAGGAGAAGTGTAGAAACAAGAGGGTCTACCATAATTCCAAGCAGCCTAGCATCATGCACATTCGCTCCCGTGAAAAACCCCAACCCCAAACTATGCTACTAAAATTGGTTTGATTTTAACCAGTGACAGCTAACGCCAGTGGTTCACAATCTAACTCTTCATCTTTAACTTGTCTCCCCCGCCTGTCTCTCTCCAACAAGTTCTCTTGTCTTGCTGTCAATATAAGCTTAACAGGGTCAAAACTGAATTCTTCTTCTTGACCTTCCCCCCCCGCCCCCCACAAGCTTCCATTTCTCTCTACCTCTGTGGACAATCCCATCCT
Organism: Terrapene triunguis; assembly: GCF_002925995.2. NCBI lineage: Eukaryota > Metazoa > Chordata > Testudines > Emydidae > Terrapene > Terrapene triunguis. The sequence continues at coordinate 5,708,292 of NW_020664420.1, read as the reverse complement.
ACGTCTCACTCTCATCAGGCCTGTAACCAGCAGGTCATCTTGGGCTGCTTTGTCTCTCTTGCTCCAGACATCCAGGCCATGTTCCAATAATGACACTTCTTCCTCCATGGCACAGCTCAGTTCCAACCTCTTCACTCAGTTCACACCACTACAACACTCATCCATGACTTCATCATCTCCCATCTTGACTACTTCAGCCTCTTGCTGTTTGACCTTCCCAGCACACTCCTTGCCCCCAACTGGTGCTCCTGCAAAAATCCTTTTCCTGGCCCATTGTTCTGACCACACCTTTTGCCCCAACTTCATTCTCCATTCTCCACTGCATCCAATCCAATTTTTGCCTTTCACAGTTCTTCCTCCCTGCATATCCATTCTCTTATCTTACTTGGCTGCCCCTGTCTCCTCTGCTATGCCAGCAGTGCCATCCTTGAGTGCTCATTTGTCCACTTCTTCCCATGTGATTCCAGGCTTCCTTCCATGCTGCCCTTTGGCATGGAACACCGTCTCCAGAACGAATCCATCCCTCAAGCCACTACTCTTCTCCTTCAAATCCACCCTCAAGGTCCACTCGACAATGAGGCCAGCGGCAAACGGGCAGCTGGAAACAGCTAACCAGACTGGGCAATGTCTATTTTATTTGTTTACATCAGTGGTTCTCAAACTGGGGGTCATGACCCCTCAGGGGGTCATGAGGCTATTACATGGGGGGGTCACAAACCCCGCTTTGCTCCAGCATTTATAATCGTGTTAAATATAAAAAAGTGTTTTTAATTTATATGTGGGGGGGGGTCGTACTCAGAGGTTTGTGGTGTAAAAGGGGTCACCAGTACAGAAGTTTGAGAACCACTGGTTTACGTATATCTTAAAATATATATGTTTTTAATTAAAAGGCTAGAAATCATGTAGCTCAGGGGTTCTCAAACTGGGGGTCAGGACCCTTCAGGGGGTAGCGAGGTTACTACATGGGGGGGTCACGAGCTGTCAACATCCATCCCAAACCCCGCTTTGCCTCCAGCATTTATAATGGTGTTAAATATAAATTAGAAACACTTGTTTATATAAGGGGGGTTGCACTCAGAGGCTTGCTATGCGAAAGGGGTCACCGGCACAATAGTTTGAGAACCACCGATAGCTGTTCACATGCGTAGTGTATATAATCATGGGTTCCTGTGGGTGTTTGCCTTTCCCTCTCCCATTCACTGACTGTTTCACTCTCTAAATATATCAGGTACTTATATGGCCCCCTTTACCACAGTATCTGAACCCCTCAATCTTTTCATGTATTTATCCTCACAACACCCCTGGTAAGATCGGGAAAATAGCACTGCCCTACTTCACCGATGGGGAACTGAGGCTCAGAGAAGCTAACTGACTTGGTCTATGGAGAGCAGGGAACTCAACACAGCATTCCAAAACCCCCACCTAGCACCCTAATCCCTCAGCTAGCCTTCCTGCTCCCCGCCACTTGTCATGTTTTGTGTCATATTTACTGGCCAGCGCTTTGAGGCAGGGACTGTCTCTTTCTATGTGTGCAAATAATGTCCTGCATAATGGAGTCTTGATCCTGGCAGAGCCTTTTGGGAAGGGGCTGTAATGCAAATTATAAAGATGGGTTTGTATAAGAAGGAATTCTGCCTAGGAATGTGGGGAGAAATATGTTTTCCCCTGAATGTCTGCTCATGTCCTGTTAAAGCTAAATGCTGTTCTACTGATTGTATAATTCTGTACAACATATTCTGAAACTGTACAAAGAGTTGCCTAGCAAGCACTGTCTGCCAGCAAATGTCAGTTCATACCCGCTAACTTCTGTGTGGCAAGAAAACATCAGGTGAGCCAGTCAAATAGATTAAATGGCTGTTGCTTTAATGGCTGGGGATGCAGTTGAAGGATCAGGCCCTGAATGAGTGGTTTATTTTTTCGAGTCAATGACAGGCACTGTGCTGATTCTATTTCCTGGCAATTGCCGCATGTAAGTGTGAGGAGGCCACAAAAGGACTCAATTCAGCAATCTCTACCACCACCCTCCAAAAATCAGCATGGGATTTAAAGGAAGATGTCGCTGAGTGGAGTCACAGTGGGATAATCAGCTCAGTAATGAAACAGCAAAGAGGAGGAAAAGGTTTACAGACCCAAACGTCTGATCTGTATCTAGAGATCTGTCGCATTTACAATAATTAAATTGATATTTACTTCTTTAGATGTGAACAATAATGAAAAAAGCCTACACAAAAACTCCTCGTGCCCTGATGACATAACACAGGGGTAGGCAACCTATGGCACGCGTGCCGAAGGCGGCACGCAAGCTGATTTTCAACTGCACTCACACTGCCTGGGTCCTGGCCACCGGTCCGGGGGGCTCTGCATTTTAATTTAATTTTAAATGAAGCTTCTTAAACATTTTAAAAATCTTATTTACTTTACATACAACAATAGTTTAGTTATATATTATAGACGTATAGAAAGAGCCCTTCTAAAAATGTTAAAATGTATTACTGGCACGTGAAACCTTAAATTAGAGTGAATAAATGAAGACTTGGCACACCACTTCTGAAAGGTTGCCGACCCCTGACATAACATAACACTGTCCAATTCAGCCAGCAACCAAAAAACCTGCTCCTGGCTCTCAGTCCCTCACTGCTACAGAGATCATATCTAGTATTGCATCCTCAAGAGATCAAAAATCATTAGTCAGGCCCCCATGTAACGGTGCCTTCTTGGGTCACAACTGAGAATGCCAAACTCAGGACAAACTGTTGAGAAACAGGGCAAACACAACCCAAAATTGGTGGTTATTCTTCCATGAGATATACCAAACCAGCAACAAAAATCAACTTCTGTTTCACCACACGGGCTAACATAGAAGTCATAAAAGGAGTTTCCTTGGGCATTTCAGTTCTTATGTCACCACCAAAAACACTGGATTTAGAGATGAGTGGATCTTTACAACCAGACTCATCAAATAAAAAAGGTTCTTCTGATCCCAAAGGACCAGCCACACACCCAGGTCAAAATATAACTTAGATCTTACCCAAAAATGATGCTGATGCCAATCCTTTAGTATCTAAAATCTAAAGGTTTATTTATAAAAAGAAAGAAAGGTGAGAGTTAAAATTGGTTAAAAGAATCAGATACATACAATAAATGCAAAGTTCTTGGTTCAGGTGTGTAGCAGTGATGGAATAAACTGCTGGCTTAAGTCAAGTCTCTGACTGCTTCCAAATCATTGGAAAGTCCTCAATTCCTTGGTTAGAATGCTTCCATTAATATAATTTTATAGTCCAGAGGCTGGAGCAGGATAGAGGCAAAATGGAGGGGTTCCAGGGCCTTTCATATCTTCTGCCATGTGGAGGGAACCCATTGTTTCAAACAAAGCCCTCAGCACAGCTAGTGGAAAATTACAGGTGACAAGATAATGTTTGGAGTCACATGGGCAAGTCACATATCTGTGCATGAAGGTTTGGACACAGTAGAAACCATTACCTATACCTCAAACAGCACGTTTACAGAACAGTGCATTCACTGTAGATGGGCGTCTCCCATGGTCCATTGTCAGTTGAGTGTTTCTTGATGAGCCAATTAATTTAATAATCCCTCCAAACTGTGCTGATTAGCTACCTTGTGGGCGGTACCCCAGGAGCAAACATTTGAAATCCAGGTATAGAACCAATACTCATAACTTCAAATACAAATATGATACATGCATACAAATAGCATAATCATATTCAAAAAATCATAACCTTTTCATAGGCATCTTACATGCCACATTTTGTACAAGATTTGTTGCCATTATATAACAGTGGTTGCAACAATGATCTATATGGTCATATTTTAATCAGATAACATCACAGCCCAGTAATCATGAGTTTTTTAAAAAGACTATATGGGCAGAGGAGATGCTTTGGCTTGTTGCTTTTAGAACTCCGCTGGCCCATCCCCACTCTGTATGACAATTAGTGTTGCCCACTCTCCCACGTTTATTGGGGGAAGTGGATTCTGGCCCCTGCTGCAGGAGCTCTCACCCCATCATCTGCCCGGCCCCTGCCCAGCAATTAATTCTGCCCCCCCCCTCCCTTACCCCACAAGTTCAGCCTTCCAGCCTCACCTGTGCTCCTTCTGGAGCTCTTCACCCCCCAGCCACGTGGGGCTGAAGCAGGATTTCCACTGCCCCTTCCTGGCTGGCTGGAGGCTCTTCCCAGGCAGGTGCTGCAGGGAGGATAAGAGGAGCTCCCCCCTGAGCTACTGGGTTCTTTCACTCCCTCCTCCCCACCTGTGAGAATAGTTTGCTGGGGGACGGGTAGAGATCTCTGCCTTCAGCAGCTCTGATTGGTTGCTCAGCCCTAGGACACATGCAAGTGGGGGCAGACAGCCCCAGTGAAATCATTCTGAATATTGCCAGTAACAACTTTCTAAAGAGAACACTTTCAGGGGATTTCCCCCAACCCCAAGTTTTAGTACTTGTTACTACCATCAGTTCAAATTCAACATATAACTATGCATATGCACATGATCCCCTATGGCTCTTCTCTGGGTGGATTTACCCTGCTCTGTCTATATAGGGAATGCTGTCCAAACCTTCCATAAGGCTCACTAGCTCCTTAAAGGTGGGGAACAAATGCTTATCACAAAGTCTACTTCAAACTCTTCCTGAATCTTTTCAAGGACAGTCTACAACGTACACAGCCTGCAGCAATTCTAATCCTCTTCTTTTTCTGCAGTGGGGTGAGGGAGCCTTCAGTTTAAATACAACACACTGGCAGAGTCCCTGGAATGCAACCCTTCCACTTGACATTTCTGGGCCTTGTGCTTCCCCACAGCTGAGTTTTTCAGATTGGCTCCCACTCCCCCCAATTTATAAACTACTACATCTCCTGTTGGGTTCCCACTGGTTCCACTCTGAGAGAGTGGTTCTGGGTGTGTCCTGCCAGGCTCTTTGCCCACAATGGAAACCACCTGAATAGCTTCAAACAGCTAATGATGCCCAACGATTGCCACATCCAATTTCTGCATGACTCTGGCCCATCCAGAAGTCACTCTGTCCAGCTCTAACAGTTCTGGAAACACACAGAATTCCCCCAAACAAACAAACAAAACAGTACAGTTATTTACCCTAGAGCAACTGTGGTTCTTTGAGATGTTGTAGTCAGGGTGGATCCCACCATAGGTAAGCATGCACATTGCTTGCGTAACACAAGATTCTTTTTGATAACAGTGTCCGTCAGGACGTACATGCACCCTGAGCCTCTTTGTGTTCACACAGGAGGGCATGAAGGTTGGGATGGCCCTGGCCTTCCCTCAATTCCCTTGCCTGTGTAACTGAGGACTTTGAAAAGCGTGGATGGAGGATGGATCATAGGACCCACACTGACGGACAACATCTCAAACAGCTACAGTTACTGTATGGTAAAGAACCATACTTTCTTCTTCAAGTTGGTGTCAGTGTAGATCCCACTGGCGGTGACTGGCAAGTGGTATTCTCTTCTGGCTGGTGGGTGTTGTATCATGATCAGTGGAACTCAGAGTTATAGGGCCCATGTTCTCTGGAAGGACTGTTATTGACGGGGCACCAGGAAACGCAGGGAGTTAGGCTGGAAGCAACTCAGCCACAAGGAGAGCAGAGCACAGGGTCTAATAACGTTCCATTTCTTCAGATCAATCTGCACTTGGGTTCACTCTTTGCAAATGAAACATGGGGGCAGTGCCTGAGCTGTGAGTTCTCTGCAGTGCAGCGGTTGGCAGCATGAGCCATGGCACGTGGTCTGAAGCCCTCCAGAGACCTGGTGTTTCCAGGTACAAACCCAGCCCAGACGTGGATCTGGTGGAAGGAAGAGTTTGAGCCATACAAAGACCTGGCCACGCAGGAGTATGGCAACAGCAAGAAAGTAAAACTATTATTTTGCCGTATTGGGGAATGAGGCAGAGAGATCTGCTCATTCAGAAGCTGAGCACTGCCTCAAGCATCACAGCAGACTAGGTGCTATTGGGAACCCATTTCTCCTCAAAGCAGAACAAAACTGTGGAGCAACACTGGCTGTTAACTAGTGACCAATCTCAAGGGGAGGGGAGGTTCCCTATACTACTGCTTTACCACACACTGCCTGCTACATATGATTTTGGGGACTGCACCGACTCAGTAATTCGGGACTCAGCACTTGAAATAACCACTTGTAGAAGCAGCTGCTCCAGGAAGGCGATCTCACATTACAGAGATGCTTAGACACGGGGCATGCAGCGAAAGCCTCAAGAAAAAGGATGAAAGCCCTAGGAAGCACAGCGCCACCAGAAATACGTGCAGTGAGACAACAGCAAGAGAGCAGTTGCTCACGGTTCTATACCCGTAGAGATATGCGCTGACTGTGAGAGGCAGCACGAGCGGCTAATAGAGAAGTGCCCCACACTAGCACAGCCATGCAAGATGTGCTGTTTTGGGGATCACCCAGAATAGTAAGGGTTCTGTCACTGCCTGCCTTGCAACTTTGAGTGCCTTCAAACTATGGCTCAGAGCCCTGACACCAGTAGCCAGCCCACAAGCAGAAAGGTCTCACCCTGTCTTCCACCAGCCTCGTTACTTGCTTCTCACAAGGTGATCCTAATAGCTCTTCTGGTCCTGAGTCTCTCCCAAATTCCTCTACTCCACGTTCTTCACTACCAGACACTTGGACTTTTCCCATCTGGTTCATCACCCCTGAAGATGTGAAACCTGCTCCCCCACCCCACCTCCAGTTATCAGTTCGCTTTGGTACACACACTCCACACAGTTTATTTTCCAGAGACCTGCTTAGGGTAAAAATAAACACAACATTTAATTAATAGAAAAATCATCAATTCAAAAATGAAATAGTAAGGAAAAGCAAATGCATACAGGTTACACAGAAAATTAACATAACGATGCAACTTCAGGCTTTACATGTCTACATTAGATAAAGTCCCTTTTCCACTACAAGTTCCCTTTTGCCTTTGAGCAGTTTCCTGGCATGTCTCCTAGCCCAAGAGGGGATCCAACGTTCACAGATAGCTCCCGCTCCTTCAGAACTGTCCCTCAGTTCTGGTGAAGACTTCAGTTTCAAGACTCCTTTTGGAAAGGTTTTTTTTTCCTAGCGTCCCCACTTCCAGGCATGATGACTCATGGTTATTTAGGGTGAGGAAATTCTAGTAGGAATGTCTCAAATTGTTTTTCCCTTAAGCCTAATGGCTCATCATTTGTCTTTCCCTGGGTTGTATAATGCTAGGTGCTTGGAACTAGTCTTGTCTGGTTGGAGAGGCAGGCCCTTCCTGCCTGGCTGACCAGCGCCCTACTGTGAGGTGGCAGTAAAGTTTTCTGAACCCAGTTTTCTATAAATTCATAACCACAGTCTGCAGACATATCTCATAATGACCATAAAGTTCAGGATGTTACAAACGTTCATAGAAACTTTACTCAACATATATTTATACACAATAACATTGTATACGACCAGTTGATTCAATTGCTTAATCTTTGTGGTTCAATGCCCTGTTCTTCATTTGGCGTGTCTGAACCCTGATTGTCACACAAGGCATGTGGCAAGTTGAACCATGTTAGCAGTGTGTGCAAAAGCAGAGGAAGATCTCAGAAAGATTCAGTCAGACTGGTGCAAGACCGCGATGATAACATCCTGACTCTCTTCTTGAATCTGAGGCCATAGCTGGTTCAGGCTGTCAGGGCAGGAAAGCAACAATGAACAATTCCAACTTCCATGCATGCAAGAGTGTTACTAGGGAAATAACCTGTGCAATTTCAGCTGGATAGTGGCCTCCTTCAATGGGATCCCTCAGGTTGACTTGGACTAGAGTGCACCCTTTACAAAGAGCAGGCAGAATCTAATAATGTACAGTGAGAGCATAGGAAAATGTGACCTCATAGTAACTATCCTGCAAATAACAGGTGGAATCATTGATGGACCTATTCTCCATGAACTTGTCTAGTTCTTTTTTGGACCCTGTTATATTCGTGGCCTTCACAACATCCTCTAGCAAAGAGTTCCACAGGTTGACTGTGTGTTGTGTGAAGAAATACGTTCTTTTGTTTGTTTTGAACCTGTTGCCTATTAATTTCATTTGGTGACCCCTAGTTCTTGTGTTATGAGAAGGAGTAAATAACACTTCCTTATTTACTTTCTCCATACCAGTCATGATTTTATAGACCTCTGTCATACCTGCTATCCCCTTAGTTATCTCTTTTCCAATCTGAAAAGTCCCAGTCCTCTTAATCTCTCCTCAAACGTTAGTTATTCCATACCCCTAATAATTTTTGTTGCCCTTTTATGTACCTTTTCCAATTCCAATATATCTTTTTTGATAAGGGGGGGGGACCAGATCTGCACGCAGTATTCACAATGTGGGTGTACCAGGGATTTATATAGAGGCAATATTATATTTTCTTTCTTGTTATCTATCCTTTTCCCAATGATTCCTAACATTCTGTTTGCTTTTTTGACTGCTGCTGCACATTGAGTGGATGTTTTCAGAGAACTATCCACAATGACTCCAAGATCTCTATCTTGAGTGGTAACAGCTAATTTAGACCCCATCATTTTGTATGTATAGTTGGGATTATGTTTTCCAATGCACATTACTTTGCATTTATCAACATTGAATTTCATCTGCCATTTTGTTGCCCAGTCACTCAGTTTTGTGAGATTCCTGTGTAACTCTTTGCAGTCAGCTTTGGACTTTACTATCTTGAGTAGTTTTGTATCATCTCCAAATTTTGCCACCTCACTGTTTACCCCTTTTTACAGATCATTTATGACTATGTTGAACAATACTGGTCCCAGTACAGACACCACTATTTATCTGTCTCCATTCTGAAAACTGACAATTTATTCCTATCCTTTGTTTCCTATCTTTTAACCAGTTACTGATCCATGAGAGGACCTTCCTTCTTATCCCATGACTGCTTACTTTGCTTAAGAGCCTTTGGTGAGAGACCTTGTCAAAGGCTTTCTGAAAATTTAAATATACTGTGTCCATTAGATCAACCTTGTCCACATGCTTGTTGGTCCCTCAAAGAATTCTAGTAGATTGGTGAGGCATGATTTCCCTTTACAAAAACCATGCTGACTCTTCCCCAACAAAGCATGTTCATCTATGTGTCTGATAATTCTGTTCTTTACTATAGTTTCAACCAATTTGCCTGGTACTGAAGTTAGGCTCACGGGCCTGTAATTGCCGGGATCGCCTCTGGAGACTTTTTAAAAATTGGAGTTATATTAGCTATCCTCCAGTCATCTGGTACAGAAGCTGGTTTAAATGATAGGTTATAATACTACAATATGACAGCATCTGCCTTTGCTGCCATGTCAAGTGCACCATGTTTAATGAAGGTCAGAGGGTTATACTCCATGAGACTGCCTTACAGCTATGTGAGATCAGCAACAAGGTTGCCTTCACTCTGGTGGCGTGCACTTTGAAATTCAGAGGTAGATGCTCGCCAGCCAGCCGATGACTGGTGGAAATTCACTGTGCACTCCACTTGGAGAGTCTCTTTAAGGAAATAGGCTGGCCTATTGATACACCTGATATGGCCACAAAGACCAGGGCTAAGAGTCAGAAGGGATAGTCTGTCTAGGTAGTAGAATAGAGCTCTGAAAACAACTAAAGTGTGAAGTTTTGTTTTCTCCTGGAGAAGCGAGAGGTTTTGGAAAGAAGCCCAGCATGGTGACCGACTGATTCATGTGGAATTCTGAGACTAACTTGGGAATGAACTTCGGGTGTGATCTCCAGTGCAGACATGTAAGGCTAAACACACTGACTTTAGATAAATGAAAATGCGTGTAGAGCTGGTTCAACTACGCATTAGAAACAATTCGTTTGACAAAGTCAGCCCTTTTTTTCCGTTCCAGCTTTCCCATCACAATTTTTCCAAATGTCTTCATGATTCAGAATGGCTTGATGAATAGTTTTGACAAACCTATTGACGTTATCTACTGTTTGCAAGCTACTTATAGAAAGCATACTCCATATTAGAACATGCAATTTGATTTTTGCAATGGTCATTTAAGTCACATGGTGTTTCTGTTTCCTGATTGGCTGACCTCTCCAGAGAGGCAGGCAGAATTGGAGGAATGGGGAGGGGCTACATCTAAAGCTGTGGAAGTTACTCTAGCCTTCCTGTGCATCTTTTCCATAACCAGGTTGCTTGGACTGGGCACTGTGCTCTGGGTTGGGCCCCAAGGACTAAATATTTTTTAAATGAATGCAAGTTTTGCTATTGACTTTGGTAGGAAAAGGATTTAGTCCTAACGGCTGGTGATACTGTGCTACTTCCTACAGACTGGGGGCAGAATGATCAGTGGTATTTACCACAATTCCTGCACATTTCTCTTTGTTCTGCATTTAGGGAGAACTTCAACCCTTTGTAGACATCACAAGTCTCATGAAAGCCAAGGGGTCAAGTTAGATGTCAGAGGTTCAGAGGCCTTGTGTTGGCCTTCTGTCTGGGCTCTTTATGAGATATCTCCCCAAGGACACACTAAACTGGACACACTCCCTGTAATTACCTGTGGCACTGTCCATAGCGTTTCACTTTTCCTGCCCACTGCTCTTATTTATAGACAAACAACTTAATACCTAAGGAAACTAAACAATTGTTATGGGGCAGGGCTGGTAAATTAACCCTAAAATGTTGCCCAATGTTGGAGGTAAAACTAAGAAAATCCCAGCTGACTGAAACTCTAAAAATCTATCCATCCTAGACAGATAAAGAATAAGGGAATACCAAAACAGATTTATCCATGCCTTTGGCCAAAGATTTCCATATAGAGTGTGTGTCTGGAAACAGTGACAACCCTAAGTAAAGGAATGAGTCACTTCCTTAAATTCCAGACAAGTCATATGAAGTAACAGGAACTCCTCCTATATGAGTTCAGCCTAAAGCTGTCGTCATAGGAGAAAGGGAACCAATTAGGAACCCAACAAGAATTCATGACATATAGTTTTATTGGAAAAGAATATTGGGTTTGGAAATCAGATACAATAGCTGCTCCTCCCGTTGCTCCTACGGATGAGACTAGGTATTATGCCTAACCAAGTCGCCACTATCATCATATCCTCTTTTTGTATGTGCAATACACCTTTCTACCTATTTTGGCAGGATCTTGCCTTAGTGCTGCCTTATAACCCTTCAGAGTCTGTTGGATATTTTATTCAGGATGCTCATAAGTAAGGTTTAAAAAGTATTGCTGACCGTGTCGCAAACCCATAGAATGATTGGCCACACCCTCCCTTTCCAAATAAAGGATGCCACTCTATAAAAACAAAGGCCCGGGGCATTACTGATCAGTTTTCCCAAGGGAATTTCTTCAAATTTCAAAATTGACTTTGGCCTTGTTGATGAGACCATCCCAAACTACTGCTGATGAAACAGTAATACCTCACCAGCATTTAGTCCATGTGTAACCTAGTGCATTTTACAAAGTTGTATTCATGTTGGAAACCCTCATCCTAACCCATACACATAATAACCTGCATGGGGGTTAGAGAATGTGTATCTGCCATGTTTGGGTCAGGAAGCATACCCACATTTATGCAGGCCCTAGCTGCAGTAGGTCCTGCCCCAGAAAGGTCCGTGGAATGGTCTCTCCATGGATTCGCAGGCAGAAACACATGTTAACATCTGATGCCCCCTCTGCAGACAGGGTTTTTCATCCTGAACCAAGCACTCTGGAAGTCAGAATTTAGCCCTTAGTAAACTCAGTAGGTGGAATTATGGGTAAAATACACTATAATTCAAGTAAATGAAGCTGGCTAGAGCTAGTTTTTCCTCTACGCCCAAACAGAGGGATCAAAGAGCATCATCTCTCTAGATCTTCTAGCCCTGGCACTTACATGCGCAAATTACTTTATGATAAAATATGTCACTAAAATAGGCGCTAGTGGGGACATAGCATGACCTAGAGTCAGTAGACCTGGGTTCTAGGCCCAGCTCTTCCCGTTGACCTGCTGTGTAACTTCTGCTAAGCCACTTCACCTCTCTCTGGCTGTTTCCCACCCTGGGCCCATCTTGTCTATTTAGATTGTAAGCTTGTCTTGTGTTTGTCTAATATACAGTATATGGTATAATTTATAATATATAATAAAATATAAGCCATTGTCATTTTCCCAAGTGCCACCATCAATACTTACAATTTTCATGGGCAAAATTGAATCCTCTATGAGGTACAGGATCCCAAGAACCATGTTTCAGATGGTGAAGAGCAGCAAGAGCCTGAAAATACTGGAGATGATTATTGTCCACCATCTTCTTCCATGTACATTGGTTTACACCAATTGCAAAGTGCTTTGATCCCCATAGTGATCTGATAGCATTTTGCATATGGTGGCAAATCAGACCCACTCGTCTAAGGCGAGGAAGTGGTTTTTCTTGTTCTGCCCGTTATTTCATTTCATGAGAAAAAACGTCCCATGCCTTGCGCAAACTGAAGGCTAGGTTTCTGCTGTTACAAAGATCCTCAAGCAAGAGATAAACAGTGGGGTTGTCAGCTGGATATTAACCTGCTGGGTCTGGTTCAAGAACCCCTCTTCCCACCCGCCCCATTTAGGAAACTCTGGATGCTTATTCCAAATCATCACACCATATCATTTAACAATGTTTGGCAAGTTTTATTTATTAAATATTTTCCAACAAAAGCCTGTAAGGCAACAGAAGAGTAAAGCGTAAAATACATTTGACTTAATTGGCAGCAACAGACTGCATGCGTCAGAAGAAATTAACCTCCAATAAAGCAGGACGTGCAGGAAACACAATGTACTCTTTTGATATGGTATTTCAAAGCTACCATTTCCTGGAACAGAGGCAGATACACAGGTTGGCTGAGACTGGGAAAGGCTATCAGATTTATGTGCCTGCAGTAATTCTCCAAAGCTCTCACACACACACATTTCTAGGAGTCTAACGAGAAAATTGAACATTCTGTCACTGCATCAGGTTCTGCACAATGTATTTTGTAATGATTTTCTCAGCATCTGAATCTAAGTCAGATGGAACAAAGTTGGGGTTTCCCCCTCCTCCTCTTTCTCTGCTTCAACCACACAACATCCTTGCTCCATCTGTGCTCTGAATCTCAATGCCATTAAACCTGATGATCCCAGTGACAGGAATGTCACAAAGGCATTCTCCTGGACCAATATAACCCCCACCCAAGCACTTATGGGTGGGATTTTCAAATGCACCTAAAGGAGACAGGAGCAAAGTCTCCTTGAAAGTGAGACTTTCAAAAATCCCACCCTAGGGGAATGAATACCAATGTTTGAAAACTATTGAGAGGTAGTTTAGCAGAGAAAGGATTTCATTGCATGTTATTTTTGAGGCAATGAAGGATGGGGGTAGTGGCAGCATCTGGCGGCAATAAACGAAGGAAATAAAAAAATCTTATCCTGGTTTTAAGACTCATTTCCACTATGCTGCGTATACTACACAGTCTCATTTTTCATGGTTAAAAAAATTAAGAAAATTGCAAACCAAGACAGAATATCCTGTTGTGAACGCCATAATAAAAATGAGCTCTTAGATAGCACCTTTGATACAAGGATCTCTCAACCCTTTACCAATGTTAATTGACACTCCTGCAGAGTCAGCAAGCATTACGAATGGTAAACCGAGGCAAACAGAAAGACTAGAGCTCCGTGGAAATCATTGGGAGCAGAAATGGGCCAAATCACTCACTGAGATGGCCATTTGGAAGACTGAACCTGTGTCTTGATGTATCAGTTTGTTTTCATTTGAAATAAAAATGTGTAAGAATAAAATTATAAAGATGAGAAGGCGGCAACTCAAGCAGACCCCATAACACCAAACACCTGGAGGGTGGATCCTCAACTGATATAAGTTGTCCTAGGTCCCAAGGGGAAGATGCCCAACTGGGGTAAATTGTGATAGCTCTGTTGATTTCAATGGAGTTATGACAGTTCACATCAGCAGAGGATGCGTCCGTTGTAGGCTCTGTCTGTAAGGAGGGTTCGGCACAACTGCAATCTTTGTTACCATGCCTACGTCATCATCACATGCTGATCGTTGACCAGGATTCTGGGACACCGGTAAGTGTCAATACTTCAACTTGGAAAGATTAATTACTTTAAAAGAAATATAAATAAGCAGTTTAAAGAGAGATGGTTGTGGACTAATGATAATTAACTGCTCTACATTAAGGCTGGGGCTGTTTAATGAGAATAAATAATGGGTGATGTGTCAGCTTGGAAAGCAAGTGATAAAATCCTCCTAAGCGAGCAAGCTGCCTCCTCTTCTCCCTGATGCAACCCTCATTTTTTATGCTCTCTCCATGACCTACATCTTCATACCCTTCAGTCTCTCTCCCTCCCTCCACCAAATGTCCTTTCGTGTCTCTGAGCTCATTTCTACCAGTGCTTCCTCTTCAAATGTGCTTTTTTCGCTGCCTTCTTGAAAACAGAGTGCTTTTCTTTGTGCCGCTCTGCCAGATCATCATCACTGGCTCACTTTTAATCCCTTTTCAAATTGCGTTCCTGCCATGATCACAAAATACCCACCCTCAAATGTTCTGTCTCACCTGCCTTTACCTTACCTGCCTTTACTTTGTCAGCAGTTTGGGGTTTGTTCATCATTTGTCTGCTTGAAATAGGTATAGTTTTGGTACACAAAGATCATAACAGGGAAAGGGAGAAGTGTAAGAGACATCTGAATACACAAATAACAGTACAGAAGGCTCGATTAAAAAGACATTGGGTGAAATCTTGGTCCCAGTGAAATCCGTGGCAAATCTCCCATTGTCTTCAATGGATAAGGATTTCAACCATTATATATAGCTAAGCTTTAAAAGCCAGATTGGAATCGTCCATCACATGGATGCATGTGGGGGCACACCAGAAGTCTCCTCCCTCACCCACCACAAAATGATTGCATAGGTCACCCAAAGGCCAGTCAAAACGGTGGAGCAGGGATTTCTCATCCTTTGTAGAGCAAATCACCTGTAAAGGGCCAGAAAGGCATCAGGGCCATAACACCGTGCAATGGTCCACAGACCAAGGCCAGCACAATAAAGGACAAATCCATGCTGGCCAAGTGGCTGCTACAGAATTCACCTACCTTCTGAGCACCAAACAACAAAGGGAGTTGTGTTTCCTGGGGCACAAATGGTATCAGAGTGTTGATGCGGTTCCATGCTTCCCACCACATGGGGCTTTGTGCCATTCGCACAATCGAGCCCTCAAAATTTGTAAGACTCACAATAGGTTCCAGAACAATGAACAAATGTCCTCAACACCTAATGTACCTTTCATTCCCTAAGAACCTGCCTCCATACTTGCTTGTTAGAACCCTGCCACTCCCCAGTTGCCCAATTCTGATCTCATTTTAGTAGCCCCATTGACTTTACTGGAGTAATGTGGTTTCAGAACATATTATCTGTTGTCTTCTGTCTTCTAGCAAAACTCTATATTCTTAAAATAGTAGGCTGTCTCTTACTGGCCTCAAAGGGACAACAATACTTTGTACTTCTATAGCATAAGTCATCGGAGGGTCTCAAAACATTTTTGAAATGTGAGCAGCATTATCCTTGTTTGACAAACGGGGGGAACAAAGCACAGAAAAATTAAGGGGCAGCTCTTCAATGGTTGCAACTGGTATTGAAATCAATGGAGGTTGCACAAGCTAAGGATTTGGTTCTGAATGACAGAGTAGCTCAGTAGTACAAGTGAGCCCAAAGTCCTGGGGTGTAATCCGGTCTCCATGGACGTCAATGTCAAAACTCCATGCAATCATTGTGGGGAACATTGCCTAGTGGTCAGGATTAGGCCCTATGGGAGTGTGGTAGGGGAGCCCAGGCCCTTGCACTCCACTGGGCTTGGGACCAGGGCCTTGTGTGGCCTACCAAAGGGTCTGACACAAAGGAGAACCTTAAGACTGCCCTCCTTGGGCCACTTCCTACAACTTCTCCAGTGTCCAAAGTTCACAGTCTGCAACCAGAAAATGTAGAGGGGCTCAGTTCACCGCTTGACACCTCTTCGCAGGCAGGTATGGCATGGTGGAACTCTCCCTCTTGGGGTGGCAGTTGTTTCCTCTCATGCCAGGTCAGGTCAGTTCCAAGTCTCTCTCCTTCTGGGATAGTCCATAAACAAAAAAAAGGAAATTAACACAAACAAACTGAGTCAGTATTTGAGAGGGGGAAATGCCTCCCTCTCATGGTGTATCAGAAGCAGGTCCCCCTTCCTTCTGGGAGGGACCTTCAGGCAGTTGTTGATAGGAGAGATCCTGCTTTCCCTCAGGAGCTGCAAGGTAAATGTCCTTTCTCTTCCCTGGTCTGCCCACAAATGAGCTGCTCTGTCCCCTTTTAACTCCTCCTCCAGTCTGTGAATCTCTTACAGGTGTGTGTGTGTGTGTGCGGGGGGTGGGGGGCGGTGGGGGGGCAGGGAAGGGGGGGAACAGTGGGGAAGGGCTGGCTGAGCCCAGAGCATCTCCTTAACCCTTTGTTGCCCAGTGTGGGCTTTGTATACCCTCTCACACTCCCACAGATTTCAGCAGGGCCAGCTTTCACCCTTAGTCTGTTGACTACTCTAGTCTAATGGAGGAATTTGTAGAGCACCCATCTCTGTAATAGCTAAAGATGGGTGGGAAATGGTTCCCCTCTCTGTCAAATATTTTAGAGAATTAAAAAATATTGACCATCCCAAATGGGGACAAAATCATTAATCTCAAAAAAAAATTGTGAATTAAAAAACTGGGGGGAAAAATCAGGTCAGGTCAAGCAAAATGTTTCATTTAGATTTCAACGTTTTCTTTCATTCAGTACAATTAGCTTAAATTTAAAAAAAAGTCATTTTGAACTGGAAAATTGGAATTTTTCAGATTGAAAATGTTTAAATGTTTTAGACACTTTCAAATTGGGAGATTTGTCAAAACCGACCTTGTTCCCTGTTTTGGAAATGGTTTCAGTTTTGAACTGGCATTTTTCAAGAAAAAATGCTTAATCAAAAAATTCCCATCCAACCTTAGTGTTTCTAAGCATCACTAATATATTAACACTTTCTATTACAAGCCTAAAAAATCAACCTCTAACATCTCGTGTTGTTTTGTCATACCAGTTATTCTCACAGGTCACGTAAAAAAAAGACCTAGAGGTCATTTAGTACATCACTACCAAATCTTACAGTCATGCGGATTCTCAGTTCTCCCCAAAGGCGTTGTGTAATGGGTTTTATTTTCACGCCATGGTTTCTATACACCGCTACCCCTATATAATGCGACCCGATATAACACGAATTCGGATAGAACGCGGTAAAGCAGCGCTCCGGGGGGGCGGGGCTGCACACTCCGGCGGATCAAAGCAAGTTCGATATAACATAGTTTCACCTATAACATGGTAAGATTTTTTTGGCTCCCGAGGACAGCGTTATATCGGGGTAGAGGTGTACTTCCTTGTAAATAGTAGTTCCTGGCTTAAATTTTAGCTCCGTGTTGATGTAGTCCTCAAATTGTACATATAGGGCCAAACATATATGTTTTTAACATGTAGCTGTTCTCTAAAAATGATAATTACTGCGATATCTTGGAACTCTGAAGGGTCTTGTCCTTGTTTCCACTTAGGTCAATAGGCGTCTTGCCATTGATTCAATGACAGTGGGATTGGCCCTACATTGTGTGCATGTTTGCTTGCACGCATCAAAAAAAGATAGGGTCATGAGCCTCTAGTCACGCTGCTTATAGAACTTCCATTGACTCTTGAGTGCAACTTGTGGGGTGGTGGAGGAATTGGAACCTCATTTGTGCAGATGAGTCCAGCGTCACTCTCTCCCCTTGGAAAACCCAGGGCTGGTCCACACTAACCCCCCACTTCGAACTAAGATACGCAACTTCAGCTACGTGAATAAAGTAGCTGAAGTCGAAGTACCTTAGTTCGAACTTACTGCGGGTCCAGACGTGGCAGGCAGGCTCCCCCGTCGACTCCGCGTACTCCTCTCGCAGAGCAGGAGTACCGGCGTCGACGGCGAGCACTTCCGGGATCGATCCGGGATCGATTTATCGCATCTAGACAAGACGTGATAAATCGATCCCAGAAGATCGATTGCTTACTGCCGGACATGGAGGTAAGTATAGACGTACTTCCACAGGCAGTTGCTTTGGGAGAAGGAATCTCTGTGGGGAACCCAAGTGAAACTCTCAACACATTAGCCTATCGGGGGATTGGATTTGCTCTCCATGCAAAAGGCTGTGCAGCCACCCACAAAGCTGGTGGAGCCCTGATGATCAGCAGATATGATGTGGAAACCGTGGGAGGCCCGGGACATTCATACTGGTCAACAGGTGACTTTCCACACCTCACTGGCAGTGCATCTTAATGGGATACATGCTGCTAGGAGTTCAACTTGGTCATTGGGAGCCCCGAGGACAGAAAGTGAGGCTCGAAGACCATATTATTTTTATCTCCAGAGCTCCATGGGGCAGGAATGGGAAGAGATGCATCCTCCTGTCACCACCGCTATCCTACCCACTTCTCCCCCCGATGTGAGTCCCGCTCTTCCTTCAGCAAAGGTCATGGGCCACCAGGAGAGGACTCCATGATTTCTAGAGCAAGGGATACCATGATGTGAAGGTAGCTGATCCATGTTTCCATGCGGTAGGTTTGCAGAGATTCCTGCCCATGCATTTTTCTAGGGGGCACAATCTGGGTCACTGGGTGTTGGGCCCCAGTAGTCACAGGCCTAGGTTTCCAGACACAAATTCTGAAGGCACTTTGGAAAATGAGGCCCATAACATGTGACATTTTTCTTTCTTTCTCTCTCTCTCTTTTTTTTTTTTACACTTTTAAGGACGTTCTGGAAAAAAAAGAGAACTGAAGCATGTTTTTCTCCATTACCATAAAGAGGGCTTGTGAGTGCATGGTATTGGTATCCAAAAGCTATTAAACTCCTCAGTGATGTGAAACAGATGGAAAATAAGACAAAAGAATTCACAACTCATGTTAGACTGAATTGAATTCCTTTAATTTCACACAATGAATAACATATGAATAGGATTAACTTTTTTTTTCTTTTCTTTTCTTTTCTTTTTTTCTTTTTTTTTCTTTTTTTTTTTAGTTAAGTGCTCTACACTGTGCTAACCAGACTTGGTAGCCAAAAGACTGAGCTTTGTTTTAGAAAAAAATGTTTAAAAACCAACATCTAAGATCATGAAGGAGCATGACATTAAAGCATGCCAGATGTATCTAAGCCTCAAATAACACCAAGTCCATATCCATTTTTAAATGTACAAAAATGCTTCATGAATAAAAACTGTTACAAAAAGAACATTTCAAACAATGTACAAGGTTTTTTTCTCTTGCCTCTATATTCAATAAAATACAAATACATTTTTTTGCTCTAAAATATGTTTACATACAATCAAAGTAGAACATGCAAATTACACTTTAAAAAAGGCTTTTAAAAACCACTTATGAATACAAACTAAAAATTAGCCAGCACGACTTATAGAACAATCTTGTGCCCCATTCGTTTGAATTTTTTTTTTAATTTTTTGAAATACAGTATATACATATTTAACATTTCATGTGCATTTATTATTTAAGAAATAGCTTAAAGAAAAAGAAAAAAGTAAAACAAACCAACATGGGATTGAACTGCTTTCCCCATGTTGTCCAATTGGCAGCTTTTTTATGGTTTTACGATTTTGTTCTTTTTTTTTTTCCTTTTTTAGTGTTTTATACAACCTAGAGAGGCGTCTTTAGGTTTAGGTTTCTCTTGTTTAAATGTGCTTCTAATTGTCTCAGAACTGCTGCACCTCATATTTTGGATGATGCTAGAAGGAAGAAGTATCACAAAGGCATGATCGGGGTCACCCCAATTCAGAAAAGCATCCCTTTAAGGAGGATAGTGCTTAAACACATGCTTCAGTGATTTCCTGAGTTGGGGGCTGTGAAAAGAAGAGTTCGGGAGATCCTTGTGTATAGAATAATAATCGTTATTATATATTTGTATTACCGTAGCACCTGCGACCCCTCTGTCATGGACCAGGGCCCCATTGTGCCCAGCTTAGTACAACCAATACAAACACAATGAATAGTCCAAAACACTGTTGGAAAATGGAGAATTATGGGCCATGCTGTAGAACCCTAGTATTTATTATTATTAGTGTTGCTGTTGTTTATTTCTACAGTGCCCAAAAGCATGCAAGGTGCTTCACGCAACATTTAGTATTGGAAGGGCTCAAGAAACTGCTTCCCCTCCCCGCTCCCAACTGTCCCCTTTCCTTGCTTTATATAGTCAGTCCTTGGAAATATGTTCTGAGAATTTAGGCAGTTCCTCAGTAAATCTTAATGGTGGTAGGGAGAAAAAAAATCAAAAAGCTCATTACTGGAATAATGTTGGGTAATAAACTTCAGGAGTGGGATTTTAGCCTTAAGCCCTAAAACTAAATCCTTTATGACCTGCATGTAGTACATCACCTTATAATATTATTCTGTCAGCAACTTGCCTATCATCTTTATAGACTATGCAACATGCAGAACACAAATTCTGAGTGCCACCTAGCAACATTTTCTGCCTGCTTTCATACAAATTAGCATGCTAATCATCCGCCAGCCAATACTGGCGGCGCGGTGCTGTTCTTTGGACAAACAGCCAATGCTGGATCAGAGCATCCTTGCTTCCTACCATGTTCCACTGCAAGCTCTTGCGATGAAGAAACAAATCTTCAGTCGTGCTGGTTAAAGCCCACTTGACCTAGAGAATGTGTCACTGTAAACTCTTTGGAAGCTACTGTTTGGATACCTACTGTTGATTCCTAGTTGTGCCCTTATACCGATGTGGAACCCTGCAGGGAAGAGAAGCAGGGGAGATAGTAGTGGCGGAGTGTAGGCGATCTTAAGCATTCTGCCTGTGGGCAGCAGACTGTATATTTCCTTCAGTTGTTAGCAAGAGTGTGATGGGGCAGGGTTCCGGCCACCCCCTCAGATCACTAGTTCTGCCCTCTTGGGGACATGAAGCACTGAGTTGGCTCCATAGTCTAGTGCTCAGGGAGAACTAGCTCTGCATTATGCCTGGATGCTGTGTGGGAGGTGTCTATGTGTATGGGGGGCAGCTCCCCAGCGCACCTCTGTAGGGACAGCCAAACTTCAGGACACAAATTCAGCCGTTGGAGATACATGGACAGCTCTGATGATCTTCAATGGGATCCATATGTGGCATCCAAGGATGAAATTTGGCCCTTTGAGACCTTTTCTCCACTTGCTAAGCATGCAACCCTTTGTTATGCTAATGGGGAAACAGAACACTTGAGTATGAATCTAGGATCCGTCAATGCTGGGATTAGTTTCCATTTACAGTCTACCTGGAAAACAAGAATACACTTTTCTTGTGCACTTAAAGAGACACTGTCAACGTCTGAGGCCAAAGGGAGAGAAAAAAATAATTCCTTTAAAAATTAAGTACCAATACAGTTGCTTATGGGGGGGGATTTAAACATTTCTCTGCAGTACCAAGACTTCAACCAGAACACTGCGCTAGTTCATGAGGACCAGAAAGCAAAACTGATGGTAACAGAATGAGAAACTGACCAGGCTACTCCTAAACTGTGTGAATTGCAAAGGAAATAATAATAATAATAAAAAAAAAAACCACAAAAAAACCCACAAAAAGCAAATTGGTAGAATAAATGGTGCAAAAACAAATTAGGAACAGAATCCTATGGTCCCTCTCACTGGTTTTAATGAGACTTTTATCTGAGTTAAGACCACAAAATTTGTCCCTAGATTTTTTTAACAATGCATTCAGTTTGAATAACCTAAGGTGCTATAACAGAAGTAAGAAAAAAATCAATCTTTAAAAAGAATGAGCTTTATGTTTACCGTGTCCCTTTAACACCATAGTCTTGATATGATTCTGTACATAAAGAACAGAAAAGAAACACTTTCTTTTTTTGAGAACTAATATCTTTATTTATTTATTTAGTGTCATGCTATTTGAAATTTCCTTGGCAATAAGCCACATCAAAGATTTCTCAAACTAGGGAATCGTTTAATAATTCCACTTTCCACTCCCTAGCTGGAATTTCCCTCACTTCCTCGATTAACATTAATCTTGCCATGCCAGGTGTTCAGAATCTTGGAGGAATTAAAAATAAAATAAAATAAAATAAAGTTGAAAGTTCCTGTTTTAAAATTTCAACAACTGACTTTTAAAAAGTTTTATGACTGCAACGGAATAGCTTTCATCCTCAGTCTTAGTTTTGCTTAATGTTTTTAACTGGGCTGTGGACATTGAGATCAGATATTTTATCCAAACTAAAATCAATGGCTAAATTACAACTCGAAGGAGAAATTTACAATTTAAACTGACCATTTAAAGAGACGATTTGTCACACACAGTTTGCATCCATGCAGACTGATAGCTTTGTAATTACATTATGTACAAAAAAACTTTTTAGTTTATTAAGGCAACCACAACTTGGAGAACTTGTCCAAAGTGGCATTAATACAATTGCAGTGGTGCTACCCTTTGAACATTATTTTTATTTTTCAGATAAGAACACTTATTCCTTTTTTGTCTTACGAAGTAATTGCCAAGAAATAACCTACTTCTTCATATGGTTTTATTTTTTGTAATTTTTAAACAACCTACTTTAGCTATTTTCTTTTTAAACAACATACCAAGGCATTGCTACACAGTTTTGATCCAATCCCGCAAACATTCTGCACCTGGGATTCCTGCTGATTTTAATGGGAGTTCCTGGAGATGAGAATGAGCAGGATTGGGCCCTCCTCCGCCCCATCATTTTTGGTGATTTTATCCATATTGTACAATATTGTCTATTCCCTGGAAGTTTCTTGCTGTTCTTTACTGCTATATACTGAGCATGAAAACAACTTGGTGACTGGTGACCCCTTTGTTAACATGCCACTGGGAATTACAAGTTGCTTAACAGAAAGGTGCTACCATTACTGAATATCCATGTACACCTTATTTTAAAACATGATGCTATTCCATCATTCCTCAGGATAGCACTCGGAATGAGCGTGTGTGTGCATGTAAGGCTGTATTTGTGTATTGCCTATATTGCAGCTAGTCCTTGTAAGTAGGCAAATAACTGAGAAAAAAAAGTATAGCTAGAGTAAGGATTCAGGCCCTTTGGGATTATGATGTCCCCAAAGCCCAGCAGGTTTATAAAACTGAAAAAATTAAATGAATTCAAACAGATCATAACAGAGATCACAGTTGAGGAATTTACATTATTATTTTTTTTACAGTGAGTTCTACTCTGGTATAGCTATTCGTAGTTGTGCCTGACCCACCAAATAAAATCAAAGTCGAGTATGCGGCTCTAATGATGTTCAGTTGAGTACTGAGAAGACAGCCTTCCGCTTGCAAGATATGAGAACAGCAATGCTGAGATGCTGATTTGTTTTGGACACTCTGCAAAGTGGATGGTCTCATTAACTTTGAAATTCCCCCACCCACACTCTGCTCCTTTCCCCCTTTTCCTACGGGCTAGTGCCAAAGATGACAATGATGATGATGATTATTATTGGTCCATCCTATCTGAACGGTTATGGCTGCCATGCTACTGAGAAGGAGAGTGACTCTGATGCTGCTTCAGGGGTCAAGCAGAACCTACACCCCTTACACACGTCAGTGTGTCGGTCATGAAGTGCTCAGCACCCAATACTGGCGGTCCATTGGATGTGTCTGTACTAGGGAAGAATTTCACTTTCACTTCCTCTTGCTTTCCGGTGCCTTTTCACTTTCACTTCCTCCTCCTCCTCCTGATGCTGCTGCAGATGCGGTTTGTTTTTCCTCTTTCCAACTCGTGGTGTCCGGGAAAGGGGTGGGGGTGGAGGAGGAGGCGGCGGGGGTGGAGGGGGAAGCGGTGGTGTCTCTCGAGCCATGTTTATTACAGCCTCAATGGTGGCCATGACTGTATCTTGACTGGCTGCTTGCTCCAGTATTAAAGGGTTCAATGTGGGTCTCTGACCTCGTTTGCTGGGAAGGTCAACGCATTTTTCCAGAACTGGCATTTGGTCTCTGGAGTCTTCGTCAAATGAGAAAGGTTGCTTCCGGGGACGCCCTCTCCTCTTCTTTACGAAGTTATTGCCTGTCTTTGATTGTCTCTGCAGCCGCTTGGCTTTCAGGATTTTGTTCACGTGATCCAAGTTCTTTTTGGTGGACAGGATCTTGGTGTAGTTGCACATCTTGCGCACCTCACACTGGATTGCTTCGATTTCCCGACGCTTGAATCTCTTTTTCAGTGGTGAGCTGGCTGCAGGGAGAAAGGGAGAGAAACATCCATTGTTAACACAAAAATGAATGAAAACTGTCTCGCTCCTCCCACCGTTAGAAAGGTGAAAAGCTGGTGTTTTTGAACATGTTTAATAGGGCAGAATGAAATGATTAATAGTAATGGATGGTGATAAATAATGACAGAAAGATGGAAACCAGCATAGAAAAAGCAATTAAAAAAAAGAAGACGACAAGATTATTTCTTATAGTGGCTGAATCAGCCATAGAAGAACAATTGTTATAATCTTTATTGCCAGTTTAGATAAAAGCCTTTAGGACCCCAACTACACAACAATCCTCAAAGATCTATCCATCTTCGTGTCCTCTCTGGAGCAACCTGTAGTTGCCAAC
Organism: Terrapene triunguis; assembly: GCF_002925995.2. Lineage (NCBI taxonomy): Eukaryota > Metazoa > Chordata > Testudines > Emydidae > Terrapene > Terrapene triunguis. The sequence goes on along the minus strand of NW_020664420.1, from coordinate 5,683,686 downwards.
CTGCTTTTCATTCCTTTTGCCTAATGACCTGTGAAACTCCAAAGCAATAAAGACTTCACTACAACATGTTTTACAATGGGCTTGATTTAACCCCACTGCTGTATGGGACTGCCACGAAGGGGCCTGCTCTCTGTCCCTGCTCCGATGCCTTCCCATGGTGTTGGAGGACATGGTAGTGAAGAGATGCCACACTGATTTAATGTACTAGCTATCAACCTTGGTAGGACTGGTCACCAATCTGGCATACATCACAATATCTGCACACTTGATGGCTTCACCCTGCCCTTTAATGGTCACTGCAGTATCCATTGCAGTTGAGAAGTGACAGGAATCAGTTGTAATGACTATAAAGGAGACTCGTTATTGAAGCCAGTGAACATAGACTCTGTGGTTCTCTTTAGCTCCCAGACTCACTAGCGTATTTGTGCTCCTTAATATCACCACCCTAAGCACTGACCTGAACTAATCAGTCATAAAATTGATAGCTGTCTACACTACAGTCACACTGGAAAAGTCAGAGTCAACAACAGTTGCCACATTGCAGTATCAGAGATACTACAGTAAACGCCTACACTTAGAGAGAATATAACTAATCTCTCAGATACCAGAGCAGTAAGGGTGAGTAAATACTGTCTCTTTAATGCAAATCACTGTAGATTTTTTGTAAGTTACATTCTGTAATATCTGGTGGATGGGAGAAACTCAAAAACCATTCATAAGTAAGTACAATCAAAGAAGCATCCAAAACATCTCATTAAAACACCTTTTCTCAAAATGCTTCAGCACTAGTTTTCTGGGCAGAAAAAGGAAGCGAATGTGCATATGCAAAATTTATTCATTGCAAAAAAAACCCCTAAAACTTACCAGAATTTCTAATATTCGTACTCAGGTGCAAGACTGTCATTCAGTTCCCCTACTATACTTATTTTTCTAGGACAAATTGAGATCCTATATTGAAAGGAATGATGATCCAGTGGTTAGGATTCTAGATTAGCATTCCAGAGACATGGGCACAAGTCTCTCCTGTGCCAAATACCTTGGACAAGTCACTTTGGGCCAAATTTCTAAAGGTTTTAGACAACTGAAGCTGCAGATAGGTGCCTACTAGGATTTTCACAAGCAACTAGGTATCTAACTCCCATTAAAATCAATGAATGCCTAGGTGCTTTTAAAATCCCACTAGGCCCATATCTAATAAAATTGGGGTAAAAGAACTTCCCCACCTAACCTGGGTGTTGTGAAGATATATACATTTAAAAGATTGAGAGGTGCCCAAAGATTACAGGAAATGGGGGCCATGTAAGTACCTATGATGAAAGATATTGTTTTAATATTGAATTTCCATTGGGTTGCACAGAATTTTGCCCTTACCAAATTAAGCATTTAAAAAAAAAATGGCACTAATAATGCTAATTTCAAAATCAGGGAAATGTGGCTTGTATACTTAAAAATATAGCAATAATAGTGACAACAATCTTAGGGTTAAATTCTGTGTTCACTTGAATGGGATTCTTGGCATCAGTAGGATTGCATGGGTCACATATAACACCAGAATGTATGTAGTGACACTTTCTGTTTTTTAAAGGTCCGTGCAAACATGAACCGATTAGTCCAAATGACATCTTGGTGAACTAAGTAAGTATTATTAACTCAGTCTTGCACATGGGGAAGTTGAGACCCACAGAGTCTGGTTCTGATCTCTCTTACACTGGTTTTATGGTGACTTATCTCCATTGACTGCAAAGTTGTTAGCGCCTGATCCAAGGTTTATTGTAGTTAATGAAAACATTCCCATTGACTTCCACGGACTTTGGATCAAGCCCTTACTCTTAATTCAGACCACTGTAGCTTAGATCAGAATCTAAGACTGTAGTTAAGTCACTTGCCCAAGATCACACAGTGAGTCATTGTCCAAGCTGGGAACAGAACTCAGCAGTTCCTGACTCCCAGTCATTTGCTTAGGATGCTAGACCTTCTTAAATTGTTGAATTGTTCTTCACTAGATGGGGGCTTCGGTTCACAGTTCATAACTTGCTCACAGGTTATGGGGAAGTGACTATCCCTTTGTGAATGAAACAGAATGTATTGATTAAACTACTGAAATAATGTGGATTTCCTTTTATTCCTAACCTATCTCTTCTGCACTAACAGAAAAGAAACAAGAAAATTCAGGATTTCGCAGTAAAGAATAAAATATATCCCACTAAATTAACCTCGGTCCATGTCTACTTGCAAACTTAATTTACACCTGACTGTCAAGCAGTTGCTTGGGTTTCAAATCCTGGAAGTTTCAAAAGCAGCCAAGATTTATAGAAAGGTTCACTTGGGGGTTATCACTCCCTTCGTGGATAACAGCCCAATCCTTCTAGCAGTAGTTTAAAATAAAGTTCTATTTTAACATTTTCTGTAGATAACCAAGAACAGTCAAGTGGCAGAAAACACTATTTGCTTGCTCTGGGATACACCAATTTCAGAGTAGAAAACTCATTCATTGTCTTTCCCCTTTGGAGAACATAAATTATTGGCTCATATAGCACCAGGTTGCTTGGATTCCACAAAGAGCTTGCATAAACAAACCCAAGTTACAATGCAAGAGGTAGGAGTGAGTCATAAACAAAACACAGACATATGCTCTCATATAAATAAAGACCTGGATGGCCAACTTCCCAAAGTCTGGTTTTCATTAATTACAAAACAAAATATATTTTCCATATGTAGCCCACTCTTCCCCCCCCCCCCCAAAAAAAAAAAATCACTGACAGTTTGTGACTCACAGAGGACAAAGAAAAGAGGAATGCAGTCATTTTGGTAACAAATACAGAAAGGCTGGAAATGAAATATCCAAACTACTAGGGAAAATCCAATTAGTTGCACCAAATTCCCTGCAAGTATTTTGGTCCCCCCTAAAAAGTGTAGATTAAGTGTTCTCAGGTTGAGTGCTGGTAAGAGACTGTTTATTTCCTAGCCTGATCACATGGTCTAGGACATGGTCACATCCCTGTCACATGGCAAGAGTCAATGTCAACTGACTCCAGTGACTATTGTTACATCTTCCAGTATTGCCAACCCCAAGCATTTAAAACTCATGAGATTGGCTTTAAAATCTTTAAAAAAATAAATAAATTTGGGGTTCTTTTTATTTGCTTTTTTAAAAAAAGAGTTGTTTTCTGGATGCACTCAGGTCACATTTTCAAGCATTTCTCTGCAACCATGAGGGTAGAAACTTAAACTTAAAAAAGAAAAGAAAAAGCTGAGATTCTCATGTAAGCAAGTAACCACAAAAGGTGTGGATTTTAAAAATACACCAGATATTGCGAAATTTGAGACAAAATTGCAAAGAGTTGGCCACACTCTCTTCCCTTCCTTTTCATAGACTCATAGACATTAAGGTCAGAAAGGAACATCGTGATCATCCAAGTCTGACCTGCACACTGCACGCCACAGAACCTCACCCACTCCTGAAATAGACCCCCAACCTCTGGCTGAGTTACTGAAGTCCTCAAATCATGGTTTAACTTCATGTTACAGAGAATTCACCATTTACCCTAGTTTAAACCTGCAAGTGACCCATGCCCCATGCTGCATAGGAAGGTGAAAAAACCCCAGGGTCTCAGCCAATCTGACCTGGGGAGAAATTCCTTCCTGATCCCAAATATGGCAATCAGTTAGACGCTGAGCATGTGGGCAAGACCCACCAGGCAGATACCTGGGAAAGAATTCTCTGTACCAACTCAGAGCCCTCCCCATCTCGTATCCCGTCTCCAGCAGTTGGGAATTTTTGCTACTGGCAGTCACCGATGGGCCACAGGACATCGTAGGCAGTCCTATCGTGCCTTCCCCTCCATAAACTTTGCAAGCTCAGTCTTGAAACCAGTTAGGTTTTTTTGCCCCCACTGCTCCCCTTGGAAGGCTGTTCCAGAACGTTACTCCTCTGATGGTTAGAAACCTTTGTCTAATTTTGAACCTAAACTTGTTGATAGACAGTTTATAGCCATATGTTCTTGTGTCCACATTGGTGTGTAACTTAAATAACTCCTCTCCCTCCCTAGTATTTATCCCTCTGATGTATTTATAGAGAGCAGTCATACCTCCCCATAGCCTTCTTTTGGTTAGGCTAAACAAGCCAACCTCTTTGAGTCTCCTCTCATAAAATAGGTTTTCCATTCCTTGGATCATCCCAGTAGCCCTTCTCTGCACCTCTTCCAGTTTGAATTCCTCCCCCCCGACCCCAAATCAATTGAAAATAAAACAGCAACCAAAGCTCTCTGAGGATTAAAATGCTTATCAGCTATCTGCCAATAACTGCTGTTGCTGCACCTCAGTGACTTTCTGATCATCCCACACTTATTTTTCTCAAAACAGTTGTTTTTGAAGTGGGCCGTTCTGCCACTGAGGTGGATTTTTCCCCCTTTAATGAGTGGGTGGACATGGGATATGGTTATTAACTCTTAGCAGCAGCATTCTGGATATCCTCTAGAAGCAGAGATCTGGTGTCTTCCTTGGGTTTGTTTAGATACCTTCTCTTCTTCCTCATGTATAACTAATTCCTGGGCGGTTTGACCTTGGAATTGACTGTTAAGTTGGCAAGTTGCCAGCTACTTTCTGTTGGATTCTACTGTTTCTCTCACTTCCAAGTGTTAGGATGCCTGTTAGAGTACTGGACTCTTTTACTGTTTCCGGGCTATCCTCAGGAAGCCAGTCAGATGTTGACATGAATGTTTTTGCCCTTCTACTCTTGAAGGTTCTGAGCTGGTATTCCTAATAATACACTTTGTGCAGGAGGTCAGACTAGATGAGCATGATGGTGCCTTCTGACCGTAAAGTTTATTAGTCTATGAGGTGTGTTGTGATATTTTATCAATTATAAGTATGCATCTCTTGAATATACCAGGCCTATGAGGTAAATAGGGTGGGTCTTTAACAAAACTTTTAAAAGCTTTAAAAAAGTTCAGCGCATAGGATGGTTAGCTTGTATTGAATCTGTACTGGTTCACCTAGCTGTAGTCTATATTCACTATGAGTCAGACTGTTGGGGAGCGTCAGGACCATTTGATTGCACATAGGATTTAATGAGGTGTGCTTGTGCTGATATAACAAAGAGAATTGTCAAAGGAAGCCACTTATGAACTGAGGACCATTTTGTGTTATTAAGTCATCTTGAAGCTCTTAGTGAGCAAACTGCCATGTACTATGTACTCTTATACTCCTACTTGACATTTTGTACCGTGGTTAAGCGTAATAAGAGTTAATCTTTATATTTATGATTATAATTTGTTATTTGTATTACTGTAGTGCCTAGGAGGCCCACTCAAGGTCCAGAACCTCAAAGTGCCAGGTGCTGTACAAACAGAGAACAAAACAACAGTCCCTGCCTCAAAGAGCTGACAATCTATGTAAGAACGTACCTTTGCGATTTGATTCACCCAGATCAGCACCCAGTCCCAGGGTAGTTAGAATACTAATTTGGATTCAGTAGTTCTTTTGCATCCTTTTTCCTATATTTACTTTATCCTTCACCTTTAGGTCTCTTGTAACGACAGAAATGTTCTCTTCTAGTACCACAAAAGGGATGAGGCAATAGCACTACTCCAACTGAGTGCTGGCCTTTGGAGCAGGCGGGACCATCCAAAGGGATGGTGCAGCAGGACCATTGCCTATGCAGGGAGCAAGGGGAAAGATTGTGCTGCTTGAGGCACTGGTAGTATGGCTCTGCACTGCCCCTAATGAGGGCTTGTGTCTATTTGAACAATCTGGCTAGAGACTAGAGACTACAGCTAGGTGAACCAGAACAGATTCAATACAAGCCAACCTCAACCACCCATCCTATGTGCTGAACCTTTGTAAAGCCTTTAAAAGTTTTGTTAAAGACACAACCTATTTACCTCATATCATGGTCCATCCTACTAGCCTTATGACTCTTCCAACCAGCCCCGCCAGCCTCCCTATATACCTTCCTCTTTCCTGGATTGTTCTGCAAGGTCCACTCTGGGCAACCATGCCACTACTTCTCAAAGGCCATGCAACGTCAGACGGGCCTACATAATGCAACCCAGAATGCAGGGAGTTTGATTACAGCACCAGTGAGGCTGCTGGTAGGAGCAGGATGTCTTCTGACCTTCCCACGAAAGGAGCTTCCCAAATACTTGGAGGCAAGAAATGAAAGAGAACAAATACTGAACTTCCCACACTGTGAAGAGGAGCTGTGGGAGAGGAACAGAAGGATGGGCTTAGGCATCAATCTCAAAGATGAGATGTTAGGTGCACCTTCCCTCCACTCCACTCAGAGGAGCTGCTAGACAGGAGAAAGACCTTTTGCTTCAAAGATAATGAAGAGCCACAGGGAAAGGGCCAGAGCCCATTGAGGGTTCCATTATAGCGAAGGCCTCACAAGTTATGGATATTAATTCAGATAAGGACCTTCAGTTCTGGACGTCTATCTGACACCAACTGTGTGAGGTTTTCCCATGGTTAACAGAGACTAGCGCTTCACAAATGCTACTGTGCCCTGTACAAGTACCTATAAAGTCTCAGACCAATGTCACACCCGTCTCAATGGGTCCTCTTTCCAACTGAGCCCTTACATACCTACTCCATTATTATCCCACCCTCCAGATACAAACAAACCTGCCTCCCCCTAAGTGAGTCACCATAATTAAAAACAACAACAACAAAATCAATTGAATCCTTAAAAAGACATTTTTATGACTTGCAAGAAAACGAGAAACTATTTGGAAAGGGCTGGAGTTTATTTCTCTTCTCTCTTCATCTGCACAGCTGCAATGTCGCTCTGTCTTGCAATTAGAGACAAATTGAAATGGCTACGGGACATGCGAGGAAGCCACAGAGTATTGATATGACACAGGAAATAGCTTCTGAGGCAAAGGGGAGAAGCTTTGCTTAAGCGAGACATTTCCAGTGCTGGTTTAAAGCTGTCTGAATCACTGTGTGACATGAAGAGGTGAGCACAGGTTCATCATACTGTTGGGAAGTTCACCAATACCTCCCTAACTTTATTATGGACAGCTTTGGTCTGTCTGTAGCACTAAAGATCATTCTTAATGATTGTCATTAGAGATCCCTTTGGAGTTGCCGGAGGCCATTTACAACAGCATAGTACAGAGAACAGTGTTTGCTCAACAGCTGGGCTCAGTTTGTAGACTTGGTTTGAATCAAGAAGTTTTCAAAGAGCTCCCCATTAATTACAGGAAACCCACAGTACTGTCCTGTTTTCCCATTAACACAGTTTCTTTTGGTTTTCACTAAATTATTTCAACATCTGGGCTACAGATAAACCAACAATTTAATTAGACTTCTGACAATGGAAAGAGTGAACTATGCGGACAAGCGTACACTTTCATCTTGCAACTGATCATAAAATATTTGTGTGCTTTCATTCTCCTGCATTAAAAAAAAAAAAATCTGCCCTTAGCTCAGCTCTTTAATACTTTCCTGTATATAAACAGAGACTCCTGAATATTTGATACAAAAAGGTTATCTTTACAGAAACCACTTTATGCATGGAGCCCTTGTTTTCATTATTTATCCAAGACGAAGGGATTCGTTTAGAAGCAAAGTACTTTTGCACTTTAATGGTGCTTTACATTGGTCAATTAAATAACCAATTCTTGCAAAACTCTGCAACAATGGTAACTCTTTTGCAAATGGGAAAATTGAGGCATATCAAGGTTAAGAAACTCTTGAGGTTTAGGGAGATCTCAGTGAAGGGCTGTGCACTATGGATTCGTTATTACTGGAGACTGGGGTTAGCTTAAGGCCTGGTCTAAACTAGAAAATTAGGTTAGTCTAATTAAGTTGGTCAGAGGTATGAGAAATCCACCCCCCTGAGCAGTGTAAAGTCGACCTACATCCCTGTGTAGACAGTGCTAGGTCGACGGAAGAATCAGCCTCTCAGGGAGGTGGATTACCTACGCTGATCGGAGAATCCCGCCTGTCAGCACAGGTAATGTCTACACTAAAGTGTCACAATGGCACAACTGCAGCATTTTAAGTGTAGACAAAGCCCCTAGTCTTGTCACATTCAAGTCATAATGCCAGACCTATCTCTTTACGCAAGCTTCCCAGATTAACAAAGACGATGGGCAAATGACCTAGCCACATTTCTAATAGAAGGAAATCATCACCAGGAATGATCTCATTCAGAACAACAGCACAGAACATGGGTGGATTGGAAAACAATCTCAGAGCGAGGAATAGACCCAGTGCTACTCTTAATTACTTATTTCTTCCGATTTGCTTTTAAGGCTCTGTCCATTGCACCAGGTGCAATATATAAAATCACACTAAAATAACCTGAGTAGATGTGATGGCTGCCATCTTGGCAAACACACCAGGGACTCAACCAGGGCACTCCAGAGCTAAGGCTAGTTAGCTATAGGCTGTAACAACTCATGTCCTCTATGGATTGGCAAAGATGAGTGCTTGTGACACACATTTACCAGTGGATTATATACACGAAAGGCTACCTCAGCTGCTCAATATTCATTGAGCATTTGGCATGGTGGGAACATTAGATGAAACTTGCTAGCTAGCAAGCAATGAATGTCAGGGCTGGGAATAGAACCCAATAATCCTGACTTCTAATCCATTGCCCTAACCACAAACGATGGCACTACTTATCTCATTATTACAATGGTGCTGGTATCCTTTGATTAATATAGCTCTAAAGAGCTCACACACCACAGTGATAAGAAAACGTTAGAAAAAACAGGACCTGATTATCCCATCGATTACGCACACCAGCAAGTGCTACTGAAGTCAGTAATAGTTACACAGGCACAAATTGTTCAGCTAATTGGACTCTGGCATTGAATGGATAGAAAATAGACAGAAGAGACAGAGGGAAGACACAGTTACCTGCATCAGATGTTGCTGATGATGAAGGTAGGAGCGATAACACTGACGTTGGTGGCATTGCAACATTTTCAACAGCTGCTGGTTTCCTTCTGGTCATCATGTTACAGGCAGAACTTTCTATTCTACTATGAAGTGAAGTCTGGTCTGCTTTTAAGTGGGGACTTGTTATTCCTGGGGATTATAAAGAAAAAAAAATATTTGGATGAATAAATATGAAGTATACAAGATTGCTGTGCGAGGTATCTACTAGAAAGGATGAACTGTTGCTCTTAGGGCTAGTCTACACTTACCGGTAAGTTCGACGGCTGCGGATCGAAGTTCCGAGTTCGATTTATCGCGTCTGGTCTGGACGCGATAAATCGAACCAGGAAGTGATTCCCGTCGACTGCGGTACTCCAGCTCAGCGAGAGGAGTACTGCGAAGTCGACGGGGAGCCTGCCTGCCGCGTGTGGACCGCGTCTGAACCGCGGTAAGGTCGAAGTAAGGTATGTCGAATTCAGCTACGTTATTCACGTAGCTGAATTTGCGTACCTTACTTCGATTTGGGGGGTAAGTGTAGACCAGCCCTTAGTGTCCCAGTATATTTCCATACTCCCCTACTAGAGTGTGTAATATGGTTTTGCTTTAGCAAGGATCATGATTTTTATTTGTTTTTAATAATTTTGCCTCAGGATAGACCATCACAGTTCTCTATAAACAATGCTCAGTAGCTGAATAATCCCAGAAGTCTATTTTTTGCACAAAACAAATATATACAAACACAGGTGTGACCACATGGCTATTCAGTGGCATTTTCCATTTATCAGTTCCTCTACCTACTGTGTCCCCCACATTCACTTATAAACTTCTCTGTTATAATCACTTATTCATAGATCCTGAGGCCTGAAGGGACTATTGTGATATCTAGTCTGACCTCTTGTATTAAACAGGCCAGAAAACTTCCCCAAAATAATTCCTAGAACAGATCTTTTAGAAAAACATCCAATCTTGATTTAAAAATTGTCCATGATGGAGAATCCACACTTGACTCACTGAGTTTTTTGTCTGTGTACAGACTGAGAGCGGTTACAGAGCTGAGGGTATGTCAAGGAAATCATAAGCTTTGATGTCCAAAATTCTGCCAACAAATCTTGAGACAGGTTATTATACAAACAGGAAACAAATTAGATGATACCAATGTTCCAAAGATGTAAAACTTTCTAGAGACAGTGGGTCTGTATTATAGGTGGGGCTGGTAGCCACACCTATAATTAAGGTTGCCCTACCTTTCTTACTGGAAAGACCCATCTTTCAATAGCTTATGACTATGCCAAACTTTAATTTTTGGGGATGGATTTTTTTTCACAGGACCCCGCCTCATTCAGTGCTCTGGGGGTCGATCAGGACTGTGTAGTGAAAGAGAGAGTTGTCTGTAGGGCTCCTGGTATCATCTGGTGCAGAAGTTAGAAGGAATGTATTGAATGGAGGGTTTCATGGTCAAGGCAGTTGAATGCTGACTAGGAAAACTGAAGTCCCTGGCCTCTACCAGCATTCTTATGTGATGCTAGGGAAGTCACTTGAACTAAACTTTTCATATGTGGCCACTAATTATGAAATGTGTATTCCTCATTTTCTAGGTGTCTGACTTGAGACCCTGGCATCTGATCTGGAGAAATGCTGAGCGCACTCAGCTGCAACAGAGGTCAATGGGAGCTGTGCTTTAAACATAGTGTGCTATATAATGCTAAGTACTCTGAAAAATCACTTCCAAGTGTCTCAAATTGGGCACTTTTGTCCTTAATTTCTCTGTGCCTCAGTTCCCCCTGTGTACAATGCGGATAATAGCACCTCCTCACCTCCCAGGTGTATGCTGAAAACAAAATCATTAATGTTTCTGAGGCACTCTGATGCTATAGTGATTGGCACCAGAGAAAAGTCCATGAGATGGCCCTGAATAATATGGAGTAAATAAGAAGGAGGGTTTGAATAACATGCAGTAAATAAGTAACAACATGGGGAAAACAAAATGTTGACTAGCTTCTCATTAAATGAGCACTGTACATCCTGTTCACTAAATGAGGCAGGGGTCCTATGGAAAAAATAGTCTGTGATCATGTAATTACACATAACACCATAATCCATACACACAAGGGGGCTGAATTAAGGTTGCACAGACAACCTTAATTCTGGCATTTCCTAACTTCTGAGTGCATGGCTTTGAAAACTTAATGTTTGTTTAATGTAGTTTTTGTATGATATATATATAGCGTGAATGTGAGTCTATATATAAATTGTTGTGTGTATGTACATCTACATGGTATATAATGATGCTAACAACCTCATGAAGTCAACATCTGGTTATAATTAAACTGAAGGGCCTATATAAAAAGCTGTATGAAAACATGCAGCTGTAACCTGTTGACCTCTATTGATAAAAAAAAAAAAAAAAAGGTCTGTGAAACTGTGCTTCAGCATATCAAGGGACAGTCATTCATTTTTCAAAGGTAATCCCTCCCAAACCACTTATCCTCTCAAATCTCTACCTGCACACAGTGTTTGCATTAGGGACCTTGATTTATGGATTCCCACTCCTTGAATGTAGAGGCCTACTTCCTGTTGCCGTGGTTACTTGGATCTTGGTTCAAGGTTAAACTACTCCCAAATCAAAATCAGTGGCAAGCACAGCATCTAACAGCCAGGTTATTGACTACCCTAGGACGCTTAAAGGTCAAAGACCAAAGTGCTGCTCACTGCCTTCAGGGTGAGTCAATATTTTCAATATTTTTATTCTGTTTCTTCTGAAGAAGAAGTTGCTGCTCAATTACCACCTAGGTGGGTTTAGCAAGGTCATGCAAATCATTGAGGAAAATCCTCATCCCAAGGAAGAATTACACATTTAATGAATTACTTCAAAGACTACCCCCTCCAGTTGCAGCTTGTCACAAGTACAGAGGAGGGCCACTGGTATGATTATTGTTTTTGGCTTTTAAGGTTTTATGCGCTTTGTTTTGTCTAATTTACCGGGTGAAAATTAAGACTGAACCACTACACTGACCTAATTTGCTGATTTGGCTTTACGCTGAGATATAAGTGAAAATCATCCGACTTCCCCTATAGATCTCAAGGTGCTTTGCAAAAGTGGGTCGACATTGTAATCTCAGTTTTTACAGACAGGGAAACTGAGGCACAGAACAGTGCAATGACTCGCCCAAGGCAACATAGTGAGTTAGTGGCAGGGTTTAGAGTAGAACCCAAATCGTGTGTCTTCTAGGTTGTTGGAGCAGGCTACCCTACTGTCACTCCCTCTTCTTGAGGCTGTTTAGAAGGCCACACACAAGAAGTCCAAAATGTCATGTACCTTAGTAACTAGTGGAAATTTCTTCCTGACTTAATATCCACCATTTTGTCAATGAGAACTCATCATTTAAAATATGCATCCTCTGTGTGATCCTACAATATTTTATATTTTGCTTCTGTTTACATTCAGGAACAGAGAGAGCCCAAGTTGAATTATAAACCCTGGTCCTGAGTCTGTTCTTATTTACATTGCCATTACTCTGTTGATGTTAATAAATTTACTCCTGATTCAGAAGTAAGTGAGATCAGATTCAGCCCTTCAATTCCCAGAGCCCTGCTGACATTATATATAATAATGAAACCAGGCCAAAGCAGAGGGGAAATGAATCAATATTTGCCAAATGGAAAAACCAGGACAAATCCAGAAGAGAAAAATTGTTGTTTTCAATCTCAAAGGGGGTATTATGAACAACCAAGAACAGTAAAAGGATGATTTGCCTCACATTTCTACCAGTGTACATCAGGAAATAGCCCTATTCAAGTCAAAGCATTACTGGTGTAAAATCTAAGTAAGCAAGAAGACAATCATGATGTAAAACTGGTCCTTTTTTTTTAAAGGTCTTTACAGTTTACAGCGTCTCATAATATTTTGGTACAAATTTACTTTGTCATTCATTGTCTAGTAGCGGATGTGCTTTAGCTGGTACTTAATACATTAATTTAAAATTACTAATATCATTTAGCATTCACACTGCAGTAATGCCTTAAGGCCACCGCTAAGTTGGGCCCCATTGTATTAGGTGCTGTACTAACCTATATTAAATGACAATGCCTGCCTTATTGTTACCTTGTGCTCTCGCCACATAATGCAGCCACCTACTTTCTCTCATCTTTATACTTACATTGCAAACTCTTAGGGTCAGCATCCATCTTTTTGTTATATATGTGCTTAGCTCCAGATTGGAGCCTCCAGGTGTTAGCTCACTACAAATAATAAATAATAACCGTGCCATTGCTAAAGCCATGCTAAAGAGGACATCAGCTAACACATAGCAGAGTTCTGTGAAGTTGCTGCTATGGAATAGTTTTCTGCCAAGGGATCATTATCTTAGATTTCACATAACGCACCGAATTGTGAGAATTCACTACTGTACTTCGTCTGTTTATGCATCACACTGCTCTTACAGGACGAGAGCTTTCTTCTCTCCCTTTCCATGGTTTAGTTATACAGTACATTTGCATGGTAATTCACATCTCAACATTAACTGGATCAAATTATTTGCATTTTGATTACTGTTTACTTTGAATAAAGAACCAGAAGAAGCCTAATATCTGGTAAATCTTTTTTTTTTTTTTTTAAAGTGGATTTTACGTAGATCAGTCAAAAGCTTAGCATTGCATCATGCTCCAGAAGAGGAAACTGAATTACAGTGTGATAAATGTAGTTAAGGAAAGTAATTATTCTTCTTAAAGTAATATTATTTCCTATCTAACTTGTGAAATTCATTTCCATGGCTTCCATTTGACATATATTATCATTTAAAAATAACTGTACTTTTAATGTACAGTTCTGCTGCATGGCTTTTACTCTCCTGTTTCCTCGCCTCTTAGAGCCTTCAAATTCTACCTCTTCTGCAGGGGATTTTCTACCATATACAATGAGTCCCATTCAATAGCACAGAGTTTCTGTTTTAAAAAAAAAGGCCTGCACTGCCATCGTGAAGGTGGAATTTTAAGACACCAAGCCTGTACTTTACTTCACCTCACCAATTTTCTTCCATTTTTTTAAAAGCAGAATAGCTCTAAACTTGGGAGAGAGAGAAAGAGAGAGAGAGAGAAAAAGCCATCATTAGATAGATCTCCCGATCTTTATCTGCAGTACTACACTCAGAAGAGCTAATGCCATGATGATAGCTTTGAAATCTCTTAGGAATTGGATAAAGAGAAGCGATAGTGATGAACTCCCAGCTAATAAACACAAGAGTGCTTATTTCTGCAGAATGATCAATTTCTAGATGTCCTGAGGCTTGTCTGATACAGTTGATTTACTCATTCTCCCTCACCTCACTAATAAAGCTGAACTCCAACATCAGATTAGAAAGGAGCCAGATTTCTTAAAGGGGCAGGGGGAGGAATGGCATGATGGCATGCAAATACTGGGAGACACACTAATTTCTCCTGCCTCCTCCTATAACCACCAAGCTGTCTCGAACAGCTGCCTTCCTCTGCTGAAAACATACACTTTATCCGCTTTGGGTTAGTACAGTAATACAGACAATTAATTTATCTTGTTAGTGGAAATTTAATGCAATGATCTAAAAGAACTCTTACATATTGTGATAAACTTTAGTGCCTCCAGGGCGCTTCTTTTCCATAGGACTCATTTCACATCCCATCCATTATGTAAATGAGATGTGGAAATAGTTGAGTTCCTCTAATGTATCTGTACACTGATGGATGGCGCAGAGTCAGCCCTGCTGAAACTAATGAGGTTAAATGCATCTTGCCATTCCTGTCTACTTGGGTGAGTCTCTGTGCCTGAGTTCAAGAAATCTTATTCAAGTTTTTTCTTCCCTTAAAGCCACTGTGCTAAGATAATCACATTTCTTGACAGACAGCATAGTAATAGCCCCAACACCCACTCTGGCCTCAATCCTGCAGGGGTGAGGACTGTGTGGAGCAGAGGCTCTTGTTATGTAGCAATGTGGGGATATGGCAGCAGAAGCCAAAGGTCACCTTCTTACTTGAGAGATGGGGTCCCGGACTGCAGAGAGTTGCAGTTGACACCAGTCTCTAGTGATATGCAATGATTAAATAAAAACAATTTAGTTGTTAAGTACAAGCTGTCCGTGCAAGAACACCCCATGGGTTAGAACCTGTAACAACCATCAGTTTAGTCACCACTGCAAACTGCCCAGGATCCTCCACATCTAAGAGGATGAACTTCTACAGCTTGAACTAATGGGCCAAGTTCCCTAACCGGGAGCTGTAGCAGCCTGTGTGAATCAGGCACCCAATAACACACTAAACACTGGATTACTTTTTGAGGCTCTAACCCTGCAGAGGGACATACACAGTACTGGGAGGAGGGGGGACAGATCCTACACTCTCCATCCTTTCCCCCAATCCAAGTACACTCCCTTCATGAAAACACAAGGGCTATCTCTTTGATCTGAGTCCTTAGAACGGAGAAGTACGAGAAGTGACCTTGGGGACAGGTGGACATGAAGTTTGGAAGGTAGGGTGCTGTGAGTCAAGAAGTGCAAATATTAACTTCAAGACAAATAGGAACCCACTGAAGCTGATGGAGGAAATGATTTTATTCTAGTTCTCCTAGCACCCAACACTATGGTATTTGAGCAACTCCATTCCCAGAGCAAAAGAATAGTCTGGATGCAAAATTCTGGACTCCCTGAAGTTTTGAAAGGTCAACGAAGAAAGCATTGAAATAGTTCAGCCAGGATGTGATTGAGGCATGAACAAGGATTTCAAGTAAAGCAGGATCAAAGTAAAGGCAGATTTTGGTAAAATTCACAGGATAGTGATAGATGGAATTAATGATAAGAGAAATAGGGGAAGAAAGGGCTAATTCAGAGGAAGGATCGCTCAAAGGTTCAAGGCCATGTAAACCAAGGGTTAAGGAGAGTGTTAGTGGATTCAGAGACAGGACTAAAGAGACTTTTGACCAGGAACTTGAAGCAATTAAGTTTACTAGAAACTGTAGTTAGATGCTGACAGAGTCCAGACAGATGGACAATACGGAGACATGATGAGTCAAGGGCAATGCAGAACTGGTGTTGCACATATAAAAATGGGTCAAAGCTTGAAATTAGCAATGAAATATCCCAGAGAATGAAGTTTTCATATATAGAAAAGAAAAGCTAGGCACAGAAGTGAAGAGCTCCACAGTAGAAGACACAAGAGGAAAAGAAAATCTTTGGAAGAAATGAAAAAAAACCCCACTGTATTTTAGATGTAAAGGAGGATTCATCCCCGAAAGTGCACACTGAAGATTCTTTAAGGGATTTAAGAAGGGTTTAAGCAGTGATAAAAAGCTACTAGGAAGGTTGAGAAAAGGGATATGTGGCCATGGACAAATCATTACCTGAGAAAAGCAGGCTCAGTAAAATGGTCTAGTGCAGAAAGAGACTATGGTCGTAGAAGTAGTCGGAAAAGGGAGAGAAGACCTCTTTCTCCAGACCACTTCTGAGGAAAGACAGGATGAAGGTGAGATCTTAGTTCTCAAATAACGAGGAAGGGTCAAGTCAGGTATTTTTATTCTTTTTTTTTCCCGATAGAGGTGATCATTTTTAAGTGTGGCAGAGAAAACAGGAATGCATGAGGCAACAGTTGAGATTGGAAGGGATCCATATTTCTCACAGATTAAATGGGGCACAGACAGCTCCCATGGGTGAGCTGGTGACAAGTGAAGTAGGTTGTGTCAAGCTGCTGATGATTTAAGGGTGAATGAGGCACAAGAGCTGGGCTTGAGGCAATGATGGAGTCAGACATATATTCCGATACAGCCAGTGTAGAAAGGGATAGAGAGGAAAGTATTGGAGAATGTAATGAAGACCTCAAAGTCCAGAGAAGACAGCAAAATTTATTGGCCATCTCATCAGTGAATCACGAGAGGTGATGTCTCTTTGTACTCCAAACCTCCCCACCTCTGCAAAAAAACAACAACAGCAACAAACCCAACCCTGCTAAAATACCCTGAAATTGTTAACCTTGGCATCCGGCCAATGGAAATCAATAAACATTTGTATATGTCACATTGACTTAACTACTGTTCTTTCAATCATTGATATTTATTATTTATATTATAGTAGCTTCTGACTAAGACTGTTGCTCCATTGTGCTAGGTACTGTACAAACACAGAGTGAGAGGCAGTGTTTGTCCCCAGAAGCTCAAAATCTAAGTAGCCAAGATATATGTGGGGAGAGCTGAGACTAGAATGCACTTACACTGAGTCCCAGGTCAATACGCTAGCCACTGAACCAGCCTGCCTTCCTACACTATGATTTTGCTTCAGTAAACCAAGCCCCACATCACAGTCCAGTCAAAGAGCTATACTATGACTAGCTCTCCAGTAAATAGAATGGCTAAAAAAAATCTTCGCAATTGAAGGAACTCCCAGTATACAGTGCAACCTATTAGATTGCAACCAAGTAGTTTTATTTTTAGAAAGGCTCATGTTGGCTTTGTTTTAATAACTGAGTCCATTCAGCCCAGTTTAACGGCGATTTATCACTACAAAATGTTTGCCTTATCAGCACCAGAGAGGAAAAATAATATGCACTGGGATGTGTGTATCTCTCTCTCTCTCCCCCCATATTCTAGATAGATAGATATGATTCCCCCCCCCCTTTTTTTCTGAAAACCACAGTAACTGACTGCAATATTAAAATGAAAGTATGTTTAAACAGATGCATAGGTAAGATCAGCAATGTTATTTTAATACCTCGTCAGCACTTAAATATAATATACAGTGCTTGGATTGCTGCTCTCTTCTATTTGTGCTCTAGAAACATCTAAAACATTGGACAGTATGGAATTACTGTACAAATTTGATTATTTATTTCGATCATTGCTCAGATTAATAGTATTTTCTATGGGGAGGGAGAATGGAAAGACTGAAAGACTTCAAGGTCAGGAAAGACCTCAGAGGAACCAAAACACAAGAACAAATCTGAACGATGAAGAACAGGATAAAGAGGTGAATGGTGCAGAGAGGAATAAAGTGGGGCAGATAGTTAGGTACAGGAGATAAATGATAGATTGGGAAGAGAAGGCAGAATGAATAAGGGAAATCACCTACCAGAATGAATCAAGTGAAAGGATGCCTAGTAGGGCAAGGGTGGAACAAGAAACTGAAAACAATGCTAACCATTAACAGAATTTGCAGTTATGCTTTCACCTTAAACAATCCTTCACATCTAGATCTGCACTTTCCTAACATTTTGGGGTTAGGACTCTGATCCAGAAGTTTGGTGCAGGCCCATCTCTAGCTTTCATGTTTACTGAGGTTACATTGGGATGCTTTAGGCTCTTCACAGGATAAATTGCCTTACCCATTGCAATATGCATATTTTATTGCATCAAGCAGTCAGTATAAGGATACTTAGAAATATGTTCCCTTTAAATAGCCAAAAAGTAGCAGGAGAATATCACTCACAAAACAAACAAAATTATGAATAACCGAGAGGTTTTCTGATAATTCTGTTTGTTTTATTGGGGCAATGGGGTGCTAGTATCAAAAGGGGAAGGGTCAGAAGTGGCAGAATCTATTGAAATACTCATGCTGACTGAATGTTTGGGTAGGCCACAGAACTATGGGGGGAAAAACCATGAATTGCAGAGAGTTGCAAAGCACGGATTTTCAAACCTGCATACCTGAAATAAGTTAGGCATTTTAATCTGTATTCAAGCACCATAATAGGATGCTTGATTTTCAGAGATGCCCAGTTCTTAAGACTCCCACAGAACCGAGGCCTAAATCTAGATTCAGGTGCCTAACATCAGACATCCAAGTTTGAAAGCGTTGGCCTGAGGGTAATTCAACAGAAATTGAATGCTGCAAAGAAAGTTTACCAGTACAATTCTGGTTACCCATGTTCAAGGAAGATGAATTCAGAGTGGAACAGGTGTAGTGATGGGATACATGGATGATCAGGGAAATGGAGAGCCTGTCTTATGAGAGAAGACCAGAGTATGGCTGATTTAGCCTAGCAAAATGCAGGCTGAGAAGAGATAGGATTGCTTTCTATAAATACATCAGTAATTTTGGCTTCAAATTGCACATGGCCCTAGGTTTCTCCTGTTTGCAAAATCTGCTCCTCTGTTTTAAGCTCACATATTTTGGATCTCCCTTTTAAAGAAGCTTGTTGGGCTGGATTGATATCATACTGGTAGCATTCTTTGTTAGCATGCAGGAATCTCTCATTTGCTAGGCCGAAAGCCTCTTGTGGTGAGGAAACATCTCATGGTAGTGAATAGCCCCTGCCACCAATTAATGAGCAGCATTGATGACTTCAGAAATGTGGGGGAGGGATAGCTCAGTGGTTTGAGCATTGGCCTGCTAAATGCAGCGTTGTGAGCTCAGTGCTTGAGGGGGCCACTTAGGGATCTAGGGCAAAATTAGTACTTGGTCCTGCTAGCGAAGGCAGGGGGCTAGACTCAATGACCTTTCAAGGTCTCTTCCAGTTCTAGGAGATAGGATATCTCCATTTATTTATGACCTGTTGACTCTTTTCTGAATGGAAAGTAAGTGGCTGCATTACAGGGCATCAGGTCATATGTGGGGATTATAAAGTGGGGAAAATAGGTGAAGTTTTTCATGGCTCTTGTAGAATGCTGTGGACTCCTTACCCCAAGGGAAAAATAGAGAAAGTTTTGTTCCATTAATTCACAAGTGCTTCCTGTTGGATATCATAAAGGAGAAAGTGTAATTTTATGCGTATAACAGGCAGAGTATAATCAAATGCTATTCACAACTGCAGTTGAGAAAGACAAACAGCAACTTATAGGAAGTCTTTGTAATTGTAAGCATACGCAGTTCTAATGAGCAAGAGAGGGAACCAATGCCATAAATGCAGGACTCCCAAGTACAAACCACCTCAAGTGTCTTTCACTGCACCTCCTTGTCCACAAGCTAAAGCTAAGACAAAGTAAAGGGGACAAAATGGCCAAGCATGATTATTCACCTTACAAAACTAAATGTTTCCTCTCTACACTTACTTTTCCATCAGTAATTTCCTAATCTGCTCTCTTTGTTGTTCAGTCAATAATGGTGGAAGGCACTAGGAGTGAAATTGTGCACAAGGTTCCCACAAGCCCCATGCATCACTTGGAAGTCCAATTTAAGCCCTCGGTCGGGCCCCTGCACTAAGGTAAATTTCACCGTACAATATTTTTTCTTCTCAACAAAGTCTGTTTTCATTTAGGGATATGAATTCTTAGAAATGAAAGAAGAAGTAAAATCCCATCAAAAAATATCATCCGCTGATGAAAGCATTGAATCACTGAATGAAGAAAAACATTTACTACTGTTGGTTATTCTTGGGGAATCATTTGGTATTTATGTTCATACATTTGACTGTCTCATCATTGCAAGGATAAAACATGTCCTGTGCTTTTAAAATGTTCTGGAGTCACGTGACACACCATTTTTGACGTGTTTAGCACAGCCTTACAAAAATTTACCAGCCCAGGCAAAAAATCTACTCGCCTGCCTGTTCTCAACAGTCATCAGGCTAATGGAAATACTAATGACATTTCACTTGCCCTTCCAAAGAATTTACTTGTCCCAGGGGAGTGGGAATTTTGCAAAAGAAGACTATCACTCTTCCTCGTTATTATTATTATTTGTTACTTCTAGATACCCCCACCAATATCAGTGTTCCACTGTATACATACAATGTGAGAGACAGTGCCTGCCCTAAGAAGTTAGACTATATCTACGCAACAGTTTATGATGGCATAATTTATGCCGCTCAGTGGGGTGAATAAATTGCCCCCCCCCCCGAGTGACGTAAGTTACACCGACCTAAGCGCTGGTGTGGACAGTGCTACGTCCCGCCGACATATTTTCTGCCGCTCGTGGGGGCTGGTGTAGTTAAGCCGATGGGAGAGCTCTCTCCCATTGGCTTAGAGCGGGTACATTAGAGAGCTTACAGTGGAGCAGCTGCAAACTCTCTAGTGTAGCTATGCCCTAAACAGAGAAGAGAAACAAATGGTGAACTGGGAAAGAGAAATACAGAGGAACATAGGTATGTCTACACAGCAGTTAAATACCCATGGCTGGCCTTGGTCGGCTGATTCGAGCTTGTGGGGCTCGGGCTGCAGGGCTGTAAAACTTCTGTGTAGACACTCGAGCTGGAGCCCAAGTTCTGGGACCCTGCGTGGATGGAGGGTTCCAGAGCCCAGGTACCAACATGAGCCGGAATATTTACACAGCAGCTTTTAGCCCCATGAGCCCGAGTCAGCTGACCTGGGCCAGCCGCAGCTATGCCACGATTCTTTTGGTCTAGTGTAGAGGTACCCATCGTGACTTTCTCACTCTCACATCGGAAGTCAGTGGCAGAACGGGGAATACAATTCAGGTCTCCTGAATCCCAGTCCAGGGTCCTCTCAGCTGGGCCACACTGCCTTTCCTCACTCTCCATCCCTCCTCCTCTGTCTTTGTTCTCCTCTTTTCCTTTGGCCCCTTCCCCTTCCCACAATTCCTCCCCCTTTCTCTCCTTTGCTCTGCTATAGCAAACTCACACTAAGTCTTGAATGGGCCCAGCCAGCATCTCAGTTAAACTCTAGTTTCCTAATTCACAGAGCACATGTGAGCACAGGAGCAGGCTACAGATTCCAGTGCTGTCTGCAAAGACTGTCACTGCTGATGCAGAAATGATCTGTAAACGTGAAACTCCGAGCACATTTGTACCTTTGGGGCCTCGTGCTCTTAGACCAGTTATGTCCTTTGGTGTGACTGTGTTTGGAACAAGATTGAGGGGTAGGGGCAAAGATAGATTTAAGACACCTTTACGTTCCTTCAGTAAATTGGGGGCTGGGCTGGTCCAAAGCCTGCTCTAATTTTTGCCTGGTAGCCCATGGCTCTAAGAGACCAGGGTACAAGGATGCCCTGGCCACATCCCCCTGGAAACCTTTCTGTTTTATTAGGGACATGAAGGGAGTGGTGTATGAGCAGCGAGGGCAGCTCTACAATTTCAGAGGATTTCCTTGTACAGAAGGAACGCTCAGGTAGCTGGATCTTCTGGTTTTACAACTGCTTTGAAGCACTAGAGCAGTGCAAAACACCCAGGGCAGCCAGCACAGAATTGGTCTCAATTTCCTGTTGCAGTAATAGTATCTCAGCGGTGTACAGCACTTTCTGAGCCAGGGAATCTCAAAACACTGTATGAGATATGGGATGGATTATGGATTATAACCACAGCTTTCCACAGCTGGTGGCGCACAACTGCAGCACCCAAGTACAACCACTAGGGGTATTTTACCTCAGTGATGTCCAACGCCTCCCAGACCTACCTAGGGTGCAGTGGGAGCAGAAATCCTATTACAGGACACGACTTTCATTCTCCTGTATGGCCATCCCATAGCCCTGCCTCCTGTTACAAGAGTGCCCTATACACGAGAGATTCCGGCATACGTAAACAGTTAATAGAACAAGCTTACAAAGTGCCAGCAGATGGCTCTCAAGAATACAGAACACAGTTCCTGGGTTTGGTAGGCCCAATAAAACTTGCACATTGCAAACGGCTTCTCATGTCTACGTCTTTCCAGGGAGCTCTTCATACTTCCTCCCAGCCCCCTTTGCGCTAGCTTGCACCCCAAGAGCAAGAGCAGTAAGCAGTCCCAGTACTGAAGAATCAGGAGTGGGCAGGAAGAGCAAGTGTAGTGAGTCCTTCAGGACGCGCCCCCCCAATCCTTAAACACCCGTGCAAGGGCCAGTCCCAACCTGGCCTGTATGCTAGGGTTGCCACCTGTCCAGGTTTCCCTAGGATCATCCCTTTTCGGTGGCTGCTGTTACAGGCACAGGGGCTCAGGGGCTCAAGCACCCATGGAGAAAAAATAGGGGGTGCTCAGCACCCATGGGACTGGCCGGGGCTGCTGCTCTGGCGGCCTGGAGCGGGAAGAGGGCCCCTGGACAGAATGGGGGCGGAGCCTCGGGGAGGGGGCAGAGCCAGTATGGGGCAGCCACTGGCAAAACCAAAAGTCAGCGCCTATGGCTGCTGTCCTGGGAAATCTGTAAGAGTGCTCAGTCCACACTGCCATTTGTCCAGTTTTATGGGCTCCTCCCAGATGTCCCCTTCTGTTCTTTTATATCTTAGAGGTGGCAACCCTACTATATGCATCTATAGAAATCACACTTGCTGCGCCACTGAAATGATGTAGCAGCCGAGCAAACTACAGGGGGTGATACAGAAATTTGTGCCAACAGCCCAAGGTAAACCCTGCTCTCAGCAAAAGTGCCATGAGCACAGCGATGTGAAAATGTTCACATTTTGAAATTTTCAACCAAAAACGGGGACAATTTTTTCCGCCAAAACCTATTTCCATTTTCCTGCCAGCTCTCGCCATGAGGCTAGTGCAGGTAAATTTGAGTGCAGTGGCTCTCAACCTTTCCAGACGACTGTACCCCTTTCAGGAGTCTGATTTGTCTTGTGTACCCCCAAGTTTCACCTCACTTAAAAACTACTTGCTTACAAAATCAAACATAAAAATACAAAAGTGTCACAGCACACTATTAATGAAAAATTCCTTACTTTCTCATTTTGTCTGTATGAAATTTTAGTTTGTACTGGCTTCGCTAGTGCTTTTTATGTAGCCTGTTGTAAAACTAGGCAAATGATGAGTTGATGTACCTCCTGGAAGTCCTCTTCATATCCCCAGGGGTACATGTACCCCTGGTTGAGAACCTTTGCTCTAGGTACCCTCTGGGTAAACAGAGAAAACCCCCATTCCAGTTTTTAGGGTTCCATCATAAAGGACCCCACAACACAAACACACAGAGAGAACACAGTCTTTATGGAACTCAGTCGGTTTGACCCTCCGCTGTCTCCTCCCTTGGACCTATGCAAAATGACTGCAAAATCCATTCTGATTTGGTATTATCTGACACCCATGTTGCACAGGTGCAAAGGACTACTCCAGAGAGTGGACAAGCAAGGCCAGGGTAGGTAGCTACCTGCAAAAGATAAAGAGCTGATTGAGCCCTGCCTGGTTTTAAACCTGCGGTTCCAGAGCATCTAATTTTCCCCTCCAGCACTCCCACATTTACTTGCAGAAGAGCAATGTAATTGGCATCGCTTTGTAATTCATTGTTCTAGTACAAGCTGCCCTATCGTAATAACAGAGTCTGGATTGCTCTTCATTCCTGGGATCTCTATTTTGCTGGTATTAAATCAGTGTGTACAAATACCCTCCCAACAAGACGGTTCAAAAAGCTTTGGGTGCCCATGATGCCGCTTTTGTTTACAGTATTTGTCAAATAAAAAGCCATAATTTGTGGCTCACTCGCCGCAAACAACCACTCCCCCGTCAAACAAATCCCCTCTTCCTCCCTGACATTAGTGAAATGTTATGTTTCGGATTTTAAAAGCATAAAAGTCAAAACGTTCAAAATGATGGGTCCCACAGCAAATGTAACCTGGTCCCAAGTGCGCATAGGCAATGGTTGGCATTGCTGCACATGGTATTAACTTTTATGTCTTCTACTATATGTGCAATGTGGTTCATTTATAGTGGCTCTGGGAACCACTATGTTTACATAAATTTTAATTTCCTGTCTTTTGTTTGTACTCTTTATCATCTTTCTAAAACACACAAACAAATAAATAAATACAAATCCCTGTGAATTTTAGTGCTGGCCAGATTATCTATAGAATGATGCCCGGCACAGTCAGCATGTCCGATTTTCCATGCTGCCCCAGCCATGTGCCTTCTCCCCCCCTAAGCTCTGGACAGATCATTTCTGGGGGAGAAAGGTGTTTTCATGCCCATTTCATCTGTGGCATCTCTTTGATGCTGCTGCCAGCAAGGGTGACCCTTATCTCCACATGTGGTGGGGATTTTGTAGTCTGGACTCTTGTCTGAGACCACCAACTCAGCTGACATAGGCCCTGGAATAGCAATGATCTAATAATGTTATCATAAAGACATGCATCACTTTGCACAACAGACTGACAATTCATCTAGGTAACAGCTGGGAATTAAGAGTGCTACAAAGCCCTTGTCTTTTTTCAGCACTTAGAGCTAGATTCTAATACTCTTACTCATGATGGCTAGCACCTTGAGTAGTCTCAGTGAAGTCAGTCCTTGATGTGCTATCCAGACAACACTTTGTTCCTTTTTATGTATTTCCCTGATTAACTTAGAATATCAGGGTTAGAAGGGACCTCAGGAGGTAACCCAGTCCAACCTGCTACTCAAAGAAGGACCAATCCCCAGACAGCCCTGATCCCTAAATGCCCCCCCTCAAGGATTGAACTCACAACCCTGAATTTAGCAGGCCAATGCTCAAACCACTGAGCTATCCCTCCCTCCATGTGCCTTGGCACTTGGCACAACTGAAAACCAATTCTTCGTATACTTATATACAAGGCCCCAGCCTTGCTCCCAAACTATGCTACTCACGCTTGTAATCATTAATGCATGCTTTTTTCTATGTTTTTGCTTGCAGGGCACGTTAATCAGGCACTTGGGTTCAACTACATATAACTACGTTTCTGAATGCAGTAGCCATACATTTGGTTGCTAAAATTCCCTTTCCACTAGCTATGAAGTTCTGGTAATTAAGAAGAGAGATTTGTTTAAAGCTGTTTAAAAACCTCTCTTTTGATCAGGAATATCAGGTTCGCCAAACTACCGTGTCTTGATTGGTGGAGATCTGAATGTGCCCTTGCTAAGGAATATTACATAAAAGGCTAAAATCACAAGGATGCCCATTGCACAGAAAAACACAGTGGTCCAGCTACAAATTAATATGATGCTCCTCATGCACCAGTGATTAAAATTCAGTGTTGACAGGATGAAACCCAGTTATTATTTTTTTAGAGAAACAAAGAAAACCAGATGATAAAACTGAATAGGTTGGTGCAGCAAATCCAACAAAAATATGGCGGTTCTAGGCAGCTGTGATTGGAATCCTTCCTCTGCTTGAATAATAAAGGCTTTTGCTAATTTTAACCAGAGCCGAATCTGAAAAACCTGCAGTCTCATGTGACTCATTGAGCCCCAAGGGAATAGGAGGTGGCGGGGGGAGGGGGGGGGAGATGTGTGTGTGTGTGTCTGTGTGTATAATCTAACAGTGCCCAGAGGTTTTGAGATCCTGGATTCCACTTCAATAGCACAGGCCAGATTCATTAAAAAACCTGGCTACATTCCAGCAGTTAAAATTGAAGCAGCATATTTATTGCATTTTGCTCAAATAAATCTGAAAACGTGTGAATCATATCCCTGGGAGAGATGGGGAGGAGAAGTAAACAATCTCGGGCTAATACTTAGAAGAGGAGTATGTTGAAGAACAAAGATGTAGAAGGGTTATTGTTGCAGGGAATCTGCTGGGTGCTTGTCGAGTCGGAGGTTTTTGGAAAGCTAGACTTCTCCGCCATTTTCTCCATTGCTGCTACTCTAGCCTCAAACGTTCTATTTACTGTTCTCTATTCATTTTTTTTTTTTAAATCACTCCTTAGCTTGTGCGGCTTTACTGTGTGGTTCTCTGTGGTTTCCCAGATGCTGTTCGTGACGTTGGCACCTCACCCCAATAGCAACTGCATTGAGCTGGGATTCAATTATAGCCTTTCTGGCACAGGCAGATTGGTTTTTCAAAGATAGCATATTTTGGGGAAGGATTTATTTTTCCCCAAAGCAATTTTGATTAAGAAAGCGAAGCGCGACTCGTAGCTCAATCTTGCAAGGCGCAGGATGCCTCGTGACAGGTCCTGAGTGCCCCTTGACTCCAGCACCACCTAGAAAGCATTCAGCACCTCATAGGATTAGTTCCTGAGGGAGTAAAATGTGAGCTAAGGGTCTGATACAAAGCCTGTTTAAGTGAAAAGGAGCTTTTCTGTTCATTCCAGTGGGCTTTGGACCATGCCCATAGAGTCCAAGCTTGGGACTCAGGCACTGCCCGAAGTTCTAATCACACCTCTTTCACTGATGCATCTCAGGCCTTGGACAAGACAATTAGGCCAAAATTATGAAATGTGGGTACCTAATGGGAGACACTTAAATAAGGAGCCTTATTTTCAGAGAAGCTGACTGCCTACAACCTCCAGTGAAGTCAATGGGAGCTGCTGATGGACAGAACCTGTCCAGATCAGAGTATTAATTAGGTGGCCAACTTTGGGCACCCAGGTTTGAAAATGTTGACCATCCCCTGCCTCAGTTTCCCTTATCTGTAATATTGACATAACCAGTTACCTAAGTCACTGGGATGGGATAAGTACTAGGTATTATTATAGAGGGGGAAAGTTGCTTGTTTAAATAAATTATGCTGAGTTGTGCAGTCTTTGAGGGCAGAAACTGTCTTCTTTTTTTTTTTAATTACTTATGTGTCCAGTACCTCCCCTTGATCCCTGACTGGGGCCTCTAGGAACTACTGCAATGCAAATAAATAAACGAACAACCGTAACAATCCAACTAGCTACACTTTTCAGGGAGTTGCTGGTGTCACTCGGCATTATTATTAATTATATTGCTGTAGTGCCATTGAGCCCTGGATATGGACCAGAATCTGATTGTACTAGGCACTGTACAAACTCCGAAGAGAAGGACGGTCCCTGCTCCAAGGAGCTTACATGGTGAAGCGACAATAGTACCAAGGAACTAAAGCGACCTACAAAGTAACGCAGCCTGGCTCCAATTCAAGACTGGGCTAGATTTTATTTAAATTAACAATACCAATAGATCAGAAGGCAAGAACAGCACTGAATTAAATACAGATATTGGGCCCAAGCCATTCATCTCAGACTTGATATGCAACCTCCCCATTCCCTTAAAGGGCCGAGGAAGTGTTACTATTTTGCAAATCTCTCTCTGGCAGTTTATGTATTTAGCTGCAGTGGTGAAAGCAAACCGAGGCCACTGTGTTGCATTAAAAATGGAAGATATGCAAGAGTGACTTCCAGCCGAGACGAGCTCAGCACAGCTCCTAATAGCTTGGCCAGAGAGAGGGTCCCTTCTGGTTCGTCTCAGAGCCGCTGCTGACGGACCACCGGGGGCCCCATTAGCGTGCGGTGAGGTGAACAAAAAGGGGTTGTTTTTGTTTTGCAAAACTTCATTGATCAGGGTTTTGTTTTGGGAAATAAAATCCGGGGGTGGTTCAGATCTGGGTCCCATTTTGTACTGAATCCCTGGAGTTTAAGAATAATATTGTGCATGTCTAGTATCATCCAGATGAACAATGCAAAACATGTTAGACCAGTGTTTCTTAAACTATTGTACTGGTGACCCCTTTCACATAGCAAGCCTCTGAGTGCGACCCCCCCTTATGAATTAAAAACACTTGTTTATATATTTAACAGCATTATAAATGCTGCAGGCAAAGCGGGGTTTGGGATGGAGGCTGACAGCTCACGACCCCCCATGTAATAACCTCGTGTCCCCTGAGGGGTCCCAACCCACAGTTTGAGAACCCCTGCGTTAGACTCATAAACAAATTTAGCTTCACATACCCCCAGGAGATGGGCAGTATTTCCCCATTTCACAGACAGGGTAACTGAGCAATTTCATACTGTCACTGCAGTCAAATCTCAATGAGGTTTCATGGATGCACAGTATAGGAAGGCAGAATTTGGCCCTTAAGCATTACTCCACAAATATCTTTATTGGCATTTTAGATAAAGATGACCTATTCCCAGAATAGCCTCAACTCTTTTGGTAACTGGATCCACAAAGAGAGGATCCAGCATTTATTAAAGTCACTGGGGAATCTCTCCACTGACTTTAGTGGGAGTAGAACTGAGCCCAAAGTGCAGATACAAAGTGCCATAATAATAAAAGTATTGCTCTGTTTGGCGTTCTGAATGTCACAGCAGATGCTCAGCTAGAGCAAGGCACTGATAGAGCCCCTTACTTCCCTACTATAACCGCAAGGAAAAAGTCCTCAGAAACTCTCTTACCAGCTGATTCTTCATCACCTAGATGATACACGTTGTCATATTGAATCACTGCACCTTCTTCACACAGCAAAGTCCAAAGAAGCCACAAACCCAGGCTCCTCATCCAATGTCACTTAAAAAGTGACCACAAACCCACTCTGTATCACGAAAGGGACCAAAGAGGCAGTACAAATGGGGTGCTGAGATATCGGACCCACAAGGAAAAAATAGCAGTGGTCCAAAGGGATATTTTGAGGGTTTTGCTGTTGGTTGTAATTCCCCTTCCCATACCAATTCCCTTTCCTGTACCTTTCCCCCCCGATATTTACCTGGGAATCTACTGTGGATTAGCCAGAGTATCTACCTAGCAGCTCATCTCTGAAACAAACAAACAAAAATTGTCAATGGAATCCCCTCGTAGGTCGATGGGAAAGATTTTACTTATAGTGGGTTGGGAGAGCTTTTCCAAACATTGATCCATATGGATTTTGGAATGTGTCTCATAAAGACTGTAAAGCACTTCTAACTAAGGCATGATCCAATGTCTACTGAAGTCAATTCCTGGTCTCCAATTGACTTCAGTGGGCTTTGGATTGGCCCCTAAGTGAACAAAGAAGATAAACACATATATCATCAGCGTGAAGTGTGTAGATTTAGTAAAGTGTTTCCATTGACTGTTGCAAGACTCATGTGGCTAAATCTCCATGCATGACATCAGAGTTTTGGCTACAGAATTGTATTTATTAAGGTTAAGCAAGATTTGAGCAGAAGCAGTTTAAAAATAAAAGCAAAAGGGTCTAAATTTAGTGCCAACTCCCTGGTGCCTCTCCCTCCCCCATGACATATATTTTCCTTTAGGGAAAAACAAAATCTCCCGGGCAACTTGTGTGGCACATTATACAGTCTGTGAATTAAAACAGGCATGTTACAGACCTCTGAGAAACATGGTGTATAATTGTAATGCCAACTGACCCTCAACTGCAGTGGCACTTAGTGGCCTCCCCTTTCAAACAATCAGCTATTGATTCCCAAACCCTCCAGTTTCAAACCAACTTTTGTTTTCAAGAGGCATCCAGTCTTTGGGATGATTCTGCCATTGCTAATTCTCCTTGCCCTGAGGCTACTTGGTATTTCTACTGCTTGCTTGAAGTGTTATCAAAATAAGGGCAACTGCAAAGCTGAATTGTTGAATGTTAGTTTTTCCCAGTTTTGGGGTCTATGCAATGAACTCATAGTCATACAAATGGGCTTTTATTACAGCATTCTTAGCACATTGATTGGAGGGAACACCAGGAAACAGAATTTAGGGGAAATACTGCACCAATGGATTGGATGGCCTATTGTAGCAGGTCTTTCCCAATGCAAATTTATGAGATTCTACACTTATTTAGGAAAGTTATTTTATAATATCATAAAAATGTGCATCACACAAAAGCACCTTGTATTGCTTTTTATGTTTTTATTATATATTGTTCAGGAAAAATCCTATAAAATGAGACAAAAAACAACCTGAAGTGCTCTAAAGTTCTATCTCAGACCTCTCTAATATTAACAACAACAATTTGCATTTATACAGTTCATTTTATCCTGAAGGATCCCAATGAACTCTGCAATGGTGACAAATACTGGAATCACTTCAGTGCCCCAGTGAAATGCAGCAATCCGCGGGGAGAATGCAACCGCTGTTAATGGTGCATAACACCACCACACCAATCATTTGGAAGAGGAAGCAAACGTAATATACCGGCTCCAGGAGTGCAATTTGGTCTCCTACAAACAGGGATAGCTACTGTACGTAATACCAGCTGATGCCGTAACTCATCTAGCTTGCAAAGGTAGGGTTACCATAC
>NW_020664420.1:5639398-5652672 GCF_002925995.2 Terrapene triunguis | reverse complement strand
GGGCTTGTGCTTTTGCTACTGAATGTCTCTGGTTGTAGTATCTGAGTGTAGTATCTGCATGTGTATGCCACTGTAATTGGTGCCATGAAGAATCTCTTTCAAATGAAGTCGGAGGGGAAATTTGCAATAATGTCCCACACAAAGGTTAGTTTAGCCAATACTCTAAGATTAATACACAAAAAGTGCCATGGGGTTTTTAATTACTATAACCGAGCAAGACATTTAGCAACTCATCTTAAAAAAAAAAAAAGGCACTGAGTGGTGGAATACTTCCTAATGTCAAACTGAAGCGAGGATTTAGCACTGATACGGAGGATAAGATGTCACCCACTGAACTGCCAACAGCAAATTCTCATGGCATTCTGTTCACCTCAGTGGCATCTTTCCCAAGTACTAATAAGACTCAACCCTGCTTAGCCTGTGAGAACTCTGATAAGACCCGGGCTTAAACTTTGATAGATGAGCACTGAAGTAGAATAACCCATATCCCAGGAACTAGTAACTACTGATTAAGGGCCTGACCTTGCAAACTTCTGAGCACCTCGGACAAGGACCCATCCAATCCCCATGGCAGATAATAGGAGTTGTGTATTGGGCTATGTCTTGGAGAAACCATCCAGCACCTTCAAATATTGGACCCTATATTTGGAACTGGAAACAATGGAGTGAAAACCAATGAACTGTGAGTCATATACCCAGAAACCGTTATGACAGATTCTTTTGGGAAATCTTGCGTTGCTAATAAAAGTGGTTGAAGGTTTAAAGGGAAGTCCCTTTGACTGAACAGCCTGTTCTGATTAACACTTAGACAATACGGCCGTGCTTAGATCCTAGGGACATGGATGCTATAGAAACCAGCTACGCCAATTATCATAATTGTATCTCAAGTTTTGTGTTATATGATATTTTCCCTAAATCTCCCACTTCCGGACTCATTGATTATGGGAGCATCCCAGCTTTCTTTTTTTTAAAAAAAAAGGTAAGTTTCTGGTCCTCATGGTGGTGAAGAAAAGCTTAAAGATTCAAAAATGTGAAGGCAAATAAAAAGAACAAAACATTTATCATTTATTAAAATAGCCAATCTCATAATTTTGGGGGGCCTGACTTATGGTTTTTGAGCAGTGGAGGTCAGCAATAGAGGAAATCCCTAAGAATATATAGATAAGAAGAAAAGCATGCTTCTCTCTACTGGTTTATGTTAAGGAGGTACTTCAGGAGGAAGAAGAGGGTCCAGTGAATTTCTGGACCGGAAGGCAATGGAAGACAATCCTTTCTTACATTCCTGCAGCTAACCAGAAGGCATTTATGTAGGGCTCTGTGAATCTGGCAGTGACCTGACTGCCTATGATATGGGGGGAAAAAAAATCAAACCCACACAGTACAGACACTCTCCCGCAATGTACTTGACTGGGCTCTGGTTGTTATCATGCTGCTGAGAAACTAGGACAGTGAGAGGTGGCTCCAAAGGCCATGTGACATGTGTCAGTGTGTCTCCTGACCCTCAGGAGAACTGCTAACCTCACATTCACCTGGGTTGCCATGGGAACCTCGCAACCCGCACCTGCTGCTGCAAAATGAGCCTGTTCTTAGCAAAAACTGAAAGTACTTGCAAAGTTGGGGAAGGATAACCAGTGGCTCTTGATCTGGCTGTAGGATCCCAGAGGAGCTGGTATTCTTACAAGTGTTCTCCAGTAGGACACATTATATAGATCCCCTTACATTTGTCAGTGACCCCTGCAACTGCACAATGTGCATAGAGGCCCTGTTTGCATATTGTTGTTTAAAAAAAAGGGGGGCGGGGGAGAGAGGGGCTTTTACCAACTCTCCTCATAGTGAAATCTGCTTTCCGCTTAATTGATTTCCTCTGAATTTATATCACAGTTTTAAACCGGAAGGATCCCATGCCATTCCAAATGTTAAACTGAAACAAGCTGTACAAACATATTTATTTGATTATAAAAGCACAATAATTATCAAACTTTCTAGGTGAATGTACAGTCCAAAAAAATCAGTACTTCTGCAACGATCCTGCTTGGTTTACAAAATGAATGGAACGATAAAAAAAAGAAAAAGAAAAAGAAAAAGAAAACAACCTTTTTACACATAAACCCTGAATATCTTGAACAATCGCCACTGAGCTGAAAGGCAAGTTCTTTAATCAGACTCCATAAAACATGTTTAGGGGGGAGGAAAAAATAGGTTGTGTCTGAAATTTAATGTCCACAAATCCAACTTAATGTTTATTCTCCTTATTGAAATGAACTTTGTCATTTATTTGAAACTTGTATTACTGTCTCTCACTGTACCAAGGCAGTTATTGATCTCCCAGTGCTTCTTGTATAGTGCCCTTTCCACTCTCTCTGGCTGTGTTTTCTCTGTTTTCTTTCTTTTCTACTCCCAGATAAGAAGGCCTCAGTTCGGAAATGGGAGAACTACGCCCTTGCAGCCATTAGAGAGGGAAATGTCTTAGCACAGAAGCTGGAGAGAAAAAGAGACAAAGCCACAACTGAACGTCCGGGGAGCTTGTGGTTACAACTCGCCTGCCCACTAAAAACGCTATTCCTCATTTTGCTGGTGTGTTCTTTGAAAGTGTGTGCATGTGTGTTGGTGGGTCTTGACATTCCAAGTTTAGATCATAGATATTAGAGATGGAATAGACATATTAGGTCAGCTAGTCAGCAGCAAGGTGGTTCAATACATTCAGTTTTAAATGAATCAAATGATTGGGCTTCCATTACTCCCCATGTAATGGACTTAACCTCCATGAATTTATCTAGTTCTCTTTTAAACCCTGTTATAGTCCTAGCCTTCACAACCTCCTCAAGCAAGGAGTTCCACAGGTTGGCTGTGCGCTGTGTGAAGAAGAACTTCCTTTTATTTGTTTTAAACCTGCTGCCCATTAATTTCATTTGGTGGCCCCTAGTTCTTGTATTATGGGAACAAGTAAATAACTTGTATGTGGCTCATGTCATGTTATTCACCATGTAGCTTTTGTGATGGACTTTTCCCCATGTACAGGTTTTATCATATGAGAATGAACATGGACATTCCATTATTCCCAGCAGCACACCAAACTCTAGGAAGAAAGGACCTCTTCAATATCACATGGGGATGGCATCCCATCATGACCAAAGATTGCTGAAAAAATGTCAGACAACCAACTTCATGCAATGCAATGTCACAAGGTGAGCCCTAGCTGTGACAATTGATACCCAAAGCTATGATGGGTTCCCTTCCGGATGCATACGCATGGGTATGATCTGTACTATACAAATATTGGGCAATAGCTTTAAATACTATGGGAAAAATATTGCTCCCCAAACTGAATTTTGGTCATTGACATTGCCCTGTGCAGAGGGACTCCTTTAGGGAGGTTATGTCCCCTCTCCCCAATGAGCCAATAGTGCTAAGTTTGCCCTCCTTCACCAGTGCCTACTTTGTCCATCACCAGTCTGTCCTCTGTCTTCCTTATCGGGTTTCCAGAATCAGTTCTGTCATTCCCCTGCCCTGGCACCAAACCTGTTACTCACCAGTACTTTCTCAGGCTGCCCAGGCCAGTGCCAGGTCTGCCTTCAGCGCAGGCCAGGCTTCCTTTGAGGAACTGATCCCAGTTTCTCCCCTCCCACAAAGGAACTAGCAGTAGCTCTCTCCATTCTCTGACTAGATAGACCAGCACTTGCAGAGAAGCTGGCCACTATGCTAGCTGGCTTGTAAGAGGTTAGTTTATGTTAGAATCATAGAAGATTAGAGTTGGAAGAGACCTCAGGAGGTCATCTAGTCCAACCCCCTGCTCAAAGCAGGACCAATCCCCAACTAAATCATCCCAGCCAGGGCTCTGTCAAGCTGGGTCTTAAAAGCCTCTAAGGATGGAGATTCCACCACCTCCCTAGGTAACCCATTCCAGTGCTTCACCACCCTCCTAGTGAAGTAGTGTTTCCTAATATCCAACCTAGACCTCCCCCGCTGCAACTTGGGACTATTGCTCCTTGTTGGTGGTCTGGCAGATATGGGTGTCCCCTATTGTCCCCAACAACTGTTAATTCCCTCTGTTTGAAAGAAATGGGACTAAATTAAAGATTTGGTGACCAAAATTAATCATTGGGATTTTAAATAAAGATTTTACATCTGTATAGTATCTATTTATATCCATCTGTGCAGAGAGATATGTGGGGGGAGACAGAGAAACATGAGCACTATATAGGGAGATACTTTACTGGGACTAAGGGCTGTAGCCTATAATTTAAGTAGGGGAGTGTGGCAACTGGAACTGCCGAGTGAGCTGGTCGAGACACGTTTGCTGAAGACACAGTGCATGCAGTATTGTAGGTCATCACACTTGCACTGCGCTGTTGGCACCTGGTTAATAGCAGGCCCAGCCTGTGTAAATCATGTGAAGTACAGGCAGCCATTTTACACGGCTATTGCACTTCTCTTCTAATCCAAAGCCCTTTGCAGCCAATGGAAAGACTCCCATTGAGATCTCAGTGGGCTTTGGATCAAGCACTTAATCAGGATCATTAATCTTTTCCAGTCATTCCCTCTACATTATTTTTCTTTGTTTTTATGTAAAATAGAGTGGTTTACATTAAAAACAAAACAACCCTGATTTGTAGATTGTTGAAACAAATATAAGGGGGTACTGCCCCTGTTCAATGTATGGGTGTGCAGCAGAAAGTCCACTGAGCCTTTTATTCACTTGTGCTCCCTGTGCAGGGGCAAGGAAAATTGCTCTTCCTGTACTCAGGGGTCCTCTTGTCATGCACCCCGAGGGCACACAAGACACCCTAAAGGTGCAGGTGAGAAAGTGGGGCCATTGCCCTGCAGGGTGAACCAATGCAGAGAGGACAGCAGTCTACACCATCCCATGAGGCTTTTGTGTTGGAGAGACCAGTTCCTCCCCCGGCATCTCCCTGGATTGTGCGGTTCTGCAGTTGGGTCCCTGGGTTATGATAAAAGATAATGGTCCAAATGTAACTATTGGTTTAACTCTGCTGAAGCCAATGGAGTTATACCATTGATTGATTTGGCACAGTATATTGTGCAGCTAGAACTGCACTGGAACAACGTAAGCACATCAAAGCACGCTGCCAGATAGCACAACATACAGAGGACATATGATGTGTGTGCCTGTGAGAAAGGATGGATGGGCGGGTAGATAGCCTGACATGTTTTTAAATTAAAAAAAAAAAAGAAGTAAAAAGCCTAAATTGAGAATTGTTTTGACCTGTGCTAAAGTTCTCTCCTTCCCCCGAAGTTCAGTTTGAGGAAAGGATCAGGTTAGTCATTTCCCATCAGGAACATGTGGGAATCTTCAGTGACCAGTGGTTAGGCAATAGCTAATGTTATTCTCTGGAAACTGTAAAATGCTGAACTCTTCTCTCTCAGTGCTGCAATTTCTGCTGACCAGAAAGTGATAAAGGAGAATGCGACTGCCAGAAGAAAGCCTCAGGCTACTACAGGTGGCCAATTCCCTCCGGAGCTCCTGTAGTTTAAAAGACTGGACCACCAGGCAAGCTGCTGCACTCAAGAGTTCACAGCCTGTACATTCCTGAACCGCACTGATCTTCTGAATGCCCTCAGAACTTGGGAATAGCTTCTTAAATCCAGCATAAGCAACTCTCTTTGAGAACTCAGTCCCCATGTGCGCAGCAGACTCTCACAGATCTCCGTGGTTGAACCAAGTTATTTCCTACTGCTAGAGGTGTGGCCAATCCAAACCCCATGAATATGAAGACCCCCAAACTTTTCATGAGTTTGAATGTGGTTCTAAACAATACAAGTGCCCCCTCTGTTAGTAATGGGCCAGACCAAAATCCAAGACACGAATGTACCTAAATTTAGGGGAAATTCGCACCTGTATTCAAGCCCAATCCAAATGTAAATGGCATAAATGAAGGTGACGTAAAGTCAAACAAAGAAACAAAGAAACAAACAAACAAAAACCCATATAATTTCTTTTCCAGCTGATCTCCTTTGGTTTGTAGGTAGCATGTGAAACTTTCCAAATACTTTCGCTATCAGCTGAGGATTCATTTGTGTGTGTGTGGAAGACATTAATGGGATTTGAAAGTGAAAACATAATTTAACCATCAGCACAAAAATCAAGGATCTTACTTCATCAAGAAAGATGCAATATACTACTGTAGAATAGCTCGGTGAATGGAGAGGTTCCACTTACTGCACATCTAAAAAGATTTGTAACACTTTTGATTCAGTATGCCCAGTCTGGCCCTTCATGGCTAATTAATTACGACATAAAAAGCTAAAGCTAAAATTACATGGATGGACTCTGAATCTAAATGTAAAAGTCCAGATTGCATTTCTGTATTTCAAAGATTTATGAAGCAATGGG
The DNA here is from genome assembly GCF_002925995.2 of Terrapene triunguis. Classification (NCBI taxonomy): domain Eukaryota; kingdom Metazoa; phylum Chordata; order Testudines; family Emydidae; genus Terrapene; species Terrapene triunguis. The sequence goes on along the minus strand of NW_020664420.1, from coordinate 5,646,320 downwards.
AGTTAAAATAATCTTGACATTCTCTTCTTACAGAGGAGAAGTGGGGAGAAAATAACTGAACAGAAGCCCATAACTCTGGGGATGACCCGTAGTCAGATTTTTACCCTATCTATCGTTGGAAGCACCCTGTTTTAAATATAATACTATTGAGGAATGGCTCAACAAATAAATCTGAATGTTTGTATTTCACAAAATATATGTTTGGTTAATCCAACTCCTAGTTTCAGATGTAAGCTGTTTTTCCCCTGAATAGTAGCAAAGGGAGATTCATTTTTATTGGGAGACTAACACAACTTTATTATGGCCCTTAACAGATAAAAATCTGTGTTCTTATCTTGTGAGAAGAAAGATATCTGGTGAAATAACCATGTAGCTGGGTAGCTACCGTGTGCCCACACAGTAAACTCAAAGTTCAGAAACAAAGGCACTCAGCTAAGACACTTAAGGGAGGCATATAAAACTTAGATAGTTAGGAAGGTAGGTAGACAGATAATGCTAAGCTTTTATTCTGTCCCACTTCATTCAAATTCTGGGAAACTACAAGTCATTTGTTAGAAAGAATCACATTAAAAATGGTTAAATGTAAGGAGGGCTGTCTGTGTCTGCAAAAAGATGGCTCATTTTAGGGTGCTGGCCTAGAACTTGAGAGCTGGCTTCACTTCCCTGTCCTACTACAGACTTCCCGTGTGACCTTGAGCAAGTCACTTAGGCCTTGCCTACATTGTCTGTGGCACGTAGGGTACTTCACAATGAAAGACGGGCTGCATCCACACAGTGGAGTGTAGATACATGTGACAGTGAAAGGTTCTGGCAGGGAGGAGGCAGGAGGGAAAGGTTCTTTCCCCATGGTGGGAAGTCTTTCATTGCAGTGGGGAGCTGCCAGAGTCTTTCACTGCTGCTGGAGTCTTTCACTGAGGTGGGGAAAGACTCTGGAAATAGGGAAGCAGTGCGACACTAACCTGCTAAAAACAGCAGCGTAGATGCGGTAGGCACTGCTCGGCTGTGTAGAGAGCTGTGTAAGGTCATACCCATAAGTTCTGCCGTGTCTTTACTCTACTCACCTCAGTAGTGCCTCACTGCCTACACTGCTTTTTATACCTGTGCTAGGGATGTGTGCAGTGTATGTACTCTGCATGCTGCTGTGAGTGGGCAGTGTAGACATACCCTTAGATGCTCTGTGCCTCAGTTTCCCATCTGTAAAATGTGGAATAATAGTGCCTCCTTACCTGACAGGGATTTTGAGAGTGTAAAAGCATTAAAGATTGTGACTTGTTCAGACAGTGTAGTAATGGGGGCCATATCAATTAGATACTATATACTCGTACATGGATAAATATGTAATTATGTAGCTAGATTAGATTAGAAAGTAAACTTTTGTCAATAGTTACTATATGGTTTGAACCAGTATCTCCCATTCTATATACCTCGTCTATGGTAATTCTTACCACTCAATTGATTTACTCTGATCCTATCCTCAAAATTGTCTCTAATTTCCTCTTCCCCAGAGACCTACACAGCTGAATTAAAATCACTAAGGCAGCCTGGCTTTAAAAGCAGAGCAATACAGAGATGGCACCAATAAAAGATCTTAATACTCTCAAATATTTCTAAAATAGAGCTTTTCCCCCGCAGTAACATATGAGGTGTACACAAAATACATGATGGGGTGGAGTCGCATAACATTTTACTGGCACTTATTTGGTATGTTCTGAGTAAGTTACTCATGGGTTTGTCACCGGTGAGTAATGAGATTGCAGCCATAGTCATGCCAATAAAATATATACATGCCACTGCAGAGAGCATACACATAGAATGGATACTTGTTCTAGCAGGATGGTAAGAACTGAAAATTAATACAAATAATATTAATTTCACACACACACACACACACATATATATATGACATGATATAATGTTATTATTTGTATTACGTTAGCATCTAGACTCCCCAACCAGGTTCGAGGTCCCATTGTGTTAAGCATTGAACATACACACAATAAGAGACAGTCCCTGCCCTGAAGATCTTACAATCTAAACATACAAAGGGCAGAAGAAACAGGAAGGGTTAGTATCCCCATTGTACAGATGGAGAACCATAGCACAGAAAGATTAAGGGCGATAGCTTGGCCTCAAGTGAAGGCAAAACTCCCACTGACTTCAATGGAGCCTGGATTTCACCTTAAGTGACTTGCCCAAGGTTATACAGGAAGTCTGTGCTAGAATCATAGAATCATAGAATATCAAGGTTGGAAGAGACCTCAGGAGGTCATCTGGTCCAACCCCCTGCTCAAAGCAGGACCAATCCCCAACTAAATCATCCCAGCCAGGGCTTTGTCAAGCCTGACCTTCAAAACCTCTAAGGAAGGAGATTCCACCACCTCCCTAGGTAACCCATTCCAGTGCTTCACCACCCTCCTAGTGAAAAAGTTTGTCCTAATATCCAACCTAAACCTCCCCCACTGCAACTAGAGACATTACTCCTTATTCTATCATCTGGTACCACTGAGAACAGTCTATATCCATCCTCTTTGGAATCCCCTTTCAGGTAGTTGAAAGCAGCTATCAAATCCCCCCTCATTCTTCTCTTCTGCAGAATAAATAATCCCAGTTCCCTCAGCCTCTCGTCATAAATCATGTGCTCCAGCCCCCTAATCATTTTTGTTCCCCTCTGCTGGACTCCTTCCAATTTTTCCACATCCTTCTTATAGTGTGGGGCCCAAAACTGGATACAGTACTCCAGAACAGGCCTCACCAATACCGACTAGAGGGGAATGATCATGTCCCTCGATCTGCTGGCAATGCTCCTACTTAGACAGCCCAAAATGCCGTTAGCCTTCTTGGCAACAAGGGCACACTGTTGACTCATATCCAGCTTCTCGTCCACTGTAACCTCTAGGTCCTTTTCTGCAGAACTGCTGTCTAGCCACTCGGTCCCTATTCTGTAGCAGTGCATGGGATTCTTCCGTCCTAAGTGCAGGACTCTGCACTTGTCCTTTTTGAACCTCATCAGATTTCTTTTGGCCCAATCCTCTAATTTGTCTAGGTCCCTCTGTATCCTATCCCTACCTTCCAGCGTATCTACCACTCCTCCCAGGTTAGTGTCATCTGCAAACTTGCTGAGGGTGTAATCTACGCCATCCTCCAGATCGTTAATGAAGATATTGAACAAAACCGGCCCCAGGACTGACCCTTGGGGCACTCTACTTGATACCGGCTGCTAACTAGACATGGAGCCATTGATCACTAGCCGTTGAGCCTGATAATCTAGCCAGATTTCTATCTACCTTATAGTCCCTTCATCCAGCTCATATTTCTTTAACTTGCTGGCAAGAATACTGTGGGAGACCGTATCAAAAGCTTTGCTAAAGTCAAGGAATAACACGTCCGCTGCTTTCCCCTCATCCACAGAGCCAGTTATCTCCTCATAGAAGGCAACTAGGTTAGTCAGGCATGACTTGGCCTTGGTGAATCCATGCTGACTGTTCCTGATCACTTTCCTCTCCTCTAAGTGCTTCAGAATTGATTCCTTGAGGACCTGCTCTATGATTTTTCCAGGGACTGAGGTATGGCTGACTGGCCTGTAGTTTCCCGGATCCTCCTTCTTCCTTTTTTTAAAGATGGGCACTACATTAGTCATCTGGGACCTCCCCCAATCGCCATGAGTTTTCAAAGATAATGGCCAACGGCTCTGCAATCACATCCACCAACTCCTTTAGCATTCTCGGTTGCAGTGCATCTGACCCCATGGACTTGTGCTCGTCCAGCTTTTCTAAATAGTCCTGAACCACTTCTTTCTCCACAGAGGGCTGGTCACCTCCTCCCCATGCTGTGCTGCCCAGTTCAGTAGTCTGGGAGCTGACCTTGTTCGTGAAGACAGAGGCAAAAAAAGCACTGAGTACATTAGCTTTTTCCACATCCTCTGTCAGTAGGTTGCCTTCCCCATTCAGTAAGGGGCCCACACTTTCCTTGACCTTCTTCTTGTTGCTAACATACCTGTAGAAACCCTTCTTGTTACTCTTAACATCCCTTGCTAGCTGCAACTCCAAGTGTGATTTGGCCTTCCTGATTTCACTCCTGCATGCCTGAGCAATATTGTTATACTCCTCCGTGGTCATTTGTCCAATTTTCCACTTCTTGTAAGCTTCTTTTTTGTGTTTAAGATCAGCAAGGATTTCACTGTTAAGCCAAGCTGGTCGCCTGCCATATTTACTATTCTTTCTACACATCGGGATGGTTTGTTCCTGCAACCGCAATAAGGATTCTTTAAAATACAGCCAGCTCTCCTGGACTCCTTTCCCCGTCATGTTATTCTCTGAGGAGATCCTGCCCATCGGTTCCCTGAGGGAGTCAAAGTCTGCTTTTCTGAAGTCCAGGGTCCGTATTCTCCTGCTCTCCTTTCTTCCTTGTGTCAGGATCCTGAACTCGACCATCTCATGGTCACTGCCTCCCAGGTTCCCATCCACTTTTGCTTCCCCTACTAATTCTTCCCTGTTTGTGAGCAGCAGGTCAAGAAGAGCTAAGACTTGAATTGAGATTGCCTGAGTTCCACTCTAGTATCTTAGCCCCATCGCCATCCTCATAGTGCATTGACTGGAGTTGAAACGGTATTGGGCAATAGAGTATGCTGCCCTAGATCAGGAGCTACTATTGCTCACCAGAAGCTTCACCCTAGGAGCAATAGCTTCACTTATACAATAAGATTTCCAGTGCAAATACAGACGGGAGCTGATCATACCAGTTAGTTTACAAAAGAGCAAGTTCTGGCGTAGGGTGATTTTATGTACCAAAAACTGCGTGAAAACAGTGGAGCACAATTTAACCCCAAATGTGCCATTTCCAACTGCTCAAGAAATCAGTGGTTCTGTCTCTCATCACAGGATGTGAGGAATGCACGCTGATTTTCTTGGGAACTAGTCACTTTCCTCAGTGGGACAGTAGGGTTTCAGGCAAATAACTAGGGGCAGGCAATGTTGAAAAGATTGAACCATGGCTATAAGAGGGCAAGGCATCACATGAAGACCATTCATGGCAACATCATCAGAAGAAAAGAGGATGATGCATCCAACAAGGAAGGAAAACAAAAAAACAACAACCAGGCATAAGAGGAGAAATCATCTCTGTCAATTAACGATGTAGACGAGAAATATATGGCATTATACTAGGGGACTGACTCTCGGCTCAGATGTCTGCCAATAATACCAAGAGAAACAGTATGCCCAAGGACTAGAAGCGCACAGTACATGTAATGTATCCAAGAAACAGGACTTCATTGCGAATTTAACAACATTTGATATTTTTCTTAAAGCTCTAGCTTCAAGATTCATGTTATTACATGAGAATGTTAGCTTCCATTAAAAGTAACATTCGAGCCCTCCCGGTTGCAGAGAAAAGCTTGAGGTCAATCCTAAATGCTCAAAAACCAGACGGCAAATAAAAAGAACCCGACATTTATTTATTTGTGTAAATCTAATGATTTTTAAGCCAATCTCAAGAATTTTTAGGGGCTTGACACAGGGTTTTTGAATGCCTGGGGTTTGCCAGCGCTGTATATATGCCCATCACACATGCACCAAACCAATGTTAAATTTCCAGACTATCCAAATGGCCCTCATGCAACATGTCAGTATCCCAGAAAAATATTGATGCTGTAAGTTCGTGTAAAAACAACAAAACCCTAAATCTATTGAGACCACAGGTGGCACTAAAAAGCTAACCGCACCAAAACCACACGTGATGGCAGCACTTCACCCCAGGTTTGCAACCAGCCAGGAGAAGCTATCCTGGAATGGACTTCATCTTGTGTCCTCAACAGAATACACCAAACACCATGTCTCTTTTCATCGAAGACTGATCACTTTTCCTGTCAATGTGCTGCCTCACCAACTTACGCAGACCTGTACTGAGATGTTTTGTCACCAAGATGACCTGGTGATTAGCTCTATGCACCCTGTTGTCACACTCTGCCCCTTGCTTCCCTCACTTTCCTTGTCCCATAGCTTGGCTGTCCTTGGTGGTGCTCTTGGCTTTTGACTGTGCCTGCATTAAAGGCATGGCGAGTGATGGAGTTTACTGCTGTCTGAGATGGCTTAGCTTTGCACTTGAAATTGTCCATTTATCATGTGCATTCATCAGAAGAAGCCAGTGACACAAACGGCATCGTCATGACCACACCTCCTTTTACCTTGAAGAAGCTCATTTTCTGTTGTGCATACAACGCTCTTTTTCCTCATGCTCTTCAATTTAGTGCAGTCGGGGTGTGTGTGCAAAACTGTTTCCTTTATTCACTTCCTTCTCCCCTGGCACCTGTTGCAACTATTTGCCTCGCACTCCTTCAATGCAACGGGCAGCATGGCTGTGCCCAGAATATTCCACTGCAGCCTTAAAGAACATCTTTTTGCCCTAAATATACTTAGCAGAGAGGGAGGGTCTGATTCTGATCTCAATGACAGGAGTAAACTAGGAGTAACTTCATTGCAGTCAGCTTAGTGTGAGATCAGAAGACGACTCAGACACAAGGATGGCCTGCCTGCCTGATTGATTATGGCATCAGTTGTAAGTTTTCAAAGCTTTTCTTTTTCCATCTTTTTGGGTTTACCTGCTAATAGGTATTTACTTCAAACTAAAATCATCATCATCATCATAAAAAGATTCAAGCTGCTTCTCCCTAAATGAGTTCATTTTTCTTGGATTCCTCTTTTTTTTTTTGGTAGTAGGATGGAAGCAGGGCAGATAAAAGCTGGAGGCTGCAAACAGAGAGGGTAAAGCCACCCACACATTGTAATAATAACCAGTACTTAAAATCTGGCACCACTTTTAGAAACGTTTCCAGTCTTAAAAATGTAGTTATAAAGATACAGAAGGGGGCAAAGAAAGCAACACACACACACACACACACACACACACACACACACACACACACACA
>NW_020664420.1:5328560-5639388 GCF_002925995.2 Terrapene triunguis | reverse complement strand
ACACACACACACACACACACACACACACACACACACACACACACACACACACACATACACACACACACAGAAATGAATGAAACAACTGTTGAATTTCTTACTGTCATTAATACCGGAGTATTAAATTATATCCCCCAGATGAATAAAAGGACTGTGTTGAGACAAAAACAAAATTCCACTGGATTGGCCTTGGATTTTTTATTATTTTTTTTTTGCAAATAATAATGCATGTGTGCAAAGGAATTCCTTGTCCTTACAAACATTTACAGCTAAAAAATAATTGAAATCAGAAACCAATCCCTTCCACTAAAAAGGGCTTTAATTGTTCATAGATTCAAAAGGTAGGATTCTCTGCAAATCTTGGCAGGGTCCATCTCAGATCAAGTCAAAGAGCAAAGTTACCCTAGAGATCTGGCAGGGCTTTTCCCTACGATTTGAGCCAATATGGGCACGCTTTCTGCCTAGGTTAATTAGGAAAGGACTGGGTGGGAATTCTTCTAATTTAATTGTTTTTTTAGTGCTTTCCACCCTGGTATTAAACTTCCAAAAGTAGGAAAATATTATTATCCCCATTATACAGATAAGGAAACTGAGGCTCGCAGCAATGAAAGGATTGACTTAAGGTCATAGATTCATAGATTCATAGATTCATAGATTCTAGGACTGGAAGGGACCTCGAGAGGTCATCGAGTCCAGTCCCCTGCCCAGATCCTGGTCATGCAGGGTCCTGAGTCCCACTGCCATGTTTTAACTACTAGACAATGTTCTCTCTCTGTCTCAGATCTAAGAATTCAAAATATTATTGGGTGAGTTTAGTATTATGATCATTATATTATATGAACATTAGTAAATTACTTCTGTTTGAAATATATAATTTTTTTCCAGATAGACGAAAATAGTCCTGACAAGGTGGGGGAGGTAATATCTTTTATTGTATCAACTTTTGTTGGTGACAGAGACAAGCTTTCAGGCCCCGCAGATCTATGCGGTCTTCTTCAGGTCTATGCGGCTCGAAAGCTTGTCTCTCTCACTAACAAATGTTGGTCCAATAAAACATATTTCCTCACTCACCTTGTCTCTCTAATATCCTGGGACCAACATGGCTACAACTACACTACATACAAAAATAGTCCTGGTGATTGAAATGCTCTGTTAGCTGCAGACCATACCCTACCCAGTTCAAACTCCCCTTCATCCTACCAATGGACTATGGGTTTGGGCATTTCTAGGAGCAAGAAGGTACTTTGGCCTCTATGCCTATTCAGTCTTTGACCTCTCTCTTTTCAGGCTGCCATTGAGGGTGTTAATTAGCAGTCAAGTATCAATACTTGATTAATACCAATACTTCTGTTAGTCTTAAAGGTGCCACAGGACCCTCTGTTACTTTTTAATTAGCAGTGAACGTGATGGTGGCTTTCTGATGTGGCTTCAGTGGAAGTTACTCTAGAGTCTAGCTAGATTCTCAGGACCAGATCTTTAGGCACCTAACTCCCATTCATTTAAATGAGACTTAGATGCCTAAATACCTTTGAGGTCCGGGCCTCAGGTCCTAGATTGAGTTTGCAGGGCTGGCAGTTCAAAAAATCATCTCTTGTAAACCGAGCACACATCTGAGATGGAACTCATGGAGAGATGATGAATATGGAATGTCCAAGATGCCTTCTATGCAGAGTCACTGTTAGGGGTACAAAAGCATTTTAATTAATGATTCTAAAGCACTTTGGGAATCTCAGCTGAGAAGGGAGAAAATGTAAATAGAGTGTAGGATATGATTAGTTCCAATTCAGTTTGGTTTCAGGGCATCTGAGATTTCCCAATAAACTCAGCAACAGCAGTAAGATTAGTGTAAAGCCAGCTCTCATAAAACCATGGTAAATAATGCTGCTTATGATGAGCCAACATTGTAGCATGATATGTTGTAAAAATATAGCCCTGTGGATTTTTTTCACCTGTATTGAATCTGGTTCGATACTTATCTAGTGCCTACATGTCATTTAGTGGCCATAGCGCATGTGCGCATACACACACACACATTTTTAAGTGTCTATTAAACCCCACTGTAGCAATTTCAATCTGTTAAACAGAGCTGGAATCTGTGGGTTTGCCAGCATACAGAATATTTATCAATAGTTCTTGAAATGAAACCGTGCTAATAACAGGTATAGCACCAGTAGAAAATATATGCTACTTTCTGAAATACTATGGACATAACCCCCGATAGTGATGGACAGAAATGACCTTTAGATATAACGACTGTATTTTAAACTATCCAGGTTTCTCCAGATGTTTTCTCTAAATAAAAACAGACATTAGGAAAGGGTCATATTGGGGCAGGTTGAAAAAAATAATGCAATTTAATGTCTATTCCTTGGGCAGATGTGTGGCATTTCAGCTGTATCCAATAATGCCCACTGACACCTGGTTCAGGTCTCTTCGTAGCCTCTAACAACTGTAAAGATCCCTATCTAATGTCTCTTTAGATAGCATGTTCGCTACTGAACAGCCTCTTACTGCCTTTAGAACATAGTGCTAATTAACATGAACCAAGTTACAATATGTGCTAAAGATTCCAGCTTTGTTACTTATTTAATGAGCTTCATGGGATTTGAACATGAGGCTCAAAGTAACAGGGGAAACCTCATAATTAGTTTCAATTAGAAGAAGTTCCTACGCATTACGACTATTTGATGAACTGCAGAGGGAGAAAGAACCACTGAACAGATACAAATCACTAGCTTTGTTTCATTTATTATTATACTTATTTTCCTCTTAATTAGTGCTGATTGGTTTATAATCCTAATTAATGCAAAGGAATTTGGAATGGTATACAATGGTATGGCTTAGAAGATGCCAGAGTGTACAACTGCTAAATTATTGTTAATTGTTATTTACATGAGGACAGGAAGACTAAGTAATGTGACGCCTAATTAGCATTAAGGATATGGTTTCCATTTCCAAATTCAACTAAGGCAAATGGGATAAAATGACTATGGTGTAAATTAACATCGAGTCTCCGAAAGTCAAAAGTTACAATACCAACATTAAAAACAAAAAAAAAGAGAGCCAAGGAATAGACAGGGGATCTAAAGTGGACACCATTAAAAGCTTTACATTTGCCATTTGCAAGTCCTTAATGTTATGCTCACTACAGGGAATACCAGCAGTACCATGGTAATGTTAATTAGGCAAAACTGTAAAGATTTTAATGGTGACCACAGAAAGGATCATAGCAATGTCTGATTGCGTTAGTACACAGTGGTTAGATATCAGCTAACGTTTGCCCTTTGGACTGCTCTTGTCACAGCTGTATTACTAGAGATGAATGATAAAGTTTCCTTTCAAAACTTGAAGCCATATACACCTCAGATAGAATTCCTGAGTTCTATTCTGACTGTCACTGACCCACTCTGTGGCCTTGGGTGATCACTTAGCCGATGCTTCCTCTTCTGTAAAATGAGACTAATAATAGTCTGTCTAGTCAATCCACTGGCATTTTTATAGCGCTTACCACTATGGTAGATTTACTTACCTATCTCAGAGGGCTTTTGTGAGGATTAATTATGTTCATATCCAACCCGTCACACATACAACTCTTTGAATATGTAAAAGGGCCATATCAGTGGCAAGTGTAATTATAATTACCTCGTTGATTAGTCTCCTAAACTAATACCAGAAGTAAAATAAAGACTTAAAAGCAAACTTGGTGCGTGATAGGGTATATCTAAACTTTGAGCTGGCAATGTCATTTCCAGCTCCCGGGGACAAGCTAACATGCTAAAAATAGCAATGGAGATGCAGCAACATGAGCAGCTAGCTGCTCTGAGCATGATCCCTTCTGAAATTCTACGTACATACTCAGGTGGCTAGCCCCTATTGCCGTTCATGCCACCATGGCTGCATTGCTATTTTTAGTGCACCAGCTCAATCAGAGCTAGCGTGGGTATGTCTACTTGAGCTGGAAATTATACTGCCAGCTAATAGTGTAGATATCCTGTTAGAGAGAAGACGCCCACACTTTATTTTAAGATTGCGCCCTTTTTTTTTTCTCTGTGTGCCTCAGTTTGTGTCTCTCTGATGCATCATAAAATCAATGGGTGTTGGAGGACTTTGCACTCGGAGTTGGGCCAAAAATAGACATTTTATGGCAATCATGTTTTTTTCTGCATTCATAAACCTCAGTGGAAAGAAAATGGCCAAGCTGACCTGTTGGGTCTTTTCCATCCCTAATGTCCACGATTCTATGAAAAGCCATATTCTGCATACTTCCCAGCATCATTGATAATCAGGCCTCATGGCTACCAGTCTGTGTTAAAAGCTGTCATTGAATTCACAGCTTTTTTTTTTTTTTTTACTTTTTTTTTTCCAGTGAGAGAGACAGTAGATATTTGATTTAAAAAGAATAATAATGACACAAGCCACTGTCCACGCTTTACTGAGGTGCCTCATTCAAATTTGATTCAGGGCTCGGAGAGACTGTGCGTTTGCCGCCAGCAAATGGCCTTTCATTTACAAGATCAATTCAGATAACTCAGCACAGCAATGAGTGTTCCTGAGCGCAGATGCAGGCCTGTGCATGAAAAACACACAATCTACTTTCCTGGAGAAAACAGCCCATCCAAATACGAACAACCTGCACCTCATCTGTATGGATTGCACTCATTTAGGAGACTTCAGGGGTTTAGGCCCCAATTCAGCAACATAATTAAGCACGAGTCACTGTAAGCACATGAATAGTTCCACTGGGCTTGTTTCCCATTTACTCTAAGCTGCTTTCGTACCACTCTGGCAGTGTAAAGAGACCTTTAAGAGGGCATATCCCACATAAGGCCCCTTTATGCTGCTAGAGAATGTATAGGAGCCTGAATGTAAATGAGAATCTGGTGCTTAGAGTTCAATTGCAGTAATTACATGCTTAAAGTTAGGCACATGCTTAAATACCTTGATGAATTGAGGCTTCATTGCCGTAAAGAAAATTGTACTAAAAAGAACAGGTAGATTAATAGGCTTCATGGTCCTCTGTTATCATGAAATTCTAATCCATGTAATATCCACCTACATAAATTCCCCCCTAGATACGGTGTTCTCCACTTCCTGTCTTAAATTGTCACATAGTGTTACTGAACATTGCTAAGCAGCTGCTGCATTCCATTCCCAATGCAGCTGCATTTCAATGGTGGGTAACATTGATCTCTTCTTTATGTGTGTGTGTATATATTAATTATACAACCAATTAGTAAAGCTTTCGGATTCATTTGGTGTGAGGACACTATATTGTATTGTAAATATAAGTTCATTATCCTCATTATTAATATTTTCATTCCTTAACCCTTTTACCCTGATGCAAAACGTGTCTTAAAGTGATAGACTCAAAGAGCTTGATCTATTTAGCTTAATAAAGAGAAGGGTAAGGGTGACTTAATTACAGTGTGTAAGTACCTATATGGGGAACAAAGATTTAATAATGGGCTCTTCAATCTAGCAGAGGAAGGTATAACATGATCCAATGGCTGAAAGTTTAAGATAGAAAATTTCAGATTGAAAATAAGACATAATTTTTTAACAGTGAGGGTAATGAACCTTGGAACAACTTACCAAGAGTCATGGTGGATTCTCCATCACTGACAATTTTTAAATCAAGATTGGATGTTTTTCTAAAATATCTGATCTAGGAATTATTCCGGGGAAGTTCTATAGCCTGGGTTATACAGGAGGTCAGATTACATAATTACAATGGTCCCTTCTGACCTTGGAATCTATGAACCATTTTAGTGGGGCATAGGGTGACCAGATGAGAGGAAGTAAATATTGGGACACATGGGGGGAGAGGGAGTCCGCCGGCGGAGCAAAAAAAAAAAAAGCCGAGTGCTGCTGGCAGAGCGAAATATCGGGACAAATTGCGTCCCAACCAAAGATCAGTCGGGACACAGGACAAACACCTAAATATCGGGACGGTCCCGATTTTATCGGGACGTCTGGTCACCCTAGTTGGGCAACGGAGCTGCAAAGTGCCGGAACCCCTTACTAAAAGGGAACTGGCTGGCTCTTAACTCCTCCCACTTGGCTTGTTTCTCCTGTTTCCCTGGCACATTTGCCTGCTAACACACAAATCCTCCCATATTATCTATCTTGATCTATCTCTTGCTTCTCTCTCCAGATGCTACCACTCCCTTTCTGCTATTCCCTTGCCGCAAACCTCTCTAGCTATTTTAATTAATTAATTAATTAATAATTATGATGATATATTCTTTGGTATCCAGAGGCCCCAATCAGGACTGGGGCTCCATTGTACTAGGTTTTCCAATACATAGGAAAACGCAGACCTCTCCCATAGAGCCATCAATCTTAGGGTATGTCTACACCATGGAGACTATACCAGCATATATATCAGCACAACCCATAACACAGATGCAGCTGACACTGACAAAAGGGGTTGGAACCCTTCTCCAAATGATGGTTGTTACGTTGACAGAAGCATTCTTCCATTGATATATCTCCATTATTTTCTCATACGCCTGACCGATGTAGTCATGTCGACTTACCTTCTTAGCATAGACCAAGTCCTAAGTACTAATCCTGAAAGCTCTTCTCCCAGGACAGACCCCTGTACCTGCACAGAGACCCAGTGACTTTAGGGAGGTTCTCCATGGGCACAGGGGCTCAACCATCATGAACAGTTTCTAATATTTAGGTCCACATGTCAACTAGGATTGGCACACAGATACTATCAACTCATTTCACAAAAGGCAGCAACCAGCTGATTAGATAGTGTCTTTCTACTAAACTTAGTCAATTTTTAAAATGGTGGAGAGGTGAAAGACTTTGCATCCTAGTACCCAGGAGCAATCTGAACCCTCCTATCAGTGCAACTGAGCCATGGTGATGCATTTGTGAAGTGTTCTAGTGATATAAACCAGTTTCTGATCTCTCATACATTTTGAATTGCAATTTGAGCATCATCATGGCCAGGTCACCATTGAAACCAACTTTTTCTCAATGGATTTTACCAAGTTAAACAAAGGTTTTGATTGACTGATCTAGGGCTTAATCCTGCTCAGATTGAAGTCAACGGGAGTTCTATTATTAATTTCAGTGGGAACAAGAATAGTTATTTAGGATCTGATACTAGCACTCATTACAGTAGCAACTGAGCACTTTAGAAATATCTGAGTCCTATGCACAGCAGTTATCTTTGGTTCCACTTATTGACTGAGGGAATGCCTATCAGTAGCAAAGCAAAAACACTGTATGTTCATTTACTCACTTAAAAAAAAAAGAGAAAGGGTCTTAAGAACAGAGTGGATTAGAAAGAGACATAAGGAGACATTAGAAATTGAATGACATTTCCTGAGCATTGCAAGGAATTTAGGTGAGATTACATTCAAGGGCTAAAATCCCCAACTCTTTATCTTTCTAACCAATCATGCCTCTTAACTTTCACAGTGACAACACTAATAAAAGTCCGAGACTGTGACCCAAAATCAGAAGTTGCCTCAAACATTAAGAAACATTTCAGAAAGCTCCATATTCAAATAGCTTGAGGAACTTGATGCCTTAAATTCTAGATTTCACTTCCTTCTGAGGCTGATGTATCATAGAAGATTAGGGTTGGAACAGATCTCAGAAGGTCATCTAGTCCAACCCCCTGCTCAAAGCAGAACCAACCCCAACTAAATCATCCCAACCAGGGCTTTGTCAAGTTGGGCCTTAAAAACCTCTAAGGATGGAGATTCCACCGCCTCCTTAGGTAACTCATTCCAGTGCTTCACCACCCTCCTAGTGAAATAGTTTTTCCTAATATCCAGATGTGGCCTCACCAGTGCCAAACAGAGGGAATAATCACTTATAGTGATTTTATAATAGTGACCAGAGTTATTGTAAAATTGTTACCATTTGATGGCTCTCCGGTGGCCTATGGAAAATGAACGTGTTTCCCATTCCAGTTCCCAATTCACAGGTGACCACATCACAAAACCACCATCAAAGATGCTCTAATTAGCACGCTTCTTGGCAAGGAACTGTTCACTGAAGCCTGGAGGTAAGGATTGAAGCAGATTGGTGGCACAGCATTGAGGAAGCTTGCATTACAAAGACTTTGCTGTCCTTGCTGTACCCCTCAGCTAACTCCTTTCTCCAGCTGTCCTTCAGTACCTACGTGGGAGCCTTATTTGCATTTATGTTAAGACTTTTATCTTTTGGTCCTTCTTTTTAAATACAGAGCAAATCCTTGTATATTTTTCTGTACCATATTGTAATTGACAAAAACACTCGAAAATATTAATGGGTTTTAGCTGAGCTTATTGGTGATAGTAAAACTTGAGAATTCAATTTGCTCTCATGTAGCTGTGTGGCTAAGTCACCTTTGGATTATTTTCCTAGTAAATAAAATGAGATTTGAAATCAAGTCTTCAGTCTCAATGAAAAGACTTGACTCACACAGTTGCTTTTGTTTTTCACATTATCAACAGGCTACGGTGATTAGATGTAAATAAAAGACACAATAGCGTGAAGCTGAAGTTAGAAAAAAGGAAGCTGGAAATAAAATGCTACTTTTTAACAGTGAAGGTAATTAATCGTTGGACCAAATTATCCATGAAAACAGCAAATTCTCCATCATTCAGAGCCTTTAAATCTTCTGGAAGATATCCTCTAGTTCAGCCACAAATTATTGGCAATGGCGGATTAGCCACTGGGCCAATGGGACCTGGGCCCAGAATCCCTGGCCGACTGGGTGCCCCCGCTCCCCGATCCACTCGGCCCGCTGGGCGTTCCTGCCAGGAAGAGGGGTTGGGGCGCGGTAGCTTGCCCCACTCCTCCTGGCGTTCCGGCCAGGGAGCAGGGTCGGGGACCGGGGGTTTGCTCCGCTCTGCCTGGGGCTCAGGAGCAATTGGTGGAGTGGGACAAGCCCCTGTCCTGGACCCTGCTCCCTGGCAGGAGCACTGGGAGGGTGGGCAGGCGGAGTGGGGCAAGCCCCCGTGCCCTGGCCCCGCTTCCCAGCAGGAGCGCTGGGCAGTTGGAGTGGGGCAAGCCCCTGCGCCCCAACCCTGCTCCCTGGCATGAGCACCGGGATGGGGATGGAGGGGAAAACGCAGGCAGAAGCAGTAGGGAGGGGCCCCCACTTGTTCTGGCCCAGGGCCCCACAGAACCATAATCCACCTCTGATTATTGGCCTTGATTGTCTTCACTTAAATAGAAGGGAAGAATAATTTCCTCTGTCGCAGTGAAATTCTCTTCCTTGTATTATGCAGGAGTTACGGTTAGATGATCATGGTGGCCCCTTCTGGCTTTAAAATTCACAGATCTATTTTGCAAAATCGCCGTGGGACCTAATCCCATCAGTACAATTCCAGGAGTGTTTTCTCCTTCTACTGCATGCACATAACTGACATTAAGATTAACTGGAGTTACACAAGACATCACCGAGAGAATAGAACTCAAACAGGGAAATGAAGGAAATCTGAGCTATGGTACCCAGGTTCCTCTACATCCGTTATTGTTTATTATATTTATTATTAACTATTATTATTATTAACTATTTGTATGGCTTAGCGCCATCTCAGGGTCCCATTGTGCTAGGCACTGTACAAACACATAACAAAAAAGAGAGTCCCTGCCCCAAAGAGCTTATAATATAAGCATATACTAAGAGAGAACAGGAAGAAAGAGTAAACTGATGAGGCGTGCCCAAGGTAAGAATGGGATGATTAACAGCAAAGGCCACTGTAGAACATCTGCCTAACCATTGCTCAGTCAAACTATGGGCCCTGCCCTGATCCCATCGAAGTCAATGAGACAAAAGGAGCTGAAGGTGGATTACTGAAATGAAGGAGACCTGAGAAAAACTGAAAACAGTTAGTGAAAGTAAATAGTGTATAATATTTATATATACACAGCCATGCCTACACACATACATATGGGTACTCAGATCTATAGAGAAATGTACTTTAAAATTTGCAAAATACATAGCATGTCTGACTCATAAATACTAAAGTGCTTTGAGATCTACAGGCAAAAAGCATGAGACCAGCTCTAACTGTCATTATTGTTATTATTGATTTGATAGTGACTAATACCCTCTGCATGGGACTGAATCTCACAATTAATGTTTTACTGTTACTGGCTTTCAATTAAGTCAGAAAATGATGGCTTTTTTGCAGCCTAACTAGTGAAATGTTGGCGCACAAAACAAATGGTATCCAATCATATCCTGAACGCTGACAAAAAGTAATCTTGCAGATGTTAAATATGGATTAAGCCCAGCTAGCGAGGCATCTGAATATGGTTCCCCAGTACATTGCAATTAAGTTCTGTTTCTATTTTTAACAATTTGCTGTACAGTGCCTAGAAATGTGGCCTTATGAACTTCAGAATGCCGTGGCTATTAAAATATCCGCATTCACCAAGTGTTATCTTGTTGTGGTAGCTGAGATACCAGGCCATGTTGATTCCTGGTAAATACTCATATTTCATTGGCCACCACTGTATACCATTGGCCTAATTCTCATTTACACAATCGTCCCTTTGTATGACTCTCGCCGTGTAATAGGGCTTGTAAATTACACCCACTTTGAGGACATTTTACACAATTAGGGTGACCAGACGTCCCGATAAAATCGGGACCGTCCTGATTTTTCGGTGTTTGTCCCGCGTCCCGACTGATCTCTGGTCGGGACGCAATTTGTCCCGATATTTCGCTCCGCCGGCAGTTGTTGTTGTTGTTTTTTTAGGGGGCTCCGCCGGCAGCAGCACTCGGCTTTTTTTTTGCTCCGTCGGCGGACCCCCGTCCCCCCCACCCTCCCGGTGTCCCGATATTTTCTTCCTCTCATCTGGTAACCCTATGCACAATGTTACAACAGTGTAAAAGAGCCTAAGTGTACATGAGAATAAGCCCCCATGTATGTAAAATAACAAACTATCGCCCCTGCCTCTTGACTGTAATCCAGAACTCCCAGAAGAGTTTGATATAAATGAATGCAATAAAGAATAATGTAAAAATGCTGTCTAGTATCTATGTTTGGTACATAGCCATGATTCTTTCCAGTGAACGTTAGAGATGGTGTTGAATTTCTGTATGTCCTTAAACTAGTAATTCTAGTATGGCTAAGTCTTCCTCATCAAATACAAATGGTCAAAATGTCCCTCTTCCTGGCTGGATAAAGTCAGATGAAAAGATGACACCTGGGTCTAACCTTCAGAGATTTTTTTTTTTTAAAGTGCAATAAGTTAGTCTTACTCTGAGATGAATTCTACCCAGCTTTATAGTGGTGCAACAGAAATGAATGCAACAGAGAACCATAGGTGTAACTGACAGGAGAATGTTGCCCTTTTCCTGTGCCTCAGTTATCCAAATCCCAGGAGAACACAAATCTGTTTTCAACAACAGCATGGGGGTTGAATAATTGGGATTCGATTGTATTTTCTAGAGTGTTTAAAGCACTTGAAGAGCTTTGTTATAAATGTTAACTATTCTTATCATTGTCTCCTCTTAATTTGGATGAAACAAATCCATGCACTCGGAAAACAATTACTCCTTCAGGGCATCTTGTGGAGTTCCAAGATAAATGTATTGTAAATTGGAACCCCGGGGCTTATAGCATCTGATCTAAAGTTTGGTAAATATTAACCTATTTCGCGCTTCTTCCTCCCAGTGACTTGAAGGTGAACAGGATGCTTTGCAAGTTTTGAAATCTGATAACTCGATTATTTTTCTACCAGTTGATAAGGGAAATGTTACTCTGCATACTGGGAAAACTGATTACGAAGGTACCAATGTTTTGCCCTTATCTAGGATCAGTCCATGGATGTCATATTGAAATGTGATCCCTCTACAAAAGCTTGATAATATCAAAGCAAACAAGAAAGGTTCTGAGAAAGAAATAGGTTTTGTTCGATAAAATCCCCTGACTATAGCAACGAATGAATCTCATATTCATGGCCTAGGAAAACTGTGCAAGCCTCAGGGAAGGTCTATACTAGAAGTGCTACATTGGCACAGCGACACCCATGCAGATGTGCTGCTGTAGTGCGTCTGCTGAAGATGTTCTATGCCGATGGGAGAGCGCTCTCCCATTGGCATAATTACTCCACCTCCATGAGAAGTGGAAGCTATCCCGCTGACATAGAGCCAGTGTGGACAGCACTTAGGTCACTGTAACTTGCGTCGCTCAGAGGAGTGTCTTTTTCACACCCCGAGCTACATAAGTTAGATTGACTTAAGCGGTAGTGCAGACCTGCCCTAAGAGTGCTCCTTATATTATGTGTCAAAGACCAACTGCCCCAGAAAGACACAATTCATTTGGCCTCGTCCTAGAACAAGGAGATGCTTGGAAAGCAATAATGCTGAATGATATCTACAGCTGATAATGGACACAAACTGGATCCAAGCTTATAATTCAATATGGAGGCACAAGCAAAAATAAGCCAGTGTGATTTGAGGCAGCATATACAAATGCATCGCCTCACAGAGCAAGGAGGTGATCCTCTCTCTCTACAGTCCACTGGTGGGATTGTACTCTTTTCAGTGCTGCAGATGACATACCAATAAGATGTTGGCCAACTGGAAGGTGTTTAGTGAAAAGGAAACAAAAATGGTTATGAGAATGGAACATTAAATTTGAGAGGAAACTATGAAAAAATGACACCAGCCTAAGCATAATCATGACCAGGGGGAGACATTATAACTATGTGCATGTGTTTGATGGTGATGTGCACACAGGAAGAAAAGAATTTGTTTAAGGCCATATAAAGAGCAACGGTGGATAGAGAAGTCTTCACCGAGAAGTCTGAAGGAATGCCTAACATAGTGAATACTAATGGGAAGGGGGTAGGTTTAGCAGATAAAATAAAAAAAGAACAAGTTAAAAATCACTTAACTTTTTTAAGTGATTGCAAGTCACCAGGGCCTGATGAAATGCATCCTAGAATACTCAAGGAGCTAATAGAGGAGGTATCTGGGCCTCTAGCTATTATCTTTGGAAAATCATGGGAGATGGGAGAGATTCCAGAAGACTGGAAAAGGGCAAATATAGTGCCCATCTATAAAAAGGGAAATAAAAACAACCCAGGAAACTACAGGCCAGTTAGTTTAACTTCTGTGCCAGGGAAGATAATGGAGCAAGTAATTAAGGAAATCATCTGCAAACACTTGGAAGGTGGTAAGGTGATAGGGAATAGCCAGCATGGATTTGTAAAGAACAAATCGTGTCAAACCAATCTGATAGCTTTCTTTGATAGGATAACGAGTCTTGTGGATAAGGGAGAAGCTGTGGATGTGGTATACCTAGACTTTAGTAAGGCATTTGATACGGTCTCGCATGATATTCTTATCGATAAACTAGGCAAATACAATTTAGATGGGGCTACTATAAGGTGGGTGCATAACTGGCTGGCTAACCGTACTCAGAGAGTTGTTATTAATGGTTCCCAATCCTGCTGGAAAGGCATAACAAGTGGGGTTCCGCAGGGGTCTGTTTTGGGACCGGCTCTGTTCAATATCTTCATTAACGACTTAGATATTGGCATAGACAGTACGCTTATTAAGTTTGTGGATGATACCAAACTGGGAGGGATTGCAACTGCTTTGGAGGACAGGGTCATAATTCAAAATGATCTGGACAAATTGGAGAAATGGTCTGAGGTAAACAGGATGAAGTTTAACAAAGACAAATGCAAAGTGCTCCACTTAGGAAGGAACAATCAGTTTCACACATACAAAATGGGAAGAGACTGTCTAGGAAGGAGTACGGCAGAAAGGGATCTAGGGGTTATAGTGGACCACAAGCTAAATATGAGTCAACAGTGTGATGCTGTTGCAAAAAAGCAAATATGATTCTGGGATGTATTAACAGGTGTGTTGTGAGCAAGACACGAGAAGTCATTCTTTCGCTCTACTCTGCGGATGTGGAGAAATTGGAGAGGGTCCAGAGAAGAGCAACAAGAATGATTAAAGGTCTTGAGAACATGACCTATGAAGGAAGGCTGAAAGAATTGGGTTTGTTTAGTTTGGAAAAGAGAAGACTGAGAGGGGACATGATAGCAATTTTCAGGTATCTAAAAGGGTGTCATAAGGAGGAGGGAGAAAACTTGTTCACCTTAGCCTCTAAGGATAGTACAAAAAGCAATGGGCTTAAACTGCAGCAAGGGAGGTCTAGGTTGGACATTAGGAAAAAGTTCCTAACTGTCAGCGTGGTTAAACACTGGAATAAATTGCCTAGGGAGGTTGTGAAATCTCCATCTCTGGAGATATTTAAGAGTAGGTTAGATAAATGTCTATCAGGGATGGTCTAGACAGTATTTGGTCCTGCCATGCGGGCAGGGGACTGGACTCGATGACCTCTCGAGGTCTCTTCCAGTCCTAGAATCTATAAATCTATGAATAGGTCTTCTCCATCTCCAACGTCTATGATTCTATCATACTTTAAATAGAGGAAAAAACAAAGTGAAACGCTGAATCCATTCTATTCGGACTACACACTAAATAATACAGTTGATTGTGATTTCTTCTTTTGTCATCAAATATTAATTAGATCCTTGGCAACTGTCTGTATTTTCTTCTGAGTCAGTTAACAAGTGCATTAGCCATGTGAAATGATTTCAGTATGGCACTGAACTTTGGTATAAAAGATAACAACATGGTTGAAGCAAAGACTAACCCTGATGATATACAAAACGTGCTAGCATTTGGTGACCCTTTTACATATGTCTCATCACAAGCATATCGCCATGTTGTCCAATTGAAGGTGAGATAAAAAAAAAATCTATTAATCTCAGCTCCCCCAAGGATTCACTGTTATTTAGCACTAAGAGAGAAGATTGGGAGTCTTCTAGGTTCTCTTTCTGGCTGATTGTGAGAAATGGGACGAGTCACTTAACATCTCTGTAAAATGGGGAAAATAGCATTTCTCTCACAAGCTTAATGTTTGTAACATGCCCTTGGATGAATATACTATAGAAGCACAAACGACTATTTATTAATACTATAGTTAATTTTATCTCATTTCCTGGGGCTTCTCTCTTTGTACTTCAGAGCTGCTCATGTCTGTTATATTTGAATTCCACCACAGCAGAGATGGGCAAATCTCAAAAAGTTCAGCACGTTTTGGATATAACCAAACTCTACAAAAATTCAGCTGAACCTTTTCAGTTAATCAACGTGGTTTGGAATTCTCTTGAAAAATGGCTTTCTTGCAGTAGTTCTCTTTCTAATCTTCACTAAATTCAGAAATAACGTTCATCATTAAAAACAACCCAACCAAGTGCAACAGTCCATTAAATTTTCCTCAGCTGCAAATAAAATAGTAATGGTTGGCTGTATATTTGGGTGAAGGTTCTTCTTTAATCTGAACTGAGCTGAGATTCTTGTTTATGCGCACACAGGCACAAATTTGAAATTTTCAAAGCAGTCTAGAGAATGTATTTTCCATAGATTCTAAGTCCAGAGGTGACCTTGTGATCATATATAACATGGGCCATAAAACTTTCCTGAAATAATTCCTGTTTGAATTAGAGAATATATTTTCGAAAAAACATCCAATCTTGATTTTAAAATTGCCAGTGATGGACAGTCCACCAAAACACTTGGGTAAGTTGTTCCAATGATTAATTACCCTCACTGTTAAAAATTTACACCATATTTCCACTCTCAATTTGTCTAGCTTCAAGTTCCAGCCATTGGATTGTGTTATATCTTTCTTTGCTAGATATATAATCTTCCAGTGAAATGAATGGAAGGTATATTCCTAAATACCATACATGGCTTTGAAAATCTCAACCTTTATTTTTAAAAGATTCTCTGTATTTACATAATAGACAGAAACAGCTCCAGATGTAACTGTGAATTTAGGATGAATGATATACATATTAAAAATTGTGAGCATAACTTTTAAAACAAGCCTCTCATTATGTGTTCACATACAACTGCAGTTGCAGATTATGGCAGTTAGATGACTCAATAGCACATTCAAATCAGGTAATTAGACATCCAGCTGCCATCATTTGCACCTTCAATTTACTTTGCCTAAACTTAATTTTGGAAGCAAACTAAGAGGCCAGTTTTGAAACGCAGTGCCTAAAAAATCTTTTGAAGGGTGAATGAAGTGCAGTAGTTGCATTACATTCTGTGAGTCTAATGTTGTGTCCTGTTAAAATAATCAATTAGGCCAAAGGTCTAGGGCAAAGGTGGGCAAACTACGGCCTGCAGGCCACATCTGGGCCGCGGGACTGTCCTGCCTGGCCCCTGAGCTCCTGGCCAGGCAGCTAGCCTCCAGCCCCTCCCCTGCTGTTCCCCCTCCCCCGCAGACACGCCGCCGCATGGGCAGCGGTCTGGGCAGCTGGGCTGTGCGCTCATGTAGGGCAGCGTGGCAGTGTGTCTGGCTCTGGCCGGGAGGCGCGGCTCCAGACATGCTGCTCTGAGCGGCATGGTAAGGGGTCCCGGGGGTCAGTCAGGGGGTGGTTGGCGGTTGGATGGGGCAGAGGTTTGGGGGAGGGCAGGGGAAGGAACAGGGGGGATTGGATAGGGGGTGGAGTCCCGGGGGGCCTCTCAGGGGGCAGGGGTGTGGATAGGGGTCAGGGCAGTCAGGGGACAGGGAGCAGGGGGGTTGGATAGGGATGGGGTCCCGGGGGATGGTTGGGGCAGGGGTCCCGGGAGGGGGTGGTCAGGGGACAAGGAGTGGGGGGGGGGTTGGATGGGTGGGGGGTTCTCAGGGGGGCAGTCAGGGGGCGGAAAGTGGGAGGGGTCGGATAGGGGGCGGAGGCCAGGCTGTTTAGGGGGCACAGCCTTCCCTACCCTGCCCTCCATACAGTTTCGCACCCCAATGTGGCCCTCGGGCCAAAAAGTTTGCCCACCCTTGGTCTAGGGTGACCAGATGTCCCGATTTTATAGGGACAGTCCTGATATTCAAGGTTTTTTCTTATATAGGCACCTATTACTCCCACTCTCTGTCCCGATTTTTCACACTTGCTATCTGGGCACCCTACAAAAGTCTGAAGAATAATTCTGCACTGAAAGGCGGATGGACTACATGAGCTAATAATTCTTGTGATTCTTACTTATGAACTAATTGCCTGCCAAATATAATTTCTTCTTAAAATCAAATCTGGTTTTGTTTTATTAGATCAAAAAAAAAAAGTGCCCAAAATGTGAAACTTATAAAAGAATCTTTAATTTTTTTTCACTTTCTCATTGTTTATATAATATAAATGCTGACACAACCTTCACTGTAGCAGGGCAAACATGCTGCTTCTATGATAACCTCATAAAGCTTTCCTGTTTGAAGGTTCTATTATTGTCAGAAAGATGAATGATAAAACAACTTTATATTGTGCAATCTGCAGATTTTATCGACAAAGGTGTCAAGAGCAGAAGAACGGGGAGTTTCTTGGCTTGTCAGGAGATAAATAAGCAGGATCTTTGAGGCTCTTAGCTTTATTCAATTTGTTTAGAAACAACTTGACTGTGAGCATTGATTCGATGCGAGACCAGTTATGGATTTTTAGGTAGGTACATACACACAATGGGAGTAATGGATGGCTCTGAACTGAGTACAAGGCTGCAATTCACTTGGGAGGCCTCACTGATGTCACAGATCAAGCGAGTGCTGTTGTAGGAACATGGAAGATCAGGGGGCAGATGGCAAGATAGGAGGTGAGGTTGGATGCTCCAGTGGAAGTGATTTCTTCTCTCACTCCAGTAACAGAGCACTTTGTTTATTCCATTGTCCCTTGTGGTTTCAATATGACAAGTCAAATTTGTGAGGGGAGTGGGTGGGCTCCATTAATTCCTCTTCCTCTTTTAAAGCTTAATTCCCTCCCTCTTCCTCTCCTCATTTAGTGAAGTGTTAGCTATTGAGACTACCAAATACTCAAAACACTATAATAATGATCAGAAAGACACAACAACCCAGGAGACTAACCAGACAGACTGCTCTGCTCCAAAGCTTAACCACTACTCCTTTTGTCGTCTCACAGTCCTCATTTGTATGTCATCTACCTAGACTGTCAGCTCCTGGGAGACAGAGCCCTGGTCTTCCCACCTGTCTGTAAAATGACTGGTACACTGCAAGTGGCATGTGCATTCAACAGAGATCATATAAACATCATCTTACAAAATAGAATGTAAAATTGTTGAGGTCTAAACCCAGGTATAGTTGTTGGACCCTGGATCCTGCAAAGTGTTATTCACATGAATAAGGATTACTCATGTGAGCTGCCTCATTAAAGGCTTACTCCTGCAAGGTGCTGTGGATTGGGGCCCCAAATCCAGCAAAGAACTTCACTTTAAGCAAGGGAATGGCCTCATTCAAATCAGTGGGAAAACTGATTGCTTAACTATAGCATGTGAGTATAAGTGGATAATGCCCTAGACGGGGACTCTGGAGACAAAGGTTCAATTCCCAGCTCTACTACTAGCCTGTCAGATGACCTTGGGCAAGTCACTTCCCTCCCCATGCCTCAGTTTCCCCACCTACAAAAAGGGAATAACTATACTGACCCTCCTTTGTAAGTGTTTTGAGGACTAACAGTGAAAAGTGCTATGTAAGAGCTAGGAGTTGTTATTATGAATATATTAAGTACTTTGATGGAATAGGGCCAGAGTGCTCAGTACCTAACAGGATCAAGCCCTGACCCGTTACTCATATGGATTTGGTGGCCCAGTCCCACTGCTTCTATCACTGTTTTTTAATGAAGTCCACTTGCCATGGAATAGCAGTGCAAGCAATGGAGGATGCTTCTCTCCACTGCTCTGCCAATATGCTTTAACAGGGGGTTTATACTGAGTACTGCCCATGGCATTAGTATAATTGAATTGCTCTCAATGCCGTGACTGTCAGTGAGGTAGCCTGATAGCGTTAACCACTATGGTGGGTCTATTATGTGGTCACATGTCTATTAGGATCTGGACAGAGAACACCAACTCCTTTCAAACCAACACTCATCAGACGGTAACAACTTTCACTTAATACCAACCTGAGCTGGATTCAGACTGGAAGCCTGGAGATGAAAAACTTCTTGGCCAACCCCTGGAACCATCTACTCCCCTTGTATTATCCAGATTACCAGGCTTTGTCCTTCCACAGCAAATGCAAGACTGACTTGTTTCAAATGACCATTTCATAGTTAAAGATTTTAAGGCCAGAAAGGGGCTGCCAGATAATCTAGCCCGACCTCCTGTACATCACAGGCCACTAACCACCACCAGACACCTGTGCACCAAGCCCAGCAACCAGAATTACACCAAACTACTGCAGCCTTAAGGAGATTAAGTAGTGTGTGCCACGGGTGGAGAACAGGAGGGCCTGAGGTGCAGTAATGCTGGTCGCTGCCTGAGGAAATTGATTTGCTGAGATATACCTGATGAATTTAGCATTTGTATTTTTGCAGGTAGCTGTAGCAATTTGAGGGGGGGAAGTGCACCATTTTTTTTAATTAGTAACAGCAGTTTAAACACAGAGTAACTCCTTTATCTTCATTAAAACTCCTCTGGATTGATGCAAGTGTAAATTATTATTATTATTATATGTTACTTGTTTAGCACAACAGAATTCTTGCTCAGTACAAAATACTAAATAAATGAGAACAGAACTTGACCCAATGTGTAGTGCTTTTTTTTTTTTCTTCTGAATTGTTTTCCTCAGCCAGATCTCGAGGTAATTTCAGTTCACAGAGCTGGTGAGAAACCTGGACTGTTTTGATCTTTTGATCATACTTCCCCAAATACTCCAAGGTCCCTGTCTCACAGATAAGTCCATTCTTCTGTTTTATTATTTGTACAAGAGGAATGTCTCAAGCTAGGAAATTTAAACATTCTGTGGTTCTCACCACAATGGTAAACTGAAAAGAAAAAGCAACTTGCACCATGACACACAACTGGCACGAACTAGTTCATTAAAACAATAAAATAAAATAAAGCCTTCATGAGTAAATGTTAATTCGTTGTTTACTTTCAACTATCCTGGCCTTATTTAAAATATTTGGCCAGGTTAATTTTTAGGTAATTGACTATTAAAATGAGAGAGAAAGAAATACTATTAGTTGATTGTTAAAGGACTGGGAATCAGGAGATCTGGTTCCTTTATTCCAGCCACTGCCTCAGACTTGGGCAAGTTTATTTAACTTCCTTGAGCTTTTCTGATTTGCCAGAAAACAGTGTTGTACAACTCAAAGCTGATCTAGCACCTATTCTGTTCTATTCTATTCAATTCTATTCAGGTTCTTACACCAGGCGTATTGCCTTAGTATCTGAATATCAATGCTCTGCTCTAGCCATTAGATTAGAATTCATTGACTTTAGAGATGGAAAAGATCTCTTTATGGTATCTATTTGGCACTAACAACATAATATTAAAACACAGATTCACCATTTTTTAAGGCCGCAAGGGACCATTAGATCATCAAGCTGACCTCCTGCACAACACAGGCCAAATAATCTCATCCAGTTACATTGGTATTGAGCCCAATAACTTGTGTCTGACTAAAGCATATCCTCCAGGAAGGCACCCAGTCTTGAATTAAAGTCATCAAGAGATGGAGAATCCACCACTTCCCTTGGGGTTAATAATAATACGTAGGTGTCACAGGGCGAATCTCCCTGCCAGTGAAGGATTAGCTTCCATTGTACATTTTACAGCATTCTGTCCTGTCAAGTATTAAATGCTACACTGATGGCAACTTTTGTCAGGGGAGTATTCCGGGGCCTGATAGAGATGATGGTGCCTCTCCGAAGAGCTGCTCTGGGGAGGTGGGAGAGCTTTTGAAAGACCTCCTTTTGGTTAGTAGTTTGGCAGGGACAGCTTTAGGCTGATTCCCCCGAATCGGGCCCCGCGCCTAAGAGGGCCCTGCACCCTAAAGAAGAGCGCCTAACTTAGGCACCTTTTTAATTTTTACTCACCCTGCGGCGCTCCGGGTCTTCGACGGCACTTCGGCGGCAGGTCCTTCACTCGCTCCGGGTCTTCCGCGGCATTTTGGCGGTGGGTCCTTCAGTGCCGCGGAAGATCCGGAGCGAGTGAAGGACCCGCCGCCGAAGACCCGGACCGCCGCCGGGTATTCGAATCGGGCCCCGCACTTCCTAAAGCCGGCCCTGTAGTTTGGTGGACTCCTGCAAGCCATTCCTTTTTTCCCCAAGGCAGCTCTAGCACTGACAACCTTGGCCAGCCTCCTACCTCCACCCTCCCACTGGGCAGTACCCACTATCAAAAAGGCAAAGCAGCATGCAGAGGGAAGATGCATGATTAACAATCCTAAGAGTGGAGCCACAGGCAGGATCAGGGTGATGAGGTGGCCTGGCCGATGGGACCTAGGACACCACTCACACTCCTGGGTCTTGTCCTGGGACTCACTAATCAAGGTAATAATATACATTTATGTAGCAACTTCTATCCTCCCAAAGAACTTTACAAATGATAACCCAAGCAGCCACCTCCTTCTTGGGTGGAGGATAGTAATAACTTGGCGCACAGTTTAAAAAAAAATATAACATAAGAACAGCCCTACTGGGTCAGACCAATCTCCATCTAGCCAACTATACTGTCTCTGACAGTGACCAGTCCCAGATGCTTCAGAGGGAATGAACAGAACAGGGAAATTTTGAGTGATCCATCCAGTGTGGTCCACGCCCAGCTTCAAGCAGTCATAGGTGTACAGACACTAAGAATATGGGGCTGAATCCTAACTATCTTGGCTAATAGTCATTGATGGACCTATCCTCCATAAATTGATCTAATTCTTTTTAAAACCCAGTTATACTTTTGGCCTTCACAACATCCCCTGTCAATGAGTTCCACAGGTTGACTGTGTTTTACGTGAAGAAGTCACTTCCTTATGTTTGTTTTAAACCAGTTGCCTATTAATTTTATTGGGTGACCCCTAGTTGTTGTGCTATATGAAGGGGTAGATAACATTTCCTTATTCACTCTCTCCAATCATGGTTTTATATCCCTCTATCATATCCCCCCGAGTCGTCTCTTTTCCAAGCTAAGCAGTCCCAGTCTTTTTAACCTCTCCCCATATAAAAGTTGTTCCATACCCCTAATATTTGTTGTGTCCCTTCTCTGCACCTTTTCCAATTCTTAGGTATCTTTTCTGAGATGAGGTGACCAGCACTAAACATAGTATTCAAGGTGTGGGTATGTATCATGGATTTATATAGTGGCATTATGATATTTTCTGTTTTATTCTCTATCCCTTTCCTCGTGGTTCCTAACATTCTATTCGCTCTTCTGGCTATGTCTGAACATTGCACGGGTATTTTCAGGTAACTATCCACAATGACGCCAAGATCTATTTTTTGAGTGATAATAGTTAATTTAGACCCTATCATTTTGTATGTATAGTTGGGATTGTTTTCCAATATGCATTAGTTTGCACTTATCAACATGGAATTATATCACATCAACCTTTTTGTTGCCCAGTCACCCAGTTTTGTGAGGTCCCTTTGTAACTCTTCACATTCTGCTTTGGACGTAACTATCTGGAGTTATTTTGCATTTTTTGCAAATTTTGCCACCTCACTGTTTACTCCTTTTTCCAGATCATTTATGAATATGTTGAACGGTACTGGTCCCAATACAGATTCCTGGGACCCCACTATTCACCTCTCTCCACAGTGAAAACTGAGCTTTTATTTTTACCCTTTGTTTCCTATCTTTTAACCAGTTACTGATCCATGAGAGGACCTTTCCCCCGGTTCCATGATTCCTTAGTTTGCTTAAGAGCCTTTGGTGAGGGACCTTGTCAAATGTTTTCTGAAAGTTGAAGCACACTATATTGACTGCATTGCCCAGCTGTAGACACAAATATTGAACAATACAGTAGTCAGTGAAACTGACCTGGCCCTGGCCCTGGCTGTGGCCCTGCTCCCAGCCCCAGCTCCCAACCGCGGTTCAGGCGTAAGAGGGGGCGTGATATAAAAAGTTTGGGGACCACTGGTCTAGGCCTCTGGCTTACGTCCCTAAGCCGCCCCCCTCCAGCTTATGTTTTTCATGAAGTGCCAGTAACTTTTTAAGGCTGTGTCCTTGACTCATCCTTGAGCCTACCACAAGGTTCCTCTAACAGTGAGCTACCTTACACAGCTTATCTTACATAGCTTAGTTGGGGATTGGTCCTGCTTTGAGCAGGAGGTTGGACTAGATGACCTCCTGAGGTCCCTTACAACCCTGATATTCTATGATTCTATGATTTTACCATCTGTGATGCAATACCAAGTTAGGTGAAGATGGATTAACTCTGAATGTCTGTCTTTAGTGGAGTTAAGTCTGACCTGTCACATTATTTTTCAGCGTAGTTTTTTTGTGTGGTTTAATTATTTACATGCTCCGGTCTGTTTGATTTGGATCTTCTTGAATGTCAAAGCTTCAGAACTCAAATACAAGCCAAGCTTTTTTGTTGCTATTGAAGCCCAAAGTTAATACAGGCAGCAAACAATGGTGCCTCCTGAACCTATCTACACTCTCGGTTTAGTTTTCGTTCCACTTTGCACCTGCTTCCAACACTAATTTTCTTGCCTTTGGGGGGAAAGAAGTCCTCAAAAACAAATCTAGAAATTCCAAAACTTGGCTAATTCTCTGGTAAAATTCTGAAAGCAAGGAGCTTCTGCATGAAAATGCCAATAGGGCAAGCAGCAGTAGGCAATACAGGACTGCCATATACACACTGCTATAGTACTGGTATAAACAACAGGAACATTGGGTCTTATATCTGCTAAAGTGCGTTAAGTACAGGTGTAAATTCCAATTACACTGAGATCGGATGAAGTAAAACTTTGCCTTCCTTAGCCCTAGTTAATTTCCCTGGACGACTGGCACCATATGTCATGCATGCCAATTAAGTTTGTGTCACATGGCTCCTAGCAGCTGCCTGTCCCTTTCCCCAATAGAACACACCCCTGACTAACAAAAGTTTCACCGAGAAAAGTACCAGTGTGGACAGCGCTATGTTGGGAGACGCTCTCCTGCCGACATAGCTGCCTCCGCTTGTTGGGGGTGATTTAATTATGCTGGCAATAGAGCAGCTACAGGGGAGATCTTACAGGTGTGTAGCTGTAGCTGTGATGCTGTAAGGTCTGTAGTACAGACATAGCCTAAGGCCTGGTCTACTCTGAGGTGGGGAGGGGGATCGATCTAAGTTACGCAACTTCAGCTACGTGAATAACGTAGCTGAAGTCGAAGTACTTAGATCGACTTACCGTGGTGTCTTCACTGCGGTAAGTCGACGGCTAACGCTCCCCCATCGACTCTGCCTGCACCTCTCGCTCCGGTGTAGTACCAGAGTCGACGGGAGAGCGCTCGGCTGTCAATTTATCGCATCTAGACTAGATGCGCTAAATCGACCCCTGCTGGATCGATCGCTGCCCGTTGATCCAGCGGGTAATGTAGACAAGCCATTAGAAATAGAGAGACACCACTCAACCCACCTTACTGTGGTTGGTTGCCTGCAAACTGACTGCTGCTAGGCCCAGATTGCACACTTCCCTCCCGAGCCCCCTGCCTCCAAGCAGGGCCAAGAAAACCCCACAGGATTTAAAGTGATCGATCACAATTTTTCAATACACCACATAAATAAATGTGTCTTGGAGCTATCTGGCAAGTGATGAGAACTCAAGGATTACTGGTTTCTAGTCTCACTTGCTACTCTTTAGCTGGGGCATGGGTGTTCTCACTCCGCACTCATACTGGTTCATTCTTGGATTCTTCCTCTTCAGGTTAATCTAAGATGCTGCTGTTTGGATGGGTCAATGACTCTGAGGCATTCACATTCTCAGCTCACCACAGGAGCAATTGCTTTGGCATAGCTACATAGTCAGTGACACTGGAGCAGCAGGGAACCTGGTGCAGAATCTCCTCACAATCACCACTGCAAATGATCCGTTCTTCTCTTTCTTGGAGCCTGCAGAAATGGCAGGGGCTGTAACTCCCACACACTGCATAGCTGCCCCCTGGCTAAACAGCTTTAATCAGCACTGTTCAGCAAATCACTGCAGCCACTTACGCTAACTTCACCTGTTATACAACTGACAGGCTCATGCAGATGTTGTTTGCAGAATATTAGAAGTGATGCCAGCCCGACAGCCGGCACCACAGTATAATTTGGGGAACAAGAGCTTCCTAGGCTCATTCCTAACACTGGTTATTTTCTTATTTAATTAAAAAATGTACTCGGCATATAAGGGAGATGGGTCAGTAAAGCTAGTCTGGCAACCTAGAAAAAAATAAGGTGATAAGTAACAGTCAACATGGATTTGTCACGAACAAATTATGTCAAACCAACCTAATATCTTTCTTTGACAGGATAACAAGCCTTCTAGGTATGGGGGAAGTGGTAGATGTGGTATACCTAGATTTTAGTAAGGCTTTTGATACTGTCTCACAGGACCTTCTCTTTAAGAAACTACAGAAATATAGCCTCAATGAATCTACTATAAAGTGAGTGCACAACTGGTTGGAAAAGTGTACTTAGAGACTAATTATTAATGGTTCACAATCAAGCTGGAAGGGCATATCTTCATAAATGATGTTGGATAATGGCATAGAGAGTACACTTACAAAATTGTGGACGATATCAGGACAGAAAGGGTTGCAAGTGCTTTAGAGGACAAGATTAGAATTCAAAATGATTTGGACAAACTGGAAAAATGGTTTGAAATAAATAGGATGAAAAGTACTACACTTAGGAAGGAATAATCAGTTGTATAAATGCAAAATGGGAAATGACCGCCTAAGAAGGAGTACTGCAGAAAAGGATCTGGGGTCTACAGTGGATCACAACTAAATATGAGTCAACAATATAATACTATTGCAAAAAACAGTCTGGGATGTATTAGCAGGAGTATTGTGAGCAAGACATGAGAAGCAATTCTTCCACTCTACTCAGCACTGATAAGGCCTCAACCGGAGTATTGTGTCCAGTCTTGCGCACCACACTTCAGCAAAGGTGTGGACAAATTGAAGAAAGTCCAGAGAAGAGCAACAAAAATGATTAAAGGTCTAGAAAATATGACCTGTAAGAAAGATTGAAAAAAATGGGTTTGTTTAGTCTAGAAAAGAGAAGATTGAGAAGGGACATGACAACAGTTTTCAAGTACATACAAGGTTGTTATAAAGAGAAGGGTGATAAATTGTTCTCCTTAACTACTGTGAACAGGCAGGACAAGTAGTGATGGGTTTAAATTGCAGCAAAGGAGATTTAGGTTAGAAATTAGGAAAAACTTCCTAACTGTCAGGATAGGTAAGCACTAGAACAAATTACCTAGGGAGGCTGTAGAATCTCCATCATTGAGGTTTTTAAGAACAGGTTAGACAAACACCTGTCAGGGATGGTCTAGATAATATTTAGTCCTGCCTCAGTGCAGGAGACTGGACTAGATGACCTGTCCTACATTTCTATGATTGTATGAATCTATTAACACAGAGAGATGAATAGCATGACAATTAAATTTCTGCAACACCCACACACTCCCTGGAAACAACTTAGAAATGGGGTTATTCATCTGAATTCATCCACCTTCTCTGTGCCCCACCATGGGGGCTCAGAGTGGTTGGAGCACTCAGTTGCTAGGTATGAACACTCTGAGGCCATGGAGGAGTGTTTTCAGAGGATCCCCAAGTCTGAAACTCACTCTTGCCCACCAGCCAAAGATCAAGTGTAGCGACTCTCCAGACGTGCTGCAAGACACATTTATTTAACTGGGCATTTTCCTGGGCGTACAGATGGGTGGGATCCATTTGGGAATGGTTGCAGTGATTAATGGTGTGGCCAGTTTTGTAATGGCACCCAGATATAAAGGCAATGGACGCTAGAAACATTTGTTTGTAAATGACTACATAAAATAATCACTGATAGAGGGCAAGGGAAGTAGAGTGTGCAAATAATGGGGACCAGCCTTTAGAACATTTGCTAAATAAAGAATGCCTACTAACACAGATTCCTGATTGTTGTGTCAACGACCAGGTGTCAGCTCCATCTAATGCTAGTGATGGAATACCAGATTCATCTTCAGTGTTCACACTGCGTCCTCTATTCTTGCTTCTATGGCCTGGTCCACACTAACCCCCCACTTCGAACTAAGGTACGCAAATTCAGCTACGTTAATAACGTAGCTGAATTCGAAGTACCTTAGTCTGAACTTACCGCGGGTCCAGACGCGGCAGGCAGGCTCCCCCGTCGATGCCGCATACTCCTCTCGCCGAGCTGGAGTACCGGCGTCGACGGCGAGCACTTCCGGGATCGATCCGGGATCGATTTATCGCGTCTAGACAAGACACGATAAATCGATCCCAGAAGATCGATTGCCTGCCGCCGAACCAGGAAGTAAGTGTAGACCTACCCTATCTCTTGAGAGACAGGAGGGGGGATATAGACCAAGTTCTATTCTTGGTTCCATCAATTCAAAAATCAGTGGAGAAACTCCAGGTTTACACCAGTGTCAATGAGACCAGAATTTGGAACTATGTGTCCAGCAGCTTTCTGTATTAATGTATCTTTCCTTTAAGAGTATCTATGTCCCACATCGTGATCAGATTGTATGTATCAATGTTGGGCAAAGTCCTGATGCAATTACTCAATTCTTTATGAGGCAACATTTTAATGGGGCTAATTTTTGCTCTTTATTACACTAGTATAAATATGGAATAATTCCATTAACATCAACGGGAGTTCCCACTGAGTAAGGATGTCAGGCCTTGGGTCCAGTTTTATATTTTAATGTCAATAGAAGCAATTTCAGTTCTGCCTGGTATTTTGGAGAGGGGCGGATGGAGAAATCCCACTTAGAATGCATGAAATACAGTTCTTTCCTCTGAAATTGCCATATGGTAGAGCAGTAATGGGAGGAAGAAAAACGTTGACAGTGCAGGCATATCTCATTACAGAGCACGTGGGCCAAACTTTTCTCTCAGTTACACTAGTGAAAATGTAAAGTGAACAGTACTCTCCCTTTGGAAAGCACAGATCAGTTAGTGGATATGTAAAGCTAATCATGTGAGGGAAACAGAGGCAAACTTGAGCCACATTATAGTATAATAGGGAAAACATGTGGTTGGGGACCACAATAGTTAAGGACAGGAAGCATTGGAGCAAACACACTTACCACTCTCATGAAAAAATGTCATATAATCTTTAATAACCACAAGCAGACAGGATCTTAGTTTTATGTCTGAACTTTGGCAAATTGAATGAAAGCTGCCCAAAACATCTGTTCTGGGCTCTCAGCATTTATATAGCCCTTTGTTAGAGTAGCAAAGATGGTATCATATCGATGGAAAAAGAAACATTGCACAAGAAATGAGCACAGAGAAGTTGGTGACAAAAATCCAAGATTAACACAAGATTTGCAAATGTTTTACGTGCCAGTAACTTTCAGTTATTCCACGCAAAAGAACATTTGCTTGATTAAAGCTTCAAATGACATTCAACAGACAATCAAATCAAACTAGCTCTCGAAGAAAGGAGACCAACAAGGAGTGGTCCATTTCCATTTCCTTACCACTTAGAAACACACTAGTACTTACAAATTAACTCAGTGGCCCAAGCAGCAATTGTGACTCTGTTTGGCTGTTCAATAATAACATGGCACTCCAAATGAAAAGAAGTAGTTTAAAAGACACTGGGCAATACACTGGAATGCATGCCCATTCAACAGTTTTTTTCCACTGTGGTCATAGGGTAAAATTTATTCTTGTGTAGATGGCCAGCACAAGACCCATTCAACACTTAAGTCCCATTTTAATCTTATTTTGAGAGTTTAAGTGGCTCATAGTCTTTGTGCTGGCCCTCTGAATACCATTCATATAGACTATCAGTAAAACAAAGCAGAGAGGTGCCATCAGCAAATTCCATATACAACATAGTTAAAATTTCAACTTAATAAACCATTTATGTTTTTGTTTGGCAGCATAAAGATTGCAAATGAGTTCAAAGACGAACTGTGGCCAGCCCGGTGTCCACAGTTTTTCTGGAAGGGGCAGAGAATGTTTGGCCAGTGGAAACAGAACCAACTTTCCAGTGCAAAGCCTGTGTTTTAATTTGCAAAAACTTAAGGCTGTGATTTATACCTCTGAAGGAAAAAACAAACAAACCCTAACAGTACATTCTATATAGGGGTTATTATTTTGCCAACAGTTTGTGGGCTGGATGATGAGGTGCATTCCTGAAGATTAGACATCACTGAACTTTTTTTAACAAACAAAATAGCAAGAGAAGCAAAATTCCCCCGAAAAGAGAGAGTGTCTTGTAAAAGTTCTGAATTAGTGTGGCTTCCTTTTGGCTCTTCTTCTATGAGGAATACTCATCTACCAACAGGGTTAGTCAAGTTTGACTCAGAGACAAGATTTTTTGCTTGAAATTGAGGACAGTTAGAAGGACAGCGTCAACTCCATGGATATAAAATGTTTTTATGACATTAAAAAAGTACAGTGAAAAATGTTTTTACATTTAAACACTACTCTGTGTTCTTCTGCTCTTAAACCTTAAACCTGCTCTTAAAAATCATGACAGCGTGCAAGAACTAGAAAGTAATACGGAATATAAATGGAAAGTGAAACTGACCAGCACAGCTCCTTTGACAAAGTCAAATGACATCTAAAAACAAAACAGCATAAATGGTGAATTATTGTTCTGATTTTGATATGTTAAAGGGTTTTGTTAGTAACACAGCTAAAGAACTGGGGGTTAGAACCTCGGCTGGTGCCAATCGGCACACCTCCACCAGTTGGGATCTGGCCCTTTATCTTAATTGCAACAATATCTTGCAACAGCTTTCTCCTAAATAATTTCTTTCCCTAGCCTAAAGCTTCAGAAAAGCACAATAATTGTTCTTTGTAGCTGATCCGTAGCTGATTGCTTAAAAGAACATCAAGTACTTGGCCAAAATTTGGCCATGTCTAGTGGTTAAAAATCCACTTGTTAAAGACGGGAATCTTTTTCATAGATCTGATTTCCTATAGCCACCAATGGGTCTACTCTAAGATTGCTCACCCAAGAGGAAAAACAAAAATTCAAAAGAAATGTTGTTTTTCATGAAGACACCTATCTTTGACCATTTCTTTTCCGGTGTTTCCTGATGGTCTGTGTCACATTTTCCCTTCAGTTTCCTGTAGAAGGATTTAACCACAGTATTACAAGATGCCAGAAACTCTAGGAGATTTGGATTGAAGAAGCTGAGAACATCTACAATTACATTAGGTTTTCTTTGGGGGGGGGGGGAAAGGGGGAAGGGCTTCAGGGCAAAAACCAACCTCTAAATGAGGTGGGCTAGGAAATCTCCCCTATGGTCTTGTTATTCCATAATTGTCTGTCTTCCTCTTGCACCTTTCTCTGAAGCATCTGATATTGGCCACAGTCAGAGACAGGATACTGGGCTATGTGGATGCAATGTAGCAGTCACTATGCATCAAATATACTAACACCAAAGTGCATGTGTCATATACTCTGTAATACATCAAGTTGACATTTGCTTAATTACAAAAGCACATGTGCCTGATTAGATTTCATCACCTCCATGTTTCTTAGAAACTGGGTTTTTTTCCTTTTTGTGTGAATTACACAAGCCACCTTCTGCAAATCTCTCAGTCTCTCTCTTTTACATTATCTTCTAGGACCTTTTAAACCATGTAATCCCCGACTGGCAAATTTCCTTGTAGGAGTGTGATATTCATCAAGAGAACAATGTCATTTGGATGAAACAAGACTCTCTAAAGAACTCCCTTGGAAGCTGGGAAAATCTATAAAGTTCCTACTGAAAGATAACCCAAGTTGCGATTTGGTCTTTTAAGGTAAAATATTAGGGACACATTGTGGATTTGGTACATTTCTAGTTACAGGAAAGCGGGATCCATGTTTTTTTCGGCTATTAATATAGATTTGTAAAGCTGCAATGATCCTTCTGATGAATTTCATATACCTTTGAAGTGCTTTTACTCAATTTTAAACAAGGCAAGAATTACAAATTTATAGTACACTGGCAAAGTCTAAAGAATGTTGGTCTGACAGTTGGGTTAAAATGTATAACACTACTAGCTGCATATAAATAGGAGGTTTAATATTAGGAAACTATGTCCTAACAGTGAGGTCTATCCGACTGTGGAATAGCCTCAGTCATTTAAAACGGATCTGGAAAAATATCTGAAGAACATATTACTGAGTACAATTCCATATTGGTAGAGGTGTGGGCTAGATGACCGTCAGTATTGGTCTATTTCCATTATCTATGTCTACTCATACTTTTGTTGCCAGCATTGTAGTAAGAGCTACTGAGACTCAAACACAGTGGTACACTGTTGTCTTTATGTAGCCATTAGCAATAAAGAGCCTACTGCAGAGCTGGTGTAAAATGAATGCAATTCCACTTGCTTCCATTAAGTCAGCAGAGTTGTACTCATGTGAGTTTCACTCCTGCCTGAACTTGAGCCTAAGAGCTAATTTGCAGAGGGCACCATTACTAAATGTACAATTGATCACTCACAGTAGATAAATTTACCTGCATTTCCATTTCTAATAATGGGGGGGGGGAACAAATGGGGATCTTAAGTTAAACACCATCTGTAACGGGGGGACGGGGGGACGGGGAGAAACAGGGGTGATAGAAAAAGAATAAATGTTATTTCCTGATCCCAGGTGTGTGTCAAAGTCACAAAGGTTTATGCCCATCACATGGCAGGGGTCAGTGCTTGCTGACTTAAGCGGGTATTTTTACACCATCCATTGTTAATGGCACCCTCTCTCCTCTGTGTGATCCATTAGCTTCTAAACACCGAAGCACAAACCTGGGATTACAAAGAGTTTTTCAGGCAGTGAAGGGGTAAGTGCTTGGCATGGGAGTTTATGCACTCTGTGCTGATGTGTTTACTTACCAAAAACAATTAAACCTGAGTAGCTGCCTAATGAGCTGTTTTCTGATTTGATGAAACAGAGTAACCTAGAGACTGGATTCAATGAGTTTGTATGCTAAACCAACACCAACTCCATGGAGAGACTATCTGGGAGACAGCAGCATTCTCTTGGGTGTGTCTTGCCAGTCACTGAAGCTACATGACTATAATTAACATCAGTCATAAAAAGAAAACAGAGGAATAAAAGAGAGTTGAGAGATAACAGTTTCAAGGGCTCAGGTCCCTGTTCTATGTGGCATTGTCATTGGGGATTAATTAGGTCTTCTGTAAATCATAGGATGACTATCATATCTCCCTCTACCCTGTTGCACATCCTGTATAAACACTAAACACTGGGTAAGTGGGGACTTAGTCGGGCAATATATTAAGAAACAGAAGAAAGACTAGTGATGAAGTGATGTCTCCTCCCCTGAACATTTAGAACAGTATAAACATACCAATAACGTTCACATTTTAATTAGGTTTCATGATTCACAAAAGCTTCTGAACGAGAGGATACAGAAATGTTTGCTGCTGCCTGACTTGATGTTCAGGTCAGGCATGAAAACTGAAGCAGAAAGTGCAATAAAGTAACAATAATTCTTTGGGTCCTTTCATTCCTGCATTTCAAAGCACTTTATCGGCATTAATTAATTCAAGTTATGCAACGCCCCTGAGAAGTAGGCAAATATTATAATACCATCCTCTCAAAGGCAAAACCAGGAGAGATTAAGTAACTTGCCGAAGTTATGCAGCGAGGCAGTAGCAGATCTTGGAAGAGAACTCAGGAATCCTGAATCTGGGCCTAATTCACACTGATTTTATATGATAGGGAACCTTGTGACTTCAATTAGAGTTAATCCTGAATCTGGACTACTGCCTCCTTCTCTAACCACACCCTAACAGAAGAATCAGAGGGGTAGCTGTGTTAGTCTGTATCCACAAAAACAACGAGGAGTCCGGTGTCACCTTAAAGACTAACAGATTTACTTGGACATAAGCTTTCGTGGGTAAAAAATGTTGCATCAGAAGAAATGGGTTTTTTACCCATGAAAGCTTATGCCCAAATAAATCTGTTAGTCTTTAAGGTGACACGGGACTCCTCACTGTTTTTAACACAAGAATGACTCTGTTAAATATTTCCAAGTTCATCCTTTTATGAAAGAACCTGGGCAGCTCACTTGGCTAACTTTAATGGGTACATTTTCAGTGTGGGAGGAAATCATTGTTACTTGGAACCACACACCTAGGGTTCAGAGTAGCAGCCGTGTTAGTCTGTATCCGCAAAAAGAACAGGAGTACTTGTGGCACCTTAGAGACTAACAAATTTATTAGAGCATAAGCTTTCGTGGGCTACAACCCACTTCTTCGGATGCATATTGAGTGAAACATATCGAGGAGATATATATACACACATACAGAGAGCATGAACAGGTGGGAGTTGTCTTACCAACTCTGAGAGGCCAACTGACCACATACCCCTCGCTGCTTTACTAACTAGCAGCTGCATTGCACAGTATCATTAGTAAGATCTATCTTACCACACATACCACTGTTAACGGTGCACTGTAGGAGCTAGTGAACGCTGTGCTTGCGAAATGCACACTCTGCTATATAATGCTGCATATTAATTTTTAAGAGAAGATTAGCTCAGATTGTGCCATATATTTTAATGCAATCTAATCCCTCCTTTTTTAGGGAGATGCAGTCATTAAAACCAAATCAGCGGAATGACAACAAATCCCAAAAGCAGGCTGGCAATTCCCAGGGTCTGCCTGGCATCTCACAGACACATCCTGTTGCAAATGTCTCAAAGTTCTGATCCTACCTCATTTGTGTCATTCAGATCATTTCATGGAAAGAACAAGGTCTGTGTTCCAATGTATTGGGGTGATGTAGAGGTTACAGGGGTATTGCACACACGTACACAAACTCTACCCTGCCCTGCCTGGAGACAATTTCTTTGGTGTACATTCTAGGGGGCCCGTTTGGGAAATGTACGACTCCACCCACACTCGGGTATATACTTGAGGTCAGGGAACTTGTTCAAAGTGATTTTGAGGTTTTGTGTTAAAAACAAAAACAGGAAATTTGCACTAATCTGGTGTCTACCTTTTTTCCCTCAAATCTGCAACTCTCCCAGGTTTTTATTTTAAAATTATGATTAAAACAAGAAAGGATGTGAAGATACACATAGGCCCCAATTGTGAGCAGAGTCCAAGCTATGATCAACACAGACTGGGAAAGGCCTAGGGTAGGCCAAGGGCTGATCTAGTCTCTGAAGTAAGTTACAGCAGTTTAAAGGCTGCTCTAATTTACACCTGGCTGTCCACAGCCCCAAGGGATTGTTCTGCCTCCTAAGAATAGTTGGAGTGCAGGGGGACTTTTGTGTATGCCCCCTTCTCCCTCTGTGTTGGGAGCCAGGAAGGGTGACAACAGAGAACCACAATGACGGCTCTGTGCCACCTGGAGATTCATCCTAAGCAAAGGATGAGGCTTGATCTGGCTTTCTGGTTGCTTTGTACCAAAGCTGGATCCACAATCTGTCCCATAAAATTTAACAAAGAGGGCAGAGACACCTTGCTGGAGTGAAAGATGTTACAAGACTAAACTTCTGAGGGCACTCGGGTGGGTGAGATAAGAGACACTGAGTGAATTTAATGGTCTTGGAACTATCTGAATGACAGAAATCTCCTCTTTCTCCACAGAATATGTAGTGGCAGGACAAGCTTCCCTACCCACTCCAAAGACAACCAAGAGCATCACTCCATGCACATTGTCATTCATCTTTCTGCTGGGAATGCCAGCCGGGAGGACAGGTGTGGTTGTAGCTTTCATGAGATGAACTCTCCCAACCCCTGGCAGTTGGGGTAAAACCACGTGACTTCAGATAGGCTACCAAACAAGCACCAGATAGTAACAACTCTCCATCCTTAGCCACCTTGGGTGGAATTGAACTGGTGACCTAGAGGTGAAAAACCTCAATAGTCCATTTCACAAATCCTGAGCTATTCCACTTCCTATCTGCTTAATGTTCCATAGATGATTCATGTACCATGGTGTGCCCAGTAGCTTTCTAGTGCTGTCTAAGGGTGGTTTGGTCAGCTTTCAATATCACTTACAGCGAAGTCAACCAGAAATCACTCCACTGGGGCCAGTGCAGTTACTCCAGTTACACACAGTTTAATAGATATCAGACATGACAGATACTGCAGTTTATGAGTCATCTTGGCCAGGTCCCCATGTAAAGCAAAACTGGCTCTCTATTTATTTAACTTGGTTATATAAAGGCTTTGTTTGACTGATCATGCAACCGCATCATTACAGTTGTATTCCAGCATCACTATGATGTCAGCACCCTTATTTGACTTTCGGTCACTATTATTGTAGACCAGATTTTAACCAGTGACCTGACGGCGTAAATCTCTCATTACTAAACTCCTATGAGCCATCTAGCCCTTCCTTTGCTTAACAGTTGATGTTGTATTGCAGTCAGTCATTTGTTTCTTGCAATTAGCACTAATCTATGTGCAAATTAAGTCCGATTTGGTGCAAACCGCTGCATGCCATCCACTAAGCGACACTGTAGATTCCTATTAAGATTTCTTCAGCCTTCTCAAATGCTTACTTAAATGTAAAGACTCACTTTGAAGACGCAACAGAAATCCAAAACTTCTCCCCTAGGATCGCTCTCTTTCTACACCTACCTGGGAATTGCTCTGTGTTTGTCTTCCTCAGTCCAGTCAATTTGTGTCTGCTCTCTCAACAGAAGACTCTTTTCTCTAAATTATTATTTAACGTTCATGTTGCAGCAAATCAAGCTAAAGCTGTTA
This sequence comes from Terrapene triunguis, assembly GCF_002925995.2. Classification (NCBI taxonomy): domain Eukaryota; kingdom Metazoa; phylum Chordata; order Testudines; family Emydidae; genus Terrapene; species Terrapene triunguis. Next base: position 5,603,705 of record NW_020664420.1, on the reverse strand, counting down.
ATTAAAATGTTCTTAACCCTCCGTTGCTGTGCTGCCTACAAAAACTTCATACTGATAGGCAGCTGGTCTGCTGAGGCTGCTGCCTTTTGGACTGATCCATATTGATTCATTGTTGCTTTGTATTCCTCCTGTCTATTATTTTCTCTCTTCATCCCTTCTACATAGGAAGTGCCAGAGTAGAGCAGGGCAATGGTCAGGCTAGTATGGCTTTCTGCTTCTGCAGTGGCATATAACTAACACTGCAGAAACCAACCAGACAGCAATGTATCCTAAAGGCCCAGGAGATCTCTTCTGAGGCCATGGAGCCAATTAGTTTGTAGTTTCATTTTTAAGAGATCCCTAAGCATCTAGGGGCCTAGACAGACACTGTGATGCCGGTGAATGAATACATAAAGAATGGCCCTGGGTAAAGCTCCCATGCAAGCCTTGCTGAGTCATGACATATCAAACCTTCAACCTGTAACTGAATATTACCTGTTCTGCCCCTCAGATCCTACGGACAGAAGCAAACCTCTGACTTTATGGGTTGATTTTAAATGGCTAGTGTTTGAAGCTGCTCAGGGCTTTGAATGTGAGAAGCAGATACAGTGGAGATGGATTTGTGGGCAGAGTGAAGGTAGTTAATATGTCAAACGTATATGGGAAATGAAATTGATCACCTGGCTATCATGTTCGTATCTATCTCAGGGACATATCTGGCCCCATCCCTGAAGTATCTGAGCACCTAACAATCTTTAATGAACTTATCTGCACAATACTCCTGTAAGGTAGGAAGGTGTATCTGCCCCCATTTTACAGATAGGGCTCAGAGGACTAAGTAATCTGACTAGGTCTTATAGGAGGTCTGTGGCGGAGCAGGGAACGCACACACACAATTTGGTCTATGTTTTTACATCACCTAGCACAATGTAGGTTCACGACTGGGGGGTCTTAGATGCTTTGATAATACAAAAAATAAACAATAATACATATCATCTATACATATAAGATCTGATCAGCATAGAGATACATATAGATATCCCAGAGCAGGTTGAATGAGAAAACATTCACCAAAAAGAAAGCATTAATCAAATATCTTTTTTGAAAAAATGTTGCTGCTATTCATCCAATAACATATTCACTTAGGGTGACCAGACAGCAAGTGTGAAAAATCGAGATGGGGGTGGGGGAACTACAAAAACCTACTCATGGAATAAGATATTCAGCAAGCCACAGCAATATTTGGGGTGGACTAATACTATTTGGCTATCCCTAACATGGTATTCTCTGTACACACAGAAAGAGGAATCGCTTTACCCACTAGTGAAAAGTAGCTCTCTCCAGCTGCCCATTGAGAGGCTGCAGCAGCATCAGAGAACAGTGTAGGCTATCCCTCAAAAAACAAAACAAAACAGGTTTTGACGTTGCCAACAGTTTGCCATGCTTGTTTATGTGCAAATCAAGTCTTGTTTTTAATCAGGCAACACTATTTGGTGAGGATTTCCAGAGATTTATTCTGTGCTGTGTAGATGGCCCATTCCTACAAACACTTAGGCCTGAGGGTAACTTTAGTGATGAGAGAAGTCCTGTTGATTAAAACATGAGAGTTAAGCTACTCACTTGTGTGTTTGCAGGATTGCCTCTAAAGCAGTACGTACTGTATCAGCAGTAGAATGGTTACACATCCATTTCACTGTCTCACTTGTTCTAGAGCCTTAGCCCAGTATTTCTCCTACTCTCCCTTTGTCCTATTTGTGGTTAACTGTTAAAAAGCTAGACAGACAGACAGATCTCTTGTATGTCCTAGCAGACATTGGCTGATACCTAGAGCTTGGTTTGACCTCTTTGCTGGTTCCCTTAGCTTCATCTGTTTGTGCTTCCCATCTGTGATCTAAAGGAGATACTGATTCCACTGAACATTTGAGTTAAACTGGTGCCATGTGGTGGAGGATGGGACTACAGGATATTTTGTAGGTGAGTTAAGTATTAATTTATAAGGCATGTTCATCATGCTAAATACCTGACACTTGGAGATTGATGATTACTACCTTTCTTAATAGCTGCATATAATTAACTTTATACTCCTGTAAATTGACTGTGCATAGTACCCACACTGTATCTGATGAAAACCATGTCCTTATTAGCTGATGTTTGAGCCAGGATGTCTGATATGCGTGCTAGATAATCTCTTCCTGTGTAATCTTCAATTACAAAGACCTGCAGAGATAATCTAAGCATAAAATAACCCCTAGATCGTGATCAGTCTCAGGAAAGGGATACACAGAAAGATAGTACTGTACAGAGTAGCTTTTTGGTTATCAGTCTTTGCTGCTGTCTCCATTATACTCACAACCTGTATTTAATCAGATAGCATCTAGCTATGGTACTGATAGGACCTCCATGGCCAGAGTAGCTATGGATTTCATAAGCTTTAATGTATTTATCGTCACAGTACTTATGGGAGAGAGGGAAGGAACTGCTATTATACTTCCCTCATTCTACCCCCCTGTGATACAAATCACTGAATATCTCTCTTTCTTATCTGTAAAATGAGGATCATGATTCTTTGATCCTTTTGTCTCCTGAGATTGCAAGCTCTTCAGGGCAGGGACTGTCTCTTGCTCTGTGTGTGACCGATTCGTACCCCAGTGGGGTTCTGATCTCTACTGGGGCCTTCAGGTACTACTGGAATACAAATAATGATTATTTAAAAAATGAAATGGCACTTCCAGCAGCACATGACACTGAAAACTGTTAGGAGCATATGGGCACTCGATAGCCTTAAGTGGTTCTCTCCTGACTTTTATCACGGCTATCTCCTTACACTGCACACTTTTAGTTGCATATTTTACCTCCAGTAACATAGAGTAAAGAGGAACCTGGAGATATAAACAGTGCACATATACTGCTGAGGACATGTGACTGAAACACAATGCAATAAGATTTACCAGGCTAGGACAACGCTGACCTGAAAGTCTGTTGTGAATCTGCATTAAAATTTAGTCTGAATATTCAGGAAGCCTTTCTTTATCATTATTATATATTATATGTAAATAGTGGGAGACTAAAACTGCCTGATGATGAGAACTATCACAGCTACGGAACAGCCTCCAGCTGGAGGACTACATATTTCACAGTGCTTGTCTGGCTCTCAGTTCCATGAAATACAAGGTGAATTAGGAGAAAGAAGGTCAAGGTTATCATGGAAAAGTTTAATCCGTCCTCAGTGGACACCAGTTAATAGCTGTGGACAATTTCAAGAGCAGACTGCAACTGAGAATATCAGTGAAGGGGAAAGGCAAAAAAACAAGGTTGCATTGAGATCTTAGAAAATCATAAGCGGACAGATGTTCTTGGACTTTAATGAGCAGTCTTGGCTCCAGACCTTTCTTGGCAGAGCTCTTTAGTTTTAATATTTTTCCTCTTGTCGTGCAAGTTATAGCCCTGGTTAGCTGGCTCCGGTTACCTAAATGTGGATGATTTTTCCATCTAAATAATACTTTGACAATGAAGAAAACAGTTCATAGTCTGCAACTTGATGGATTAGGTCATGGGGGAACAACACCTATTAGCAGTCATGAAAGTAAGAAATTCTACGGTTTAAATATAAAACCATTTTTAAAAGTTGGAACAGTGAATCTAGTGAAGCAGAAACTGCAGGTCTAACCACTTCATCTTATTCTGTATTGACATCAATAATGCACCAAGGGAAAACAAAATGAATCAGGCTTTTTATTAACAAACAATTCTGCCCTCAGCTGAACTAAAAGTCAGTTTGGTTGGAAATGTAGGGGGATTTTAGGGCTCAGTTTCAAAGTGTCCTTAGTTATTTTAGTTTTTTTTCCTCTTGAGAATGTTCTTTTTGTATATTAAATGGATTAGCTTGGAAAATTAAGATTGAGCAGTTCTTCCGGTTCATGAAAATGGAAGTGCCTACAAGTGCAACTGCTCCCATATTGGGAAATCAGTAATGTCCAGCATGTACTCAGGATAAAAATGATGGGGGCTCTGAACCCTTATGCATTAGGACATAATATCATCATTGTAAAAGAAGCCATTGCAGTCCATGGATAATGACCTCACCCTATGACAGGGGTATTAACCTTTTGTAACTGACTCATTCATGTTGGTTGCCTATGAGCAGGAAATAAATTCAGTCTCATTCCGGCATTTCTGTATGTCACACATTTGTTACAATTGGTCTGTGTCCATGTAGCAATTTTTATGGATATATTTCCAAACTGCTGGTTGGTTTTCTGTTGACTAAAGATTACAGACTGGTCAAACTGTGTCTATTTGCATAGTACACCGGGGGAGGGTAGGAAGAATATTAGATATATGTACTTTACCTAGTAACTCTTCCATTTAAAACTTTGCTGTTCTTTACTTACAGCCAGATCCTAGTCAAGGTGAAGAAAATGGAGTAATCCAGTTAACGTAAACATGAGCAGTATTTGGCTCTTAATCAAAAGCCTAAGAATCTCATATGGGCAGGCTGCATAAATTCTATATTGCTTCCCAGCGCCTTCCCCAACAGCGATTCTGCCCCTTCATTTTCGAGGCCAGGAATGACCCAAATTTGATGTGCCTTTCTAGCGCATCAGAATCCAGCTCTGAATCTCCTTCAAACCTGGCCATTTCAATAAGGTGCCCGCTCCTCCAGAACCCAAGCGTGAAATGTGCTTTATGAGAGAGCAATGGGATATCTGATGGTGCAGGAGCTCTGGGCCTCTTCCCAAGCCAAAGTTGTTTACGCTGCAGCAAAACACCTGTCTCTGTGTCATTACCAGGAAGGCAGCTTTATAATGCAAAGTCCAATTCTATCTGCAGACAAGGTTCCAGTGTATGGGGAGGAGAAGCCCTGAACCTCCAAATGGAACTTCAAGTCTCCTCCTTCCTCCCAGTCCCACCTACCCACCTTACCTTCTAAGTCATAAGTGCTAAAAATCAATCAACCTTGCTCCTTAATCATCTAGGGCTTATTGCTTCAGTGACACCAGGCTCCCCCTGCTACCACCCCGGTCTGAAGTGCACAACTCTGCATGACTCCTGCTGACCAGAAAGTGAGAGAATTAGACTAGGATTCTAACCGGGGTCTCTGCCTGTTTATCCATCCAAAAACAGCCTATCGCCGGGATTCCTGGGTCTCCTGATTGGCACTACAACACACAACTAGTGGGGATGGCTCAGTGTCCCACAACTACCATTTAACTCCCATCACACCTAATGGGACTAAGGGCTGGTCCACACTAAGCCCCCAGTTCGAACTAAGATACGCAACTTCAGCTACGTGAATAACGTAGCTGAAGTCAAAGTACCTTAGTTCGAACTTACCGCGGGTCCACACGCGGCAGGCAGGCTCCCCCGTCGACTCCGCGTACCCTCTCGCGGAGCAGGAGTATCGGCGTTGACGGTGAGCACTTCTGGGATCGATTTATCGCGTCTAGACAAGACGCGATAAATCGATCCCAGAAGATCGATTGCTTGCCGCCGAACCAGCGGGTAAGTATAGACGTACCCTAAGACTAGTGATCAACAGGCATCTTTTGTAGGCCCTCCATGCCATAGGAGAAAATCTTTCTTTAATATGATGGCTCTACTTCCAAGGGCTGTGCAAGCAGAGACTCAATTCACTGTGGTGAGAGGTACTGGATTCCATCAATAGGAAAGTTTGCAGTGCTCCCCTTGCCAGCAATTACCTATAGTAGTGACTGCTGTAGAATCCAGTGCCCAAGAGATTTTCAATGGAAAGATAAGAAGCGAGGATAAATAGGAGAGAAATAGAGAAAATATTTATAAAAAATGCTATGCAATAACGAACTGTGTTTAAAAGGTTTTGGCTTTAGATCTAGCCAACATTCTTGCCAACTCCCCAACAATCCAAAGTTTGGATAATCATGGGGGTTTAATTATATAATGACAGAGAAATAAGTGACTAGCTTTTAAAAAGGAACATCATAGTTGAGAATGCCAAGCTCCTTTTTGTTCAGGTTAGAAATTCAGGGCTTACCTGAAGAGGCTGAAGAATCATAGGTACTTCTGTCCTTCCTATTCATCCTGAAAGATTGAATGTCCTTTTCCCTGTAAGTTCCAAACCCTTCAAAGCTTCTTCTTTTATTCCCACTTGCATCATTGTCCCGCTTTTCGATGGAGGAACTGATTTCACCAAACATGTCCAGGGACTCTGACCTTGCACTACTCTCAGTGTTACCCGAGTATCTCTTTGTGCAAGAGTCAATGGGATCATTGCTCGAATCACTTTTATCTTTGCTCTGCGTCCACTGCTGGGCATCAGAAAGCGATAATGTAGACAGTGTATCCACTTCAAAGTTACTCTTTGAGCCTTTGTGTCCCGTTTCACAATGCTGGTGCTTCTGTTTCTCCTTATGCTTGCTTTTCTCATTGAGCAAGGAGAGGTCTTTGTCTGAGCCACTTAGCCTTTCGCTGATCGCATGGCTGGAGAAGCCGGTGGACTTGCTAGCAAAAAGACCACTCAGATCTTCATGTGCCCCCAATATCCGCTCATCCTTATGCTTGTGCTTATGTTTGTGTTTTCTTTTGTGAAGTCGGCCACTAGAAACGCTTGTTCCTCCAACCTTTGGAGGCGCCAAGGAGGACTGCATGTCTCCAAGGCTCATTCCCACAGGCGTCTGCAGGTGCACTCCATGTTTGGCTTTATGCTTGGCAGTGGTGGACATCTTCATATGAGAGCTTGAATGGAACTGGGGTGGGGGCACTGCGGGCCTCATAAATGGGGAAGCTGCTCCAAGTGTGTGGGACAGGTACAAAGGAGCTGGATACTGACCGTAGTAACCAAGATTCATCATAGGCATTGATGTGTAAGGCATTCCATAGGGTGCATAGTAACTCCCACTGGGAATAGGGTAACCGAACCCTTGTAAAAAAGGCACCTTTGTCATGGTGTCATTGGTTTTGGCAGGTCTACCACGCTTCTTCTTAGACTTCATGTCAGAGGTCCTGCGAAGATAGAGCAATGGGTCATACTGGATATATGGCACAGGGTAATAGTGATCAAAATTAATCCTGAAAATGCTAGGATATGGATTTTCGTGGTAAAACGTGTAGCTTCTATGGGAAATCCTGAACACTTGAAACTTGTTGATGAGCTCCTCGAGGTCTGCAAGAAACTGGAGGTCATCTCTGTTCTGCAGGCTTTTCCTTTTCCTCTTGTGCTTTGGCTTTTTAATGCTCTCGTGAGCGAGAAAGTTATCAACAATGAGATGCTTCTGCCGGTGACCATGCCTGTTCTTTGTGCTGGTGTCAGATGGTATGGCCTCTGGATTGTCCAGGGTACAGAAATCAAAAGAGTACCTCCTGCGGGATTCTGAGCTTTTTTCTGCTTGGTCAGAAGTGCTGTTATTGTCTGTACCTATTCCACTGTCGCTTGGTATGGTTTCCTCGCTGTGAGACTCACTCACTGGTGACAGCGTGACTTCTTTCAGAGAACCTATTTCACAGAGATGGGAAGGTGAGTTAGCCATTAACCTGGGTGGAGACAGCTTCCAAGTTCCACTGTGCATTCCTTTCTGGGTTTTTGTAGGAAGAGCACTGATGGGTTGAAGATTTGGCATAGTTTTTAACTCTGAAAAATTTGTTTCAGTGCTTGCAGGGCTAAGGTTGCCATTAGACCCCACTAACTGTGTTGAAAGCGGATGAATAGCTGCTGGTGACAATGCCACAAGTGACTGCAAGTTGGAAGGCACTGCTGGGTTTTCTGGCTGGCTCGAAACAGGCCTTGAGTGCTTGATGGCTGTCTTAGGTTCTTCTGGAGGGGGCTGCAGCTCTGCTCTTGGCTTCCTGCCCCGTTTTTTGCCAATGTAGATAGTCCCCCTCTTGCTGACATTTATTTGCTTCCCTAGTCTGGCATCGATGGTCGCAGCCCCTGCGCTGGACGGTGGCTGGGCTTTTGTTTTCAAAGCTATGTTGCTGGAGCAGGACAAGATCTGATTCAGAATATTCTTCCTCTTGAGGGTCTTCATCTTGTTGATGGTCTTGATGGTCTTCTTATCCAATACGCCCAGCTTGCCGACCTTTTTGTGAAACTTCAGTTCACTGATGGATTTGTCCTCCCCTGGGACCATCTGGGCCAGCTTAGCCAGGTTCCGTCTCCTCTTCCTTTTCTTTGTGCCTGGAAATTCTCGATTGATTGGACTGACCGGGCTGGTGGAGGTTCCCTCGTGGATGGTTTCGACAGTGAGCAAAGGCTGTTTCTTTGGTCGTCCTCTTTTTTTCTTGATGGGCGTAATCACCGTAAGACTGTCTGTATTGGTATACAGAGGGCTAGATGGAGTGATGGGATAGGCTGAAGGAGGCTCTATCATCAGCTTCTCGGATGTAGCCACGGAGGTTTCTTGAAGCATGTTTTTAGGTTTGCTGCAGGTCCATCTCCGTTTTGCTGCAAGTTTTGGGTGCTGGATATGTGGCAATTTGCTAGATGCAGAAAGATTGCTAGGAGCGGACATGGAAGTTGCAGCTGCAGATTTTCTGAGCCTACTTGCATTGTTTGGGGGAGCTTTGTCAGTGACCCCACTGCTCTCAATAGCTGTCAATGGGGACTCATTCTCAGGAGCTTTCCCTTGCTTTATGGCTCGAAGATCTTTTTTGCTTGCCTCCAGTTGTGAACTAGTCCTGTTTGCTACTTCACTGCTCATGGGAAGTCCAGAAGGTAGGCTTTTTTCCTGGAGAGTTTTATCTGCTGAAGATTTTGCAGATTGCCTTTTTTTCCTTTTGTGGCCAGACATATCTGCTGTCGGAGTCTTTATTGGGATAGTAATTCGTACGTGACTGGTGTCACTCTCAGAACCATTGGCAGAACTTGGGTTCTGCCTCGAGGGCGATGCTTCTAGCATTTTGTCCGTTGAATAAGATTCCTTTTTCCTTTCCATGCTGTCATGGGTTTTGCTCTCAAATGCTTTTTGAGCATTTTTCACCCATTCTACATCTGTGTTTTGGATGGTGTGATTTATTAAGTCTTTTTTGCTGGATTTCTTCTTTGTGTTCCCAGTGGGTTGGTCAGGGATCTCCATTTGGCCTCCTCCCTCTTTATCCACTAGAGGCGAAAGCCCATTGCACTCGGAAGGATTGCTAGGCTGGGATGCTGCAGTGATGTTATTTGGCGATGGAACGGCACTGCATACAGCCAGCTCTTTATTATTGGTTGACAACTGACTCCATGTGTTTCCTGCACCAGATTTCTTTGTTTGAGGCTTGCTGAAAGAAACAACTGGCTCTTGAGCAGAAACCTTGGTGGCACTAGCTGCTTCTCGGCTGGATTCTGTATTGAGGAAGCAACTTTGAGATGCAGATCCAGTGTCAGAGCTTGCTGACCAGTCAAGATGGTGCTGGTTGCTGCTTTTTTGCTGGTGCTTTGATTTTAAGGTGTCACTGGTGAAGTCCTGTTGGAGGCCTGGGTCATAGTGCAGAGCGGAATGCTTTGGGGGCCGGTCATAAACCTGCAAAGCAGAAGAAAATGAAAAAAAAAAGTGAGTTTATGGGGCCCATCATAAACATTAATGTAAAGATCTTATAAACTTGCATGTTGAAGGACAACTTCTCTTAAATTATCTTCTCTTAAGTTCTCAGATACTTTGTAAAGTCTCCTTCAAAAAGGACATAGGTGAAACTTGACCACATATTTATGAGTTGTAAATGCAGCTTTTTGCAACCTTAAGACCAAGAGAAATATTTCCATACACTTTTAAATTACTAAGGATATATATAGGGAGTTTGTGTGTGTGTGTGTGTGTGTTTGCACACTTTTAACACAAGCAAAACCTTCCCTTGTAAATGGCCTGATTTTGCAACCTGTTCTCATGTTGAGTAACCATTGCCTTTGTGGGCAGTCCGTCAGTGTAAGAGAGGGTTACAGAATCAGATCCGGTGTTTGCAGCTCAAAAATTGCAGCGTGGTGCTACTGCTTAGCTTTATATAGGTGAGTAGGCCCAACTGGACTACTCATGTGAATACAGTAAGGTAGGATCAGGACCCAAATTAGTTTTTAACATCTCTTTCCAATTTAATGAACTGTAATTTGCAATGTAGGTAAGCAATATTTTCAATATGATTTTTAATCTGACAATATCCCTTCAAACTTCAGGGATAACATTAAGGGCACAGTTATGTTGAAGACCAGCGCAGAGCAAATGAAAGTCCACATTGATTCTCAGTGGACTTTCTTCAGATGAAGAAATTACGTATGTTTCCGACATAACAGTTTCAAAAGCCCCTTCAAACAAAACAAACCCACTTAACTTTCATGTATTGACCACTTCTAGCCTCTTGCTCCCCTGTAATCATTTGTTGGTTTTATGATGATTTCCTATCCATTTTTGTGACACTCCATGTCAAGCTGTGAAACGTGCTTCATACATATAGTATTGCAAGCTACTCTTCAGTAGTAAGCTGTGATTGTAATTAGACTGTGAATACCAAATAAATGATAAGCTTCCATATGAGGAGAGATTCAAAAGATTGGGACTGTTCAGCTTAGAAAAGAAACAACTAAGCGGGGGGGAATATGATCGAGGTCTATAAAAACATGAAAGGTATGGCAAAAGTGAGTAAGGAAAAGTTATTTACCCCTTTACACAACACCATAACCTGGGGTCATCCAATGAAATTAATAGGCAGCAGGTTTAAAACAAACACAAGGAAGTACTTCTTCACACAACACACAGTCAAGTTGTGGAACTCATCACCAGGAGATGTTGTGAAGGCCAAAGTATAACAGGGTTCAAAAAAGAATTAGATGAATTCATGGCGAATAGGACCATCAATGCTTATTCGGCAAGGTCAGGGACACAACACAATGCTCTGGGTGCCTCTAAGCCTCTGACTGCCAGAAGCTGAGAGTGGACGAATCACTCGATAATTGCCCTGCTCTGTTCCTTTCCTCTGAAGCATCTGTCCCCAGCCACTGTTGGAAGAGAGAATACTGGTCTAGATGGACCACTGGTCTAACCCAGTATGGCCATTTGTATGTTCTTATGTTTAAAGGTGCTGAACCACCAGGTTCAGGGTTTATGTTTAGAGACCTGTAAACATGCATATTATTGGCAAGTGGGTGGTGATAGATCCTTAGTGTGTGTATGTAAAAGTCAGGCATGTGGCCTTGTTGGAATACACCAGGGGTCGGCAACCTTTCAGAAGTGGTGTGCCGAGTCTTCATTTATTCACTCTAATTTAAGGTTTCGTGTGCCAGTAATACATTTTAACATTTTTAGAAAGTCTCTTTCTATAAGTCTATAATATATAACTAAACTATTGTTGTATGTAAAGTAAATAAGGTTTTTAAAATGTTTAAGAAGCTTCATTTAAAATGAAATTAAATTAAAATGCAGAGTCCCCCAGGACCCAGGCAGTGTGAGTGCCACTGAAAATCAGCTCGCGTGCCGCCTTCGGCACACGTGCCATAGGTTGCCTACCCCTGGAATATACCATAATATTTAAGCTATTCTGGTGCACTGTCTCAAGGAGTAACTGGAGATTCTTCAATTCTGTGGCTTGTTCAGCACTTGTGCATGTGGGCTGAGCATGCTTAGGAAAGGAAAGGGTTCCCAGGAAAAGTAAAGTGAGAAAACAGAATGTGCAGCTGTTGTAAATTGCAGGTGTTTGGGTTTGTGCACCCTTCTTCTCAGCCTATTCCCAGAGCCCAAGAAGCAGTAAACAGATCCTGAGGAATGAACTAGCCCCTCGTTCTACAAGCAGCTCCCTCTAGTTCCGTGCTGAATCACATGGAGCAGGCAGTAAAGGGGGGGGGGGGGGGGTTCTAGGATGACACAATCTGCTTGTTTACATGGAGGAGTTCAGTTTCCAGGGTTGTGAATTTGATATCCTTCTTCAGCCAGACCTATCAAAATGTAGCCACCCGCCTCCATCCCCTTTGGCCACTGAAAAAGGAGGGCATTGAAATACCGTATTTAGCGTAAAATTATTATTTTTAAAAATAATTATCAAGCTCACGAGATGCATATTCAACTTCATTGACCCCTGATGCTTCTGCCGGCTCAGCTTCCAGACCAGATTGTGCCTGGTTCTTATGGTGTGCAGTGTGACGAGCCAGGGGACAAGATTGGCTCCAGTGAAGGTCCAGGCACAACTGCAGACCATCAATCCCTCACTACTCTCCTTGGAGCAGACATGGGGGTGCAATCTTTCCTTATCCTGGCTTTCACAGTGGGACTGTGGGACATGGAAGGGGAAGTACATTGCACTTTATCAAGCAGTCTAGCAGCAGGCTTTCTTAGCAGAAGGTTTGCTATCGACTTCAGTCAGACCAGGATTACACCTCATGCTTTCACATCAGTCTATAAAGCAGCTACCACACTGAGAGGGCTACCTGGTGTGATTCTTCTTTTTCATTAATATTTACATTATTCGCACATATACATTGCAGCGGCAACCAGAAAAGCTCCATATCGGGGTCATGCTGGGTGCTGTACAAACACAGGAGTACACAATCGATGCCCCAAAGATCCCAAAATAATAATGATCTCTCACTTAACCCCCTCCCCCAAAACTAGAAATTACAGGGCTCTGATGGGGTAAAGCTGGCACTGTTCCGCTCTCATCCATGAAGATGTAGCACTTTACTTCAGTGGCGCACCTAGCTCTATGGCTGTCATCAAAGTAACTCTAAAGTTCCTCCCAAAAGGCTGAGGCTAGGTCTACACTACAGCGGGGGTCCGACCTAAGATACGCAACTTCAGCTACGTGAATACCGTAGCTGAAGTTGCGTATTTTAGGTCGGCTTACCTGGCGGTGAGGACGGGGGAAAGTCGACCGCTGCCGCGCTGCCGCCGACTCCGCTGCCGCCTCTTGCCGCGGTGGATTTCCGGAGTCGACGGCAGAGCGATCAGGGATCGATTTTATCGCGTCTTCACTAGACGCGATAAGTCAATCCCAGAAAACCGATTGCCTGCCGCCGGACCCTCCGGTAAGTGTAGACAAGCCCTGAGTTGTGAAACTCAATGCCATGAGAAATTTCATTTGAAAAGTAAGGGTTATAGCAGTCAGAAAAAAAAATCACATGCTGCTGATGCCCCCGACCTTTGGCTTAAAAGAGGCAAAAATATTTAGTTCAGGGCTAAAAATAGTAATAATAATTTGAGGACCGACAACTTGGATGCCAAATGCAAATCAGCTGAATTTTTGTGACTCAGGGCTTGTCCACACCATTGGTTCTCAAACTTTTGCACTGGTGACCCCTTTCACACAGCAAGCCTCTGAGTGCGACCCCCCCTTACAAATTAAAAACACTTCTTTGTATATTTAATAGCATTATAAATGCTGGAGGCAAAGCAGGGTTTGGGGTGGAGGCTGACAGCTCGCGACCCCCCATGTAATAACCTCATGACCCCCTGAGGGGTCCCGACCCCCAGTTTGAGAACCCCGGTCTACACTGAGCCGCAATATGGTCTACACAGGGGTGTGAATTGCGGAGCACCCCAAAGTGTTGCACTGTAACTGCCCTGTGTGGACACTGCTGACGCAAACTAAAAGGTCTATATTAAAGCAAATGAGGTACCTTTCTGCTCCCGCCAGCAGCGTCCACATGGGGCAGTTAGATAGCAACACTCTGGTGCACTCTGCAATTCACACATTGGTGTAGTTTAGACATAGCCAGTTACCCCTCCGCTCCGATCACCTTGTCTCCCAAAGCGGAGGCTGACACGGAAACGACCAACAGATCTCTAACGATAGCCCTGCTGTTGCTACAATACCACAGAGAAGTACAAGATTTATATTGAAATGCATGAAAAGAGATACATGTGACATCTAAGGTACCAGTCCCGCAACTGTTTAATCACGTGCTCGACTTTAAGCACAAAATAGCTACCATGATTTCAACAGGACTTCAAAAGTTAAGCCCTTGTGGAAGGGTTTGCAGGCCTGTGCCATCCATGCAGTCTATCAAAACTATGTATTCGCCCAAGCATGCAACAGCCCACTGGGTCTCTTAATGTAGCTTCTTCCAGTATCATTTACTATGAACTTTCCCCCGACACACGCATGTCACTCGAAAAGAATTCTTCAGCATACGCTACTCCAGCATGGCAACCAGAGATCATGTGGCCTGCAGCAGGTCGAATTTGACTTGCGGCAATTGATACGTGGGCACTGTTTACTTAAAAGAACTGGCAAATCAGCTAGCTGAAAGTAATGCAGTTAAGTGTATTTTGTTCCCAATGTATCCATCTGGATCACCCCCTGATCCCATTGTCCCTAATGTTTCAGCTTCAGTTTCCCCTGCTGGGTAAGCACCACAATCAAAGGGCATTGTGAACAAAGATAGAGCAACAACAAAAAACAAACAAAAAACCCCACAACAGCCCCCTGCCCACTCCCCGCAGTCAAGATAGCCCTGGGGACTGGAGCTTTCAGTGGGGGTGACTGTGAACAGGGCTCTCCAGACAACAGCTGATGACCATTTCTCATTGCATTTTATGGAATCCATTTCTTTGTACAACTGCCAGTACATAATATACCGCAGCTTGGCTGTTGTCTTCAGCAGAGTTAATTGTAACTATGTCAGTAGCACTGAGAGCAGAATCTGGCCCATTCATGGGAACGGAAGATTTATTCGTATTTAGCTTTTGGTCTATCTGTATAATTTCATCAGCCGGGCCTGCCCGTGTTTGCATTTTGCTCTTCATGAGGCCCCAAATCACGGCAATGTGGGAACTCCTTCCCTATCCAGCAATTCTGAAACACGTTGCCTGCCATCCTTTCTTGAGGGAGGAGGGGGTAGGAATTTACTTTCGCAGTGTTGTCAACTCCCACGATTTTAGCACGCGTGTCGTGATATTTGGAGACACTCTAAAAGCCCTAGCTCCTGGATGGGTGTGACTATGTGAAAATCTCAGTTTTAATTTTTAAAACAGTAAGTTCCTAGTCCTCATGGCTACAGAGACAAGATGGGAAAATGTAGCGTAAGTGCCCCCCAAAAGCTTAGCATGCAGAGGACAAAACTGAAATGAACCCCAAAGTAGTCTATTTTTTAAAAAATCTCCTGATTTGTAATCCAATCTCATGATTTTTGAAGCCTGACTCACGATTTTTTAACACACAGGGTTGGCGATGCTGCATAGACCTGTGTCAGCTGCAAGTGACAACACACCCAGCACCAGCTCAGCTGCCCTGCCCAGAGAATACGGGAGGTGGAGCACCCACTTCCAATTTGCTCCATGCATGATCTGGAGGATGCACCCTCAGCAAGTTTGCAGATGATACTAAACTGGGAGGAGTGGTAGATACACTGGAGGGTAGGGATAGGATACAGAGGGACCTAGACAAATTAGAGGATTGGGCCAAAAGAAATCTGATGAGGTTCAACAAGGACAAGTGCAGAGTCCTGCACTGAGAATGGAAAAATCCCATGCACTGCTACAGAGTAGGGACCGAGTGGCTAGGCAGCAGTTCTGCAGAAAACGACTTAGGGGTTACAGTGGACGAGAAACTGGATATGAACAGTGTGCCCTTATTACCAAGAAGGCTAACGGCATTTTGGGCTGTATAAGTAGGGGCATTGCCAGCAAATCGAGGGCCGTGATCATTCCCCTCTATTCGGCGTTGGTGAGGCCTCATCTGGAGTACTCTGTCCAGTTCTGTCCACACTACAAGAAGGATGTGGAAAAATTGGAAAGAGTCCAGCAGAGGGCAACAAAAATGATTAGGGGGGCTGAAGCACATGACTTATGAGGAGAGGCTGAGGGAAGTGGGCTTGTTTAGTCTGCAGAAGAGAAGAATGAGGGGGGATTTGATAGCTGCTTTCAACTACCTAAAAGGGGGTTCCAAAGAAGATGGATCTAGACCAGTGGTTCCCAAACTGGGGTTCGAGAACCTCTGGGGGTTCACGAAATGTTACAGGGGGTTCGCAGAAAAAAATTCTCTAATGGCGGACAGAGCTGTCCATAGGGACCCCGGGCAGCATGGGGCCAGCAGCCTGGAGCCCCTGGACTTCCAAGAGCTAAGAGGATCAAAGCAAGCGTATCTATCACACTGAGGAGATTTAAACTTCAAGACTCCTTATAAGAAATGGAAAGGGAGGTGGATATTTTTTGCTGTTTTTAAAATTAAATAGGCAGCTAGTATTGTTTTTAAAATTATTATGAGGAACAAGTTTAAGCTTTGTTGTAACGTGTGTTGTTTGTCTGGACTGCTCAAGACCTGAATGCTTGTGTAGGAGGAACTCTTTGAGTTGGCTTCTTAAATACCTTCATGCTGTTTCACATCTGATACTCTTTGATGAAACATAGGAGCCTTGTCTTATAACAGGCTTCTTCAAAGTGATACAAGCTACGAAAGTGAGATCTTGGAAGAGTGTTGCCATTTTCATAATGTAATACAAATACTGTAATGATAAATAAGAACATAAGAATGGCCTTATTGGGTCAGACCAAGGGTCCATCTAGCCTAGTATCCTGTCTTCCGACAGTGGCCAATGCCAGGTGCCCCAGAGGGAATGAACAGAACAGGTAATCATCAAGTGATCCATCCCCTTTCGCTCATTCCCAGCTTCTGGCAACGGAGGCCAGGGACACTTAATAATAATTAGTGTGTAATAAGCATGTAATAAAAACAAATTTTATATTTCCAAGATCACTGCTTTTATACTCAGGTAAACGAGAAAATCCCTGTAAATATTCATTTTTAGGAGGGGTTCACGAGACTTGACATTTTAGTGAAAGGGGTTCAAAGGTTGTTCAAGTTTGGGAACCACTGATCTAGACTGTTCTCAGTGGTAGCAGATGACAGAACAAGGAGTAATGGTCTCAAGTTGCAATAGGGGAGGTTTAGGTTGGATATTAGGAAAAACTTTTTCACTAAGACGGTAGTGAAGCACTGGAATGGGTTATCTAGGGAGGTGGTGGAATCTCCTTCCTTAGAGATTTTTAAGGTCAGACTTGACAAAGCCCTGGCTGGATGATTTGTTGGGGATTGGTCCTGCTTTGAGCAGAGGGTTGGACTAGATGACCTCCTGAGGTCCCTTCCAACCTTGATATTCTATGATTCTATGCTGCCCATTTACCGCTGCACACTCCGATCTGGGTAGCTTACACTGGTGCATATGGAATTTATCACTCCCTTTTACGCCTTTATGCTGGCATGCAGTCCAAGCCACAAGCTAACTGCTTAAAAGAAAGGGCTGGATTCTGCCAACCCACGAGGAGCTGTGCTGTACTCTGTCAGCATTAAGGGTGACAGAATCTGGTCCATAGGAAACATTTACATTTAATTACTGAATACTTCACACTTTTTAAAAATCATTCCCCTTTCAAAACCTCCCCCTTAAATCCATGCACCACTTACTGTCCCAGAGCAGGAATAATAAGAGCAAGAAGAGATCCCAGTAACCAACTGGTCAAAAGCAAGCCCTTAGTAAAGATAATATAGGTTAAAAAATTGATATAAGTTAAAAAAAAAACACTAAAAGAAAACTTGGCTGCTAATATGTAAGGAGCCCCCTTTTCCAAATGCACCTTCTTCCAGAGGTAGCATGCATAAAGCTCGTCAAGACCCTGGCTCACAAATCAAAGTTAATACTATAACGCCCCCTCTTTAAATCATTCGCAGATCCATCTGTGTAATGGCTCCTCAAGTGTAATTCCCTATTAAGAGGCTTTATCTGGAGAGATAAGCAGCTGGTTCCCATGTCACTAATTGCTGTCTGCTGTGATTTTAAAACATCTGCACCATTGTGCTCTTCATTTTCATATTCTAATCACCCTGAAACTTGAAAAAGGTACATCATTGATTGTTTCGTGGGTTAATTAGTACACAGTCTCCTTGTAGAGACAATTTAAAGGCAGTCAGAACCTCAATCAGCAAGTTTGTTTTAAAAATTAATAACATCGGGAGCGTCTGTGGGGACTAGCGTCCACCGTGACATATCAGAGTTAGCTCTGGGGATATTCTGTCCTTTGTTACACTCTTTTTAGGACAGGGAGTGTGGAAGCTTTTCATAAATGAATGATGTAATTTAGAATCAGGGTCTTGGAAAGTGCTTGCTGTTCTCACAGCCATCCCTGACTCCCCCTAGAAAATTAGTCTAAAGTCCTATTTTTAAAAGTCAGTTCGGTACTCAGGAGCAAAAGTCTCCTTGAAAGTCAGTGGGATCCCACTCCTACATGCTCAAGTCACTTTTGAAAATGGGACTTAGGTTCTTGGTTAAATGTTGCCTTGAGGTTTTTAGAAGGGACCAGTGACTTTGGATGCCCTCAATTTTTGGTGCCCAATGTGAGGCATGATTTTCAGAATGTGCAGAGCAGCTGCCTTCTGAAAATAAGGCCCTTTTTTGGTTTCTTAAATTGGGCATCCAAAAATGGAGCCACCCAAAATCACTAGTCACTTTCAAAAATCTTGGCCTGGGTTTCTGCATCATATAAAGCTAGTATGTATGACAAAATATTATTGGATGACAGGAGTGAGGGGGGACACTTCTAAAGAAAGAGAAAACAGAGATCTCCAAGGTCAACAAAGGCATAAATAAACCTGGCTCCTACCAATTCTTAAAGTTGAGACGGAGTAGTGTTGTCCTTTCTTCTCCCAAAGGGACAGCTGAAAATTGGCCACTTGAAGCACACAATCAAAGCAAAGTAAAATTTCCATCAGCCTCCTCTGAGATTCTGGCAGGCTGGAATCACTCTCCTAAAGCCTATGTCATGATGGCTTTATGGCCTATCGTATATCAATAAACAGGGGCTTGATGCACTCTGTTCAGTGGGAGGACTTCTCGGTGCACTGAACCTTAATAAAACATAGAGTGAGGCTGTAAACAAAAGGATTCAGGCTTCTGAAACGTACCATCAACTAACAACAACAACTACAAGGCCCCAAGCTCAGCAGAGCTCAGTTCGGGCAAACGTAGTCACAACTCAAAGGGTTCTATCAAGGCAGAAGGGAATATAGACCTGGTATGCTATATATGCTGGAATAGAAAACAACAAAAGGATCTCAAAAGTACAAATGAGGCCCTGACACGCCTGTGGGGAGCCTCACAGAAGCCAGCATAGATCTGATTGCAGGAGTCTTGTGTTAATTTTTTTTAAGTTAGTTACGCCATATTAATAGACAAGTAGCTCATGCATTATTTCAAAGCAGAGGGATTTTCCGGAGCGATTGGAAAATGTGCTGCCTCTCCAGTCCCTTTCCTCCAAAAATCCTTATACTTTCAGTTACATAAAACCAAATGAAAATGGCATTCGCAGGAGACAGGAACTCTGATCTGTCAAACTTTTTTTTGTAAAGAGAAATTAACATGAAACTGCAGGGTGACCACTTGAGAGCCTGACAAAGCATGGGGTTGGAGTGGGCTAATTAAGAGTAAAACATCACCTGCATCCATTCACAGAACATGAGCTGGTATAAATTGGGAAGATCTCCACTGAAGTCAATGGGGTCCTTCTGGATTTACACTTAATGTAACTAAAAAAGACAATGTAGCCCCTAAGTCTTTTTCTGCAACTACTCAGTTATAATAATTTTGATACATAGAAAGTAGGGCCCTATCAAATTCACGGCCATGAAAAACACATCCTGGGCGTGAAATCTGGTCTTTTTTGTGCTTTTGCCCTATACTACACAGATTTCATGGGGGAGACCAGCGTTTCTCAAATAAGGGAGTTGCAGGGCGGTCGCAAGGTTATTTTGGGGGGGAGGGGGTCACTGTACTGCCACCCTTATTTCTGTGCTGGCTTCAGAACTCGGTAGCAGAAGAGCTGCAGCTGTTGGCTGGGCGCCCAGCTCTGAAGGCAGTGCCCCGCCAGCAGCAGCGCAGCAGTAAGGGTGGCAATTTCAGATTTAAATAGTTAAAATCATGAAATTTACAATTTTATAATACTATGACCGTGAAATTGACCAAAATGGACTGTGAATTTGGTAGGGCCCTAATAGAATGTGAAGGATGGAGAGAAACTTGGTCCAGTTAGTTACTGTGCCATCATATTGTGGCACATATCCCTGTTTATGCCACATATGTGGTCACAGTAAACTCCTATATTTCCCACCTCATGCTAGAAATATATATGGAGGGGAAAAAACAGAATAATATTCTGAAAACAAAGAATAAAATAGGGACCTAAATAAAATATGTGATGTTGTAGGGGGCTATGCATTTTAGATTGCAATTGTT
Organism: Terrapene triunguis; assembly: GCF_002925995.2. Classification (NCBI taxonomy): domain Eukaryota; kingdom Metazoa; phylum Chordata; order Testudines; family Emydidae; genus Terrapene; species Terrapene triunguis. The sequence goes on along the minus strand of NW_020664420.1, from coordinate 5,583,574 downwards.
CTGGTAAAACCTGCACACACCATTTATTCTTAAGAAAGGAGACAATAAACACTCTGGTCACATTGTTGCAAACCGTATTCTTTGGAGCCTTGTTATTTTATTGCTCTTTTAAATAAAGGTGACTAAGCCACTATAATACAGGTATCTAGACTTCATTCACTTTGGAGATACAAATTTGGGGCTTCACAAGTTTGACTGAATCCAATGCATAGACAGGGGAGAGCTGTAAAATTAGGAATCAGGTTTAGATTTTGGGCACGCCATAAATGTGGGGATGTTCGGATCCTTGCACATCACTGTGCATATTTCTTTATAACACGTGTAAACAGCCCGGCTCTTCTCAGAGCTTTATATTAAGCACCGAGTCTGGGAAAAGTTTGAACAATGGGATTCTTCTGTCATCTCCAACAAAGAGCCCATCACCACTGACATAACAATGCCGTTTACGTATCGTGTTTAAGCATAACACAGTTTGGCTGATCAGTTTAGGCAGCTGTGAGAGAACAATCAGGTCCCTATCTAAAGTAGAGCACAATGGTTCTAATACAGTTTTGCCATATTCAGACTAGCAAGACAACTCTTGTTAGAACACTGTTTGGCCTCAAGCCAGTTTCAAGATTCTTAAGCATATGTTACCCAAGTGAAGACGGGACTATCAGAGTAGAGCCTCCATGTGGTGCTAATCTGAATGCTTTCATTTAACCTACAAATGGTGTTCTTTCCAGCTAAAATGTAACACCAGGAGAATTACTAAGGCTTCATTATTTGTATAAAACATACTACAATACATTTAGAGGCACTATGGCCCTGTGAGTAGAGTACTGGACTGCGACTTAGAAGCTGTCTATTCCTGGCTCTACTGTTGACAAATCACATCCTATCTCTTGGCTTCTTTCTCATAACACCCTTTGTTTGTCTTCTCCATATAGACCGAAAGGTCTTTTGGCCAGTGACTGTCTCTTACTATGTATCTGTACAGTGCCTCGCTCAAAATTAAATGGCATTGTGACTCCAATCTAAGTGGGGCCTGAAGGCACTGCAGAAATGCAAGTCATAATATGTATCTCCAGGTTTTGTGCTGGTGTCCATAACTGGAATATGGGAGCCCCGCCCAGGTTAATAGATTGGTAGTGAGGTTCCTGGTGGACCTTCTGGAGTCTTCTGCTCTTCTCCCTTCCATGCTTATAGGAAGTCTGCTTAGTGAGTTTCTACTGTATTTCTGAAGAGCCGGGAGTATCTAATTTGTGCTGAAAGAGTCTTTTATCCTTCATTTGTTATATCAGAAATGACAGTCTTGCCCTGAATACTTTTTGGGGGAGGTTATAAATGGCTTTTCTGGTGACGCCAGTGTTTCTTGCCACTAAAGTTACATAACTTGATTATAAATTGAGTCCTTAAATGTCAAGGAGATGCTGAATTCACCTGAAAACTGGCATTTAGAGGAGCTCATAAAAGATGTGAGCTACACTCACTTAGCTCATTGCTCTTTCGGCATGCACTTCATTTAGCAGTTACTGACCACCAGATTAATTCTGTCAGAGCACCTTAAATGGACCTAGGACCTAATGCACTGTACAGCTGGTATGGAGGCTTTAATAAAAAAAAATATTTATGTCAGAGGATCTATGTGGTACAATCAGGTCAAAGCTTGTCAAGACACATGGTGGAGACCCACATGTGGGAAGAAAGAGCCTCTTTCCATCTCACTGCAGGAAGGGCTTGATCCTTCATTTAAGTCAATGGGAGTTTTCCCATTGATTTTGACTTGAGCAGGATCAAGCCCTGGAAGGACAGAAGAGAGGGACCCACATCTGTACAACACTAAACTTTCAACTAATCTGGATCTGAATTTTGTGGCTTAAACCCACTTTTAATAGCCTCCTCACATCCTTTCATTCTCTCTGGGAAGGATGGGTCTCAGTGCCAGTGGTACAGAAATGCCCTAGGCTCTCTCACTTCAAGAGACTTGAATTCATACTTAGTAGGGGTCACAAGGGTCAAGATTCTGGCTCAATTAAGTGCCCAGTCAAAGCCACAAAGCCGGTGAATAATTCTGCAGGATTGGAAATCTATGCCCAGGAGAAGCCCCAGGCTAGAATAGCGAGTTGCATGTAATATAGATTTAAGGTACTTCAGGATTTTCAAATTGAAAGGCACTGCATATGGGTAGGATGTGCATTTCAGGATGGAGAAGCGTTGGCAGAGCTGTGCTGGGAAAGTTTGCACAGCACCTTCCTGTGCTACGACCAGCCATCACTATCAATTCATTACCACTTTCAAGAAAAAAAATTAAAGCTGGGAAATATGAGTTAACTAAACTATCAAGAATTATATTAAAACAAAAAGTAGTTTCCTGCCTCAGGGTAATTTTCTCTCAAAGCGTTCTATGCCACAGGGACTCTGCCATTGATGATGGAGGAGGATTGGACAAGGAGCCCACGTGCAGTATGCCAACCTGCGCATCGGCCAGAAGGGGGCATTAGAGAATGCTGTCGTCTTTTAAACACCTGCTGGCCCAAAGCAGATGCACTGAGTTTGATTCTCTCTACTGCCATGCGCCTTGTATAGTCATTTGAACCTGCGGGAAGTGAGTAGCAAGCACTCCCATTCTCAGGGCCTGATTCACTGTAACTCTGCACCTTCTGTTGTCAATTACACCAGTCCCAGGTGTGCGTAAAATGCTGCCCTTCTAATCTGGGCAGGTATAAACTGCTAAAGACTGGGCAAGAAAGTGGAGAACATTTAGAATGACCAGACAGCAAGTGTGAAAAATCGGGATGAGGGTGGGGGGTAATAGGAGCCTATACAAGAAAAAGACCCCAAAATCGGGACTGTCCCTATAAAATCGGGACATCTGGTCACCCTAAGAACATTCCATGTGTCAGTATCCCTGCACTGTGATTTTTGCCATTGCATCAAGAAATTTGCTACCGTACATTTGTCCAGGCTATCAATAACCTTTGGAGGGGAAATCTAACAACATAAAATTATTCTGTATAGATGCCAAGCAGGGTGATTATGGGATTACACCACTTTCTTGGAGCATTGTTGCACCATTTCTGCACAACCTGTATCTCTGGTCTGATGCTTCTTCTGCTTTCCCCACCCCACGCTCTAGCAAAAGCACCTTTAATAATAAACCTCCTGCTTGAGTAGCAAGTTTTATTTAGTGCGCTATAAAAACAGTCATTTCTCAGGTCATAAAAGAAACTCAACCAGACTGCATCATTTTGCTGCAGAGAATTTTCTGGTGAGCGATTCTCTGCTCTATATGCCAGTCCCCTGCCCTGAGTGTTTATGTACCAAAATAAAATGCAATTTTATGTATTTTATTAAGTATGACTCGGCATTAAAAATCCATTTTGGAGCTGAAACTGAGATTTAATTGGCCCCCGATTTTACATTTATTGCCTTAGGAGAATGTATCTGACTGCTTCACAACAGCGGTAAAAATTAAAGTAGGGATTTATTATGGAGTAATAGTGTTATAGCAACATCTAGAGGTCCGGCCCAAGATTGGGGCTCATTGTTTTAGGCACTGTACACACATACACTGTCAAACCCTGCCCCAAAGAGTTGACACGTAGGCTAGGTCTACACTGCTGTAAGTCGACCTACGTGAATAACGTAGCTGGAGTCGACGTACCTTAGGTCGAGTTACTGCGGGGTCTACCCCGCAGGCGGTCGACAGGAGAAACTCTCCCGTCGACTTACCTTACTCTTCTCATCGAGGGTAGAGTACAGGGGTTGAGTGGAGAGCGATCTGCTGTCGATTTGGCGGGTCTTCACCAGACCCGCTAAATCGACTGCCGGTGGTTCGATCTCAAAGCGTCGATCCCAGCTGTTGTGTAGACCTGCCCGCAGTATACACACAACAGGCAATGGGTGGGAGGGGAAAACAGAGGCAGAGAGAGATGAAGTGATGTGCCCAAGTTTACGCAGCAGGTCAGAAGCAGAGATAGGAATCTAACCCAACTCTCCCGGCTGCCAGTCCAGCACCTGACCCATGGGACCACACTAAAACAGATATATAGATGAGAACTTGGGTCATTTCACTTCGATCCAGTGCTGGAACTGGAGTCCAGGCCCGTACAAAGTTTGTGGCTGTTCAGGACCAAACATTCAAAATCCCCAAACTTCTCTGAAGCTTAGAACTGGACAATATTAATAAGAGGCCACCTGCTGCCATCCCCCCCCAGGTAACCTCCAGCATCTGCTTATGCTAAGGTCCCAATCCTGCAAAGAGTTCTGTGGGGGCAACTCCCTTACACCCACGCCAAACCCCATTGCCTTTTACACATGGGCAGTGGGCTACCGGAATGATCTCCTTGAAGTTTCAGGGCCTTAGAATGATACCATGGTGGTTTCATCAGTGCAGAGAGGCAAATGTTGCATTTTTAATTGCCCTTAGTGAATTATGATATCTAATACATTTCTTCTTTTGTTTGCCCCCATGCACCTTGCCCATGCAGAATTCTTTCCCCACCCTATTACTAATATTATTTATTGACTGCTCTCTGGGTACTTGATCCTGTACAACTATATAGGAAAACACTGATATAAAAGATACAGTCCACGCTCCAAAGAGCTCAGCATGCAGTCTAAATCAGATACAGACAATAGACACTAAACACACCTGCCCCCTATTGAAGGAGTAAGGCTACACCATCTTCTTCTTACAAATGTAGCCTCGGCTGAAGGATTATCATTACTAGACTTTGCAGGGAGTGTGTTTTTTGAGGAGGCATCTAAATAGAAAGAGGGAGTTCCAAGCGTCAGGGACACTCATCAAAGAACTTATCAAAGAGAAGGTTAAGGGGTGATCAGTCTATAAATACCACATGGGGAACAAAACAGATAACAGATGGCTCTTCAATCTAGCAGACAAAGATACAAAAAGACCCAATGGCTGGAAGTCGAAGCCGGACAAATTTAAAGAAGAAATAAGATGCAAATTTTTAACAGTGAGGGTCATAGACTACTGTTTACCATGAGTTGTGGAGGATTCTCCCTCACTGGAAATGTTTAAATCAAGACTGGAGTTTTTCTAAGGGTATGTCTACACTACCCACTGGATTGGCTGGTAGTGATCGATCTATCGGGGATCGATTTATCATGTCTAGTGTAGACATGATAAATCGATCCCTGATCACTCTGCCGTTGACTCCTGTACTCCACAGTGGCGAGAGGTGGAAGCGGAGTCGATGGGGGAGCAGTGGTAGTCGACTCCACGCTGTGAGGACGCAAGGTAAGTCGACCTAAGATATGTCAACTTCAGCTACGCTATTCTCGTAGCTGAAGTTGCGTATCTTAGGTCGATCCCCCCCACCCCCTCCCAGTGTAGACCAGGCCTAAAAGATCTGCTGCTCAAGGTTCAACCACAGCTAGGTTGCCTAAGTCTTTTCCGGCTTTAATTTCTATACTGCTATGAATGTGGCTGAAATGGCATCAAACCAAATCCCCAGATTCAAACACCCACCAACTATAAGAAAGCTCAGATGGGGATCCAAACATCACAGTTGACCCTCTATATGTAGCAAAATCCAGGATTTGAACAATGCTGAGCTCTGGGGCTTCATTTGTTGAAGCTTGGGACCAGCTAGACTATTGGTAAAAAAAGTTATGCCATGATTGCTTTTAACAGATGCATTGTGTATGAAAAAAGACTATTTTTTAAACTCAGCTTAGATTTCTTTATTCGGGATTTTGGCATAGTACAAAATACATTAGAAAGTCAAGTATAAAGCCAGGTTTTCCATTATACTGTGCTTGTATTAACATTCAGTCTCTTTCCAAGCCACAGCAAGAATATATATTCAGTGTCCAGACAGAAACACCTTCTAAAACCCAGTGAAAATTCATCATCCTCAGTACACACGACCTTATCAGCAGTTGCGACGGGCAGACCCTCTGGAGTACCGAGGAAAGGGCAAAGCTGGAAAATCTGCACTTCTAAGTGCCAAAGCCTTTAGTTCAATGTGCTGCATTTGTAATTTTGCAGCTGCAGACTCCTGGGCTTGCTACAGATATCCAAGAGCTCAGGGTCCCCAAAACTTCCCCTGGCTACAGGTCTTTCTTTCACTGTGTCTTCGTTTTGCTGTTGTTTGTTTTTGGTATGCAGGAATGTAGGGAACAGGTGGAAATGGATGTGGGTAACAGGATGTGCTGTGGGAACAACTGCAATTATATGGAGCAAACAGGACCACAGCTTCCCGTGACTCCTTTCTCTACGTCTGACATGCATTGCATTTACTCCTGTTGAAGAACTGAACGTGTTGAAAAGAAGCTCATTTTATTTTCTTAGTGGCAGTGACTTACAGGAAGATGTGTCCTTGCTCCACAAGGAATCACTGGTGTTGGTTACCCTTTGAAAAGATACCAACCCAACTAGACATCATATGCAACTGGGTAGTATCTATGATAATAATACCTAGTCTTCATATAGTACTTCTCAACAGTAGATCTTAAAACACTTTACAACAGAGGCCAGTATCATTGTCATTATCATTATCATTATACAGATGGGAAACTGAGGCACAGAGACGGGAAAGTGGCTTGCCTAAGCTCACCCAGCAGGAATAGACTCTAGAGATCTTCTAAGTCCCAGTTTAGCGCTCAATCCACTAGGCCACACTGGTCCCTAGGTACCAGACACATCGTAGGGCATTATGTACTGTAGATGGAGAGTCCCACAAAGGACCAAACCCCTGTCTATCAAGCCAGAGGGATAGAACCATAGGGATTCCACCTACAAAGGGTATGAGTGTACTGCATAAGATGTTATGTTAATTACAGCCCGTAGAGCCAACTAGGTTTAAAGTGTGACATTTTATTCTTTATGCTCAAATCAATGGCTAAAGGCTTTTTATGGTGAAAAGATTAAAAATTCTGCTTGGTGAACAAAATTATATATATAATATTGTCCCAGGTGAATAATATGCTCTTTGGCAAGGACGTTTGGCTGGTTTCAAAGTGACAACAAACGTTCACTGCAAAAATTATCTTTTTTCTGCTGGTGGGAGACATGAAAACAACACCCTACCCAAACAACCCACAAAACCCCCCCAACATTTTCCATGAACTGGCAAAAAATAATGAATTTTCATCAGTACTGAGAATTTTATTTTATTTTATTGCATCTCCAATTGGAAACACAGTTTTTCCAAACACAACAAACCTGGGGCCTGTTCCAAAGCCCAAAGAAATCAATGGAAAGATCAGGCCCCAGTGAATTTTGTACCCATTAGAGGTGTCATTTTTACGCGAAGCACATGGAAGCCCTGCATGTACAATGCATATATTGAATGGTCAGTGGTAGCTCAAGATTTCCCTACACTGACTGCACCAAAATGCCTTAGTCTTGACCTGGATGGATGGATAGCCCTTAGGGTGAGAGCATTGATCAGTGTCCAGGGTCTTGTGGTTGTTAATCTGCAGTGATTATCAGCAAAGGTACCGTTAGTGCCAGATTTTTGTGTCATAAACACCAGTTGTGAGCCAGTTTTTTAAAGTCCTTTTACTAGATAGATGTGGCAGTGATGTTAAGACAGTGGTGGTTGCAGCCGATGTGGGTTATTTCTCTCTCCATTTACACCAGGGGTGTTTAATTTTATTTATATTTATTTATTTATTTATTTATTGTAAAGCAAAAGAAAAATCCCATCTGTTGAGTCTTCTACTCTCAAGCCAATTACAGTGGAGAAAGCTATTCAGCTATTCCACTTCTCATCAACCAAAGGACACAGTCACTGGCAAGTGAGTGACCTAATGTGTCTGCTACTCAAACTTCCAGCAACCTACAGTAACTTAAATTAGAACATGTGCAATATAATTAGATCTCCTTCCCTTCCTGCTTCTTCAGTTTGAAAAGAAGGGGACACTTCAGACAGAATCTATAGCTCCGCAATGCTGTCTGACTACTCACTGGGGTTTCACTTTGAGCTAGACAGGAAAAGGACTGTGATTAAAATGAAGCCTTTGTACTTTTAGCTACTGCCCAACAGCAATAGAGTTTTTAACTAGGAACCATGAAAGATAAATTCTAGCCTGGGTGGGGGAGAAGGGTCTGAGCAGGATCCAAGTCCAAACTTCTCCAAATGTCTGGGTTGTTTGGAACACAGTTGGCTGGTTTGGGTCCATCTCTGCTTAAAATTGTGTGTGTGTGTGTGTGGGGAGGGAGAGTGACACCATCTGAAAAATTACAAGTATCCACTCCCCAGCTCCTTTCCCCACACGTAGGATGGAAGAATCCCATGCACTGCTACAGGCTGGGCACCGACTGGATAAGTGGTAGTTCTACAGAAAAGGACCTGGGGATTACAGTGGACGAGAAGCTGGATATGAGTCAACAGTGTGCCCTTGTTGCCAAGAAGACTAACGGCATCTTGGGCTGCATTAGTAGGAGCATTGCCAGCAGATCGAAGGAAGTGATTATTCCTCTCTATTTGGCACTGGTGAGGCCACATCTGGAGTATTGTGTCCAGTTCTGGGCCCCCCACTACAGAAAGAAAGTGGACAAATTGGAGAGAGTCCAGCGGAGGGCAACAAAAATGATTAGGGAGCTGGAGCACATGACTGATGAGGAGAGGCTGAAGAACTGGGCTTGTTTAGTCCGCAGAAGAGAAGAGTGAGGGGGGATTTGATAGCAACCTTCAACTACTTGAAGGGGGGTTCCAAAGAGGATGGAGCTCGGCTGTTCTCAGTGGTGGCAGATGACTGAACAAGAAGCAATGGTCTCAAGTTGCAGTGGGGGAGGTCTAGGTTGGATATTAGGAAAATCTATTTCACTAGGAGGGTAGTGAAGCACTAGAATGGTTTACCTAGGAAGATGGTGGAATCTCCATCCTTAGAGGTTTTTAAGGCCCAGCTTGACAAAGCCCTGGCTGGGATGATTTAGTTGTGTTTGGTCCTGCTTTGAGTATGGGATTGGACTAGATGACCTCCTGAGGTCTCCTCCAACTCTAATCTTCTATGATTCTATAAAAAGTTTTGCGCATGTGTAGAATCAAACTGTGTGACCATTTGAAAATCTGTCTCCTCGTTGCCCAGCTCAGCACATCCAGTTTCAACGCCAAGTGAGAAAGGCTCAAATACGCATCTCCAAAAGACTGTCCTGAAGCATTTCCACATTGTATCATGACAGAGCCTCTGCTTGCCAGATTTTCAACCCTATTTTTCAGACAAGATAGTTTTGAGATTCCTCCAGATCTCTGAATGAGACCCAAAGTCTGAACATTTTGAGATTTGCCCATTGCCATCTCTTCTCCTTACAAAGAAGTTTTTCATACCTGCACACTAAATCCAAAGCAAGGCAAAGTCTCATACTGAAGTACCATTGCTTTTTGGGTAAGACACCACACAGCAAACAAGAACCCAGAATACAAGTCCTGGTGTCCTTATTCCATTCTTACTCAAGCAAACACAGTGAACAGACCACAACCCACAATAAAAATTGGAACCAAACTTTTTGTGAGGTTCAGAAATATGTGGTTAACCTTTATATGCATTTGTCCCTTGCTATTCCAGGTTCCACAGCTATGTGTTTGAAAAATATTTTCTATATATTGCACTAACTGGCCAATGCACCATAAATTGACAAATGGGAAGTGATTCTTCTGATGTTGCCACTGGATTGTATGGAAGCAGAAGGGAATGGAAGTCAGGTTAGAAAATCTGTTTTCTTTGACTCAAGAAGGTCACATAGCTCTCAGATAAGCAGCCACGCTTTTATCCAGTCTTTAACCCAGTTGTCTGAGGTTTGCTCATCACTAAAACATACGGTCACATATATGTTGCAAACCACAAATTATGATAGTTGACCACTGGGAAAATCTACTTAAACCTGCTGTATGTTAACAACCAAATCACAGTGCCATCGATTGCCTCTGGGATTCGTTTGCTCCATCTTTTTTCTGTAACTTATTTCTGCCAGAAGCACTATTGCATCAGTAATTGTACACCTGGAAGCTTTATCTCAGTACCCACAAGTCATGCCCCTGAAAATGAGTGCCCTACTTAACATTTTCAGTCAAGTTACTTAACCTGGGGGAGGGGGCAGTGGATAAGGCACGGGGTGCTTTGATTAGATTTGGTTTGAAGCAGGCATACTTACTATTCAGTTTTTGGCTTTTGATCATAATCCCTCCAGCTTGAAAGTTTGGTACAGCAAAACACCATCATTACACACATTCCAGGGAGTGTCCAAGTCAAGGCAAGATCCTTCTTTCGTGTTTCATCCTAAGCTCCTCCTGCATCCTTCCTTTGGTTTTATACATTTTGAAAGGCAGTGTGGCTTAGTGCCTTGGATATGGGAGTAGGGTTCAGGAGATGTGAGTTCTATTCCTGGCTGTACCATGGGATTGGTCCTGCTCTGACCAGGGGGTTGGACTAGATGACCTCCTGAGGTCCCTTCCAACCCTGATATTCTATGCACTTTTTGTGTGACCTGGTACATGTGGTTTGTACAGGTACGGTTTCTCACTCACCTAGTACATTGGGGCCCCAATCATGGTGCAGGCCTTTAGGCATTACTATCCTAATAATTATAGGGAAGTTTTTCAATTGTACAGGAGACAGTTGGGAAGTAAGGGTGACCGTGTTTTTCCACATGAAGCAGAAACAAGGAAGGAAATGATTCAAGTAAGCAAATTAAAGGAAAAGGCTGTGGGCAAAACTCACCTTCTGTCCAGGTAAAGTGAATAGCTGTAACATAAGAGCCTCTCTGCTTATGCTCTGACCTGGAGGCCTCATATAATAATAAAACATGCAGTTAACAAGAACGCACTTCCAACAGAATAAGGGAAGCTGGTGTCTTGCTGACACTGACATCTGAACTAAACGACAGGAATGTAATCTCTGATCCCATCAGGACAGCACCCACCAGAGCAGATCTTTCACTGGGCATGTCTGATTGTCCAGTCAACAGTCCCCCTTTGCCAGCGGACAAACAGCAAGGTCCAGTGTAGAAGTATCCCTCCCCTGTGGGCAAACAGCAAGGGCTAATGAAGCTGTGCTCTCCCTTGGTGGGCCGAAGTAGATTTGGTATGAGGCAGGGCATAATTTAGATTGTAGCAACATCTGTCCCCAGCTGCCAGGCAGCAGCCCAAAGCAGCAGTGCTCTCCCACCCCAGGGGACAAGTAGCAAGGCCTAGCGTTGCAATAGTATTCGGACAACTAGCAGCAGGTAGTCACTCAGAGCAGCCGTGTGGGTAGGTGATTTGCTCAGTGCAGAGAATGTGGGAGTGGCAGAAGAATAAACAAGAACTACACAAACCCTTCCACAATAAACCTCTTGGTCAATGTGTGATCCCTCGATCTGCTGGCAACGCTCCTACTAATGCAGCCCAAGATGCCGTTAGCCTTCTTGGCAACAAGGGCACACTGTTGACTCATACACACGACCTCTTGGTCACAGGTTTCTGTTCAGAACTTCTACCCAGACTGCTGCAGCACTGCCAGTTTAATGCCTAACGATCTTGTGTTAGAACCAGCAGTGGCTTGGGGAACATACCCAAAACGCCATGGCAGAATTCAAGTGAAAACCAGGAGGTTACTAAGGATACAAGCACACTTGTGGTGTAATTAAACAAACAGCACACCCACAAAACGCAGCCCTCATTTAATCAAATCCCTGACAGCTGTTTATTGAGGAGAAGGTGTTGACGGTTCACTTGTCTTGGATGGATTTCTACCGGAATAAACACTACTGCTTTTGAAATGTCAAATCCCATTTTCTTGTCAAAAATATGCACTGAAACTATACACACAGAGGGTGTCATTACTGCTGGCAAGCTGCGGAGTGGGGACTCCATGTATGGGAAAGACTGAGCTGCAAGAATGTTTGGAAAATCAAGAGTTATTTTGCAACGGGGCATGACATCTCCCTGGGAGAAAACATACCCAGATTCTGCAGATGGAAAAGAGATGATGTTGGATTTCAACACCCTCCGATGGATCTAATTTGATCTGGAAACGTTCCCCGTGTGGAGCAAAAATTAGAAGTTTAAGGCTCTCCCTTGAATCAGCCTGTATATTCAAATTGGAGGTGTAATTATTTGGTAAGACTTCTATAGTCTCAATCATAAAACAGAGCCTCTTGAATTCAAAAGGGCTACGCTTGTGAAAAGGAAACAGGTCAGATCCTTAGCTGGTATAAATCAGCAGAGCTCCATTGACTTCAAAAAGCTATGCCAGTTTACACCATCTAAGGATTTGGCGCATATTCCAATCTAACTTGACATAACCATTTGGAGGTGGGATAGAATGTGTAGGAGCTGCTGGCAATGAATGCCACAAAAGTAGCCAAGTGCCAATACTTTCAGGAGTAGGGTCTGAGTCTCAGTCAACGGATTGTATTGTCAGCAATCGAAGACGCTACCTGCTCTAACACAAGGAGTAAAGGTATGAAACTAAGGGGAAAAGTAGGCTTAATATCAGGAAAAATACCCTGACAGTGAGCTGTATCAGGTCATAGAGAAATCTACAAAGGGAGAAGGAAACCCCTTGCTTTGGACATTGAAGACTAGCCAAAACACTAGAATGTACTGTACGGAGCTCCTGCAGTGGCTGGGAGATAGACTACTGGATGATCTAATAGGTCTTTTTTCCATCTTCCACTTCAGTGGACCTACAATAATCCCCGACTTTCTGCTGCTTTCAGAAGTTTACTGCTCATAAAGACAAGAAAACAAGGATGAACACTGCCCACCATTGGTGGATTGCAATAATATGTCATATTAACTAGAGTTGCTGGGCCAATCATTTTGGAATGGATCCGAGCCTGGCAGTGGCCATCTGACCTGGACAAGCTATAGCTGTCCTGCTGTTCATGTTCACTGCAACACAGACATAATCCGACAAAAGGTGGTTGAATTCAGGCTAATTGAAGTCTGTAGTGACAACCTGAACTCAACCAAAACCTGAACTCAACTTGTGCTCACACCTACTATCATGACATTTGTCTCTTGAGCTCAGATCTCATCCTAGTCTCCTCTTCTTGGCTTGGCTTCTAGTTTAAAAACAACGACAACAACAACAAAACCCTCCAATCTCTGAGAGAGTCCTTGAGGAGGTTGGTTTGAAAGGATGCTCCATTTGCAGGTCAATAAAAAATATAATACCTTGCATTTCTATGGCACCCTACAAGTAAGGATTGCAAAACACTTCAGAACCATTATTTATGACGCACCACACCCCTGTGAGGTGGGTCACTATCCTGATTTCAGAATGGGGAAAACTATGACTCAGAGAGATGAAGTGGTTTGCCCAAGGACACACAGCATGGCAGTGACAGAGCTGGATTAAGAACCCGGATCTCCTAAGTCCAAGTCTTGTGCTTTATTATCATAATTATGTATTATCTCCATTACAGCAATGCAGAGCCTCAACCAATGGTGTTCCCCATGGTGCTAGGTGTTGTACAAACACATAGCAAGAGACAGATTCTGACTCAAAAACTTTCACAAGACTGAAAAAAAGGAAGGGAGAGGAATCAGAAGTGAGCAAGCTGGCCCAGTTCAGGGATAAAGTCCAGGGTATAGCCTGGGTCCACTGACTCGTAGTCCAGTGCTGTCTGAATTACCCCATGATACCACCTGCTTTAACTGCTAATTCATGCTTTCTCATATACGTGTTAAAGCAAAAATTCCCACACATTTAGACAGACCCTCCCTGCTTGCTGGAGACATTCTCCAGGGGACCCTTAACGGCCGTACAGTACACAGTGTAGTGTGCTTTCACTGGTGTGAAATACAAGGTTAGTGCCACAGCAAAAGTTATAAACCCAGAAAATGTGACTGTGTAAATATTTAAACGATGTGTGCTTAAAACATGAGCCCTGAAACTGAACCTTTCTGACAAAGAGTAACGATAGGATCCAAGTTAATATTTCATAAGTAAAACCTTCAAGTAGTGGCTTTTTCATGGCCACTTCACAACATTCTGTTTCCTTCTGAACCACGAGTTCTTACAGAAAGGCATTTCTGAATGTCCCACTAGGACACGCTCCCTCTGTGTTCAGAGAGAGACTGAAAAAGATCCCAAGGTGGGATTGTGAATATAATGATTCCAGGGATTAGCCTTTCTTCCAGGTGTCATAGGGCAATCCTTGGCACCCTTTGAAAACAGAGACGGGTCTCTTCACTGCTGGCCAGTGCAACCAAGCTCCCGGCAATTCTCTTCTCACTTCCATTTGTTCTACTTCCCGTCATATTGCCACAATGCTTTAGATACCTAGAGTCTTCAAAGGTCAGTGTTTCATTCGCCCTCCTTCCAGCCAACAAGACCTGAATGAGCCTCCATTCAGAGCCAATCAATGATTGTTCCTAATCGGAAAGGGCCTAATGCTGTGAAACGCAAATGGGAGTTGACAATACTTGACACATTGCAATATCAAGCTTAAAGGACAACAGTAAGTCATTGAGAGGAAAGACGATCTTGTGATTAAGGCACTGGACTGCAACTCAATTCCTGGTTCTGCCACAAACATCCTCTGTGATCTTGGGCAAGTCACTTGATCTCTATCGGCCAGAGTTGCATAAGAGCTCAGCTCCTATTTAGGCACGTCAATGAAATGGGCTGCTTTTCATAAGTCACCCAGCAATTCCCACTGAGAGTAATGTTTTCAGTGGTCTCTGAGCTCTTTGGAAGATCTAGCCAGAAATGCCTCAGTTCCCCATCTGTGAAATGGGGATAACAACACTTCCTTCCTCCCACCCTTTGCCTGTCTTGTTGACGTAGACTGTAAATGCTTTGGGGCAGGGGCTGTCTCTGACTGTGACTATGTACAGTGCCTAACACAAAGGTTTTTGACTGGGGCCTCTAAGCACTATAGTAAAACACTGGAGGTGTCTCCTCACAGTGCCTGAGTGAAGTACATCCTCCATGATTTCACCCCTCACCAGACAGGGTGATTTAAGACAGAAAGAACAGCAAAGCACAGCACAGCATAGTGAAATTATAATGCTGGTACAGTACAGCAGATCAATATCCCTGAGCTTCTGGGTATTTCCTGTCACGTGACACAATTATGACAGCAATTATTACGTGCATGTGCCGTTTTAAATAATCAGATTTGATTTAACAGTTGTATTATAAATAACTATACATAATAAGTTATACATCAAAAGACTACATTAAAAGAACATTATTAAGGTCGCAAAATCAAGCAAGCCGTTAGGAAATGCCAGAAGGAAGGTTGCCTGCTCAACCTTAATTCAGCCCCCTTCTGCAGGATAATGCAATCTTTAATTACATCATCACATATTATTTCCACAAGACCCTTCCCTTACTGAGCGGGTATTAAAGATTTCATTGTGGTGAGTTTGGGACAGCCACATTACTTATGAGTGGTGAAGCTTTGAATGAGGTATGCAGGACATCCCAAATACACGGTGATGAAACATGTAAACCTTCACACAACAACATGTATTCTGAGCACGCCACATACATTGCAGATGAACTATTTTAGAAACATTTTAGAGAGTTTTAAGAAGTTTTATTGCAACTCTTGGAGTGTGGTATCCTTTCCCCTTGTCAAGCCAGCTGCCTTAGTTACCCTGGGTCTGACTGTGCAGGGCTCAGAAGTGGAAAAATAATTGAAACTAAATACAAAATGCCTCCAGAGATAACATACAGTAATTTTTCTGTAAATAAAAATGTCACAATATCTTTCAGGGCTCAACACAGATTCTGAAAGTTCTCCAATTGGGAAGCCTTTCTCAAAGGTATAAAGTTCTTATTTCTAGACCCGGGAGTCATTTAAAGCCTGTAGACCTGGCAACATTTTTATCACTAGCCCAAGACAGAAACTGAGCCTTGGGCAAATTTAAAAAAAAAAAAATCCAAATTTGGAGGAAACTTTTCTCTTCTAATTACATCTGTTTGAAGCCACCCAGGGGGTTGGAATGTAGATGGATTCATGTGCAGAGGGCAGATGAAGTGATCAAAGGGAGTGATAACTAGACGTATTACATTTCTTTCCTATTTATCACATGGAGTAATGTGTGGATGCCTTTGCAACTCACTGGCTTTTCATATATTGGTGTCATCCTCACTCATTAGTGTCTTGAAATCTGCCAGTCACCGAATCATAAATATTAGAGCTGGTAAAGACTTATCAGATCACCTGGTCCTTCCTTATGCAATATGCATGACTGTCCCTACTGAATATTCAAGAGCATAATTTAATGTTACCACCAGTAGGATCATTTGCCTTCTAATTACTAAGGCTAGAATGCAATGGACCACTAGTTCTTCTCCATAACATCTGTATTAATTTCCAATGTGTATTTAGCATGCACGCATACATCTACTCAGCCCACCATAAAATGTGCCTGGTAGCATATAGTTTGCCTGGCAAACCCCAGAGCTTCCTATTAACCTGGAGTTTCCAGAGAGAAAATTGCTCCTGAGTTTGAGGGTGTATAGGGGCTCCCCCACCATCCCTCATCAATATTTAGAATTGTTCCCTTTGGAAGAATCCACTTAACTAGGATTCAAGTGGAATGTAAGGCAACTCCTTGGGTGCCAGCAGCATCTCAGGGCATAAATCGGATACAGGGTCATATTCTGTAGTGATTTACATCCCCTGCAAGCCCATTCAATTTAATGGGAATATAGAGAGTGTATGTCAACACGGAACTTGGCTCTTTAAGCATAAGTATGGTGATTCATGGACAGGGTTACACTGGTCACTATGTTTGGGAGCAAGAAGGACACTGTCTCCTGGGACATATTGATATATATCTTGGTTTTCTCCCTCTCCGGCCCTCACCCGCCTGCCCTCCTTAGGAGCATTCAGTGGGGATTATCCATTAGGGCTGAAAGATCATATCCCATACACTGAATTCTTGGTGATTATAGTAGTTTTTACCTAGCACATCATTTTATTATTGATCAGATGGAATGTCTAACACTCAAAAGGGAACAGCACTGATTGGGAGATAACTGAATACTTTGGGGCCTGTATGGGAGGTATCACACACACACACACACACTCCCCCCTCCCGCTTTTAAATCCTGTCCAAGGAGAAGTAAAACAGGTACACCTAGGATTACAATCTCCTTTTAAAGGCTATCAGTAATACACATCATTTTATCATCTTTTTCAGCCAAAAAAATTGCTGGAGAGATCTTTGAACATGTTTTTGCCATCACAAAAGCCATGGGTTGCCCTCAGACATTGGATATTTGTGATGTGACAGAAGGCTGCATTGTGATCTCTTTAGCAGTCTTCCACACTGGTTGCAATAGAATAAAATAATGAGTATCTTACATTCTTATGCCCCCTTTCAGACAGAAGGGTTCCATAGCACTTTGCAGACTTCAAAAAGCTCTCACCCACCGCTGTAACCTAGTCTTCTCTGGAGTGGGACATAATAGCTGTTAATTGGCACATAGAAACAGTTTAGAGGAGATAAGGAGCAATACTCTATCCAACTGAAATCACACACTAGTTCAGAGTTTGGCCTGGGTACCAGGGCAAATGCCCCCATTTTTTGAATATTGCCATTGGCTATTTAACGACGATAAGTAGCAAGAAGGCCTCTCATCTGAAATACAGCACACAGTGCAATGCCGGGGCATAGGTTTTAGGCTAACCCAGGAGGAAGGATACCATCCATCAAATCACTCACTGCACATTCTGCAGAACCTTGCGTGTGTGGACAGGAGTGGGCTGTTACTCACTAAGGTACTGACCATATTCCAACCTGTTTCCTCATGACAGTTGATCACATCACTGCCCATAGTGGAATGTTCCCCTTACACAAAACTGGTAGATTTTCTGGGGCAAACCAAGTTCAAATCACACTGCAGCAGGAGTTTCTTTTTATACTGTACTGGCCAAAGGACCCAGCGCTGCTGCGTTCTTACCATAGGTGACTACGCTATGTGGGAGGAATGGGGGTGGGGAGGAGGGCATCTAATCTGGGGAAATCTAAATTAGTCTTGATCATCACGCACAAGCTGAAAGAATCAGAATGTTTGGCTGTGTGCTTCCCACTGTGGTCTTTTATCAGATTGTGTGCGTGTGTGTCTGCGTGTGTGTCTATAATGTGCAGCCTTACCAAAGAAAATTAAAAAAACAACAACAACCAAGATTCAAAGTTTGAAACTCTTACCCTCTGTAGGGTTCCCAGCCACAACATATTACCCTGCAGTTTGCTTCAAGATGGTACCTCTGAGAAGCTCCTTTAGGGTTCTCATCCTTTCCTCCTTCTCATCTTTTCTTATCCCATGCAACACATACAATCCTCGTGGGGGTGGGAATGGAGAAGGCAGGGGGAAAGAGTTGGAAGGAGGATTTGATCAACTCCTTACGCTTTACTGACCACACCATGAAGCAAACAGTTGCACAAAAAGTTAAAGAAGGTCTGAGAACGGAAACAAATATATTCTGAAAGCTCAAGGTGGTTAAACACAACGCACGGCAACAGCAGCTGAGAGGGCGGGAGCTGGGAACCAGAGGAGACAACACTGATAATATGCCTAATGCATGTGACACATTTTTCAGTACTCATATTAATAACAACCAGACCACAAAGTTTCAGAAGTTGTCATTTAGTTAAAAAAAATAATCTCAGGCAAGTCACAATAGAATTTGTTTAGCTACAGTTGATTGGCACTTCAAGCTACATGTGGTGTCCAGTCTAGGCTTTAGCTGTCACTTGTTTCCCAGCACACAACATGTGAACTAACCACAGAAGACAGCTTTCTGAGTTTGTTGCAGGAAGACATACAGACCAAGGAGTTTCTGTTTATACTGTTTCGCTCTTTATGTTAAAACAATGAATAGTATAATTAAAGGGGTACAGCTGCATTTTTTTAAAGAGTCAAACGTTGTTCAGGTAGTGCATATTATGTGGCCCTACTAAATTGTATGGTTTTACAATCAAATTTTCCTATTTAAAAATAAAAATCTCTCTCTCATTGCTGTGTGAAAGACCCACACAAGCAGTACTTGGTCCTGCTAGTGAAGGCAGGGGGCTGGACTCAATGACCTTTCAGGGTCCCTTCCAGTTCTATGAGATAGGTATATCTCCATATAAAAAATAAAAAAAGCAACAGGGAGAACTGGGACTAACTGATTATACAAGGGGAAACAGCAGAATTGATTATACATCAAGTACTGCCAAATACACAAAGTAAACAAACTGAAAAAGAAAACAGCGTATTTTCCCCTCTTTAATCATTTTAATTTCCAGTCATTTTAAGGGTTGCTTGTAATAGTAGCAGATAATATTTCAGACACAAGTATGATTTTTCAGTTAATAACACCACTACCTTGCTTTTATGTAGTGCTATTCATCAGTAGACCGCAAAGGGCTTTAGAAGGGAGGCCAGTACCATTATCCCCATGTTACCAATGGAGAAACTGAGGCACAGAGATGGGAGGTGACTTGCCCAAGGTTACCCAGAAGACCACTGGCTGAGTCAGAAAAACAGCCTAGGTCGCTCGAGTCCCAGTCTAGTGCTCTGTCCACTAGGCTAAATTGTCTCTTTTTGATTCACAGATTCCAAGGCCATTGTGATCCTCTCGTCTGACTTTCTACATCACACAGGCCAGAGAACTTCCCCAAAATAATTCCTAGAGCAGATCTTTTAATAAAACATCAACACATCCTTCAGGATATAAGCCAAACAGGAAGTGGTGGGGGTTAAGAAGAAGCTTCTCTTATGGGTAAAGTATTCTGGAATTGTCCATTAGGTAGTTTCTTGTACATTCCTCTGATACATCTGGTACTGGCCTCTGTCAGCAACAGGACATTGACTGCATGGTCTGACGTGGTATGATAGTGCCCATGTTCCTATATTTAGTAAATATCAAGGCTTGAAAAATCCATTAATTTGTTCCTCATTGGTGGATAGGTGACAGTCTTAATGGATGAAAAGGCTAACTTTCTGAATGTGAACCTAGGCTGTGCTGTCTTCTTGAGCTGAGTCTGCAGGCAGACAAACTTAGCGCCTCTGCTGCTGTCCATAACTTTATCCAGCAATAACAGCATAGTTAAATTAGGACTCTGGTCAATTGTAGGATTTGCTATTCATAACTTTGTCGACACAAGTCAATCTGACAAGACTCCTGATCCTGTGATGTACTAAGCACCTCCTGGAACATGGAGTTGAGGGTGCCTGCCACTTCCCAGAGTGAAGCTAGCTGCTCACAGGATCGGCCCATCAACATTTACAACATAGCAGATAAATGCTCACATTCCTCATATCTTCAGTGAGTTATTTCAGCTGGGCATCAGCAAAGATGCACCTAATCACACAAAGCAGGGCCCCAGTACATTAGCTACAAGAAATGGCCACGGACATAAGCAATATCGAGGTATGGTTGTTCATGTGCTGTGTCCCAGGCCATTCCAACATTCGAGATATCAACTTCTTCAAAAATTGTCACCACCACACAGACAAGCAGAAACTCAAGGGAATTTTCCTTTCATTGTCACCACCACACAGAAAGAGAGGATGTGACTATGTCCTCACAGAGCGGAGTGCTTTTGATACAGTCATTGATCTCATTAGCTTTTTGATTTTTTTTTTTTGAGTGGAAAGGTAGAGAGACATAGGTATGTATGTGAGTGAGTGAGTGAGTGTGTGTGTGTGTGAGAGAGAGAGAGAGAGACTGAACAATTAAACAAGATTCTTAAAATATATATGAGACACTGATGAAGCAACAAACAAAGGAGTTGCTACCTTGTTCAGGAACAGTGCTCCTGAAATATGCTGCTCAATGCAATTTATTATATCGTGTGGACTTCTGGCAAAATGAGGGATATAAGCGTCACATCAGAGCCAAGATTTCACAGGTCAGTCTAACAACCTCAGTTGTTAATTTCCTGGTGAAGAGACCCCTTAGGGCTTTTTCTGTACATGTGCCGCCGGCGAAGCTCCCATTGACGTCAGTGGGACTGCCTCATGCAGAATAAGCATAGAATGTGCGAAATAAGGGATAGATAAAATGGGACTTTGGAGACAGGGTGTAACTGTAATAGTATAAGGGCCCATAAGTATTTGAGGCCCAGATCAGCTGATCTGATCTCCATGCAGTTAATTTTCCATGTGCATTTTTAATATCCCATGAACATAAATCTCAAAAGTGGCAGCCTGATGTAGGTTTGAGTCTTCAACGGGGAAACAACAGGTTACCATCCCAGTGAGGAACTGACACAGTCAAAAAAATTCATCTCTGGATGAAAATACGCACATGCCCTCCTAACAGCAACATCCGGAAAGGGCAAGCGTATCATGTCGCCAGCAACCGGAGATGACCTGTTTTCTCTTTAGCAGGAAATGGGAACAGAACTGCTTCTCTGCAGCCTGTGGCTACAGTATTCTGAGACTGCAATCTAAAGAGGCAAAAAGGACTATAGCAATGACAATACCACTCTTTCCTATGCCATCTGGTTCCAACATTATTGCTCCATAGAGCAAGGTAGTGAATTTACTGTGGTCTAGGTTACGTATTGTTATGTCCAGGACGGCAGTGCATAGATCCAATCCATACATGAGTTCTATCACAATGCATATTTAGAGCACTCCAAAGCACTTTGGAAACTGAAAGGCACACAGGAATAATTTCACCACCACTTAAGTGAAAAGCAGCAGCAGCTGCTGAATAGCTTGTAGCCACACTGAGCCACTGTAGTCCTGGGGATTGGGCACTGAACTGTGACAGTGACCTGCTGTGTGACAAGAGACAAGTCAGCTCATCTCTCCTGTGCCATTGTAAAGTGGTACAATGATAATCATCCTCTTTCGCAGAGTTTTCCCTCAGAAGTCTCCTGTCCAAATACTCATGCAGCCCAATGAGACACATCTAGAGCCTGATCCAAAGTCCACTCAATGAGTCTTTCCATTGACTTTGAGGGACTTGGATGAGACCCCTAGTGAGATGAGATGATCACATCACAGAGGGGCATGGCTAGAAATGTATGGTTAAGTTTGGTTTGGACACACCAAACACGGCTCACGTGGTTCATGGTTCTAAAGCAACCTGGTGACAAAGTATATTCGGAGCAACATGGGGAGGATTACAGGACATGAAGAAATGAAATAAGAAAGTGATTTTCAATACCTGTGTGCAAGCATCATCACACGTGACATAGGAGGTCAGACTACATAATCCCAATGGTCCCTGCTGGCCATGGAATCAACGGATCTCAAAGAGCTTTAACAACAGAAGTCAGTATCATTACCCCTATTTTACAGATGGGTAAACTGAGGCACCGAACAGTGAAATGGCTTGTCTACAGTCACCCAGCAGACTAGCAGCAAAGCCAGGAATATAAAATAGATCTCCTGAATCACAGCTCACCATGCTGACCACTACGCCAAGTCAAAGCACAAAATTGCATTGCTCTTTGGTGTCATATGGCCTCACAAAATATTATAGTACTTTCTGGTTCCAACTCCCATTCTTAGCTCCTTTTTTTCCAGTTGCTTAACTTAACTTCCTCAGATAAATTACTTTGGGGCTAAAATTGTCCACGACTACCTTGAGTCCAAAGGTGATTTTTCTGGGAAAATCTGAGCAAAATTGTTTCAGGAACTTTTAGGTTGTTCAGTCCAAGGGAAACAAAAAACAAAAAAAAAACCAAAACCCCCAAACACATAGATGCTCTTTAAAGTTTATTTCCTGAAACATTTTCTAAAGAATGAATGGTAACTCATGCTGAATATTAAATTAGCAGTAGGCCCAAGCAATTCCCCCTAGGCTCTGACCACCTCTGAATTTTGAAGGGGCTACTTTCAGAATATGAATCTAGATCCAGATTACAATATCACATACAACTGAAGCTCCCTAAAGTTAATCACTCTCTATCCTGAACTTTGGAGTGTCCAAAATCTCAATCCGTCTGAAATCTCAGGAGTCCTTCTGTTCCACAGAAACAACACCAACCTAGAAATTAGTCATATGATTACCATTACGAATAGAAATGTATATAAAAACCTCAAGGATCTAACTATCCATCAGTATCTATCTGTCCCATCCCTATCTATATAGCTGCTGATCCATATCTTCCACATCTGTTTATGATTATAGACAGAGCAGTAGCAATGCCAGTAGTTAAGGTTCCCTATCAGTTTTTCCATTATACCCCACTGTTTTGAGGTGTTTATGCCTTTGATGAATTTTAACCTCTCCCTATTCAGCCTCTCACTCAGCTTGGATTTTTGTGGGAGAAAATTTAAGCAAAAAAAAAAGTCCAGTCCTGCTTCAGAAAATATACAAAGAACTTTATCTGTCTGTCTATCCATAGTTATGTAGCAACACAGAGAGAGATGGGAATAGAATTTGGTACCATGCTCTGTGATTCTTCTGGATGAAAGAAATGTATAACTTATTATCCTTTTTACTTGTGGACATATTACATAATTTCCACTTTGTGGATTACAACTGCTCCCCTTCCCCCCCGCAGAAAAAGAGTCAGAAACAGGAGACAAGTAAATCAATATCTTCTGACTTGTTTGGGAAGAAAATAACCAAGTAAATAAAAAATAAATAAAAGACTGATTCCCCTTTCTGCTGTTCTCTGCCAAGAATGTCTGTGCACAAGATATGTTTCAGGCTGGGCAATTAATGATTAATGCAGAGTAGATACGGCTCGTTCTGGAGAGAGGGGAAAGTGCGCACAAACATACAGCCCATTATGGCAATAAGAGGTTTAAAAGATTTTAAAAAGGCAAAACACCTTCCCCGAAAGTTTCAGTTTGCTGCATTTCCCTGTATTCTTTGAACTTTCTGTCAGGACAGATGTCAAGCCTCATTTCTGTGGTGTCTGGCGTGCCGCATTTGAGACTGAAAAAAGGCCCACACGGGTGAGGAAGGCATTCAGTAATTCCTCAAATCGTTGAGTCAGAAAGGACACTGAAGCAGGCTACTTAGTCCATCCCCCGAGCGGGGGTTGTAACAAGACTGATCCTCTATCAAGGATGGCTCAAGGACATAAACAGAGTCAAGTCTGCCCTATCTCCAAGTGAAGGTGTCTACACAACCTCACTTGACAGCTGATACTGCCTGGAAGATCTGAAGTGTTGCAAAGGTTTAGCTAATATTTACCCTGCTGCAGCTTATGGGCTGGATTCTGCCCTTTTCTAGCCAGCTGGAGAAAGTCAGGCTGACTCAGCCGCAATTCTGCTTGGGTTCTCCTGAGGAGAACAAGTTGCAGTGACAGCTCTGCCCATCTTGCAACGGGTGCTCCTATGAAGGGGGACAGCCATGGTCACACTGTCTTTGGATAACTAGCATCGACAAGGGCCCCTACATATCTGCATTCCCCAACCAGATTCTTCCAAACCCCTTTATAGAGGCACAGGTATGAGAGAGGTTCCCTGTGTCCTCTCCTCCCTTGCATATGTAATGACCACCATCCTAGTCATTGGTAGGGATTGAACCCAGGTCCTTAAGGGCTAAGAGAATAAGCTTCTCCAGCTTGTGCTGAAGAACTGTCTCCCTCTTGCTGGGAGCTGCAGCAGACGCCTGTCTTCTGTGAATCAGGCACACTGAGCTATGGGCTGCGTGTGCAAACACAGGACTGAGCACAATCCATCTCAAGGCAAGAGGTGAGAACAAAGGAAGAAGTGTGGACTAATGGTAATAGCACAGGACCCAGAATCTGGGTTCTACTTCTAGCTCCGTTGCCCTCTGGTTGTGTGGCCCCGCAGCTGTTACTTAGGGCTAACTTTCCCCACAAGGGGATAATATAATTCAGGAGTGCCCAACATATGGCCCGTGGGCCGTACCAGGCCCACCAGAGCATTTCGTAAGGCTCACAGCCCGCTTCAACACAATATACAAACAGTCAATTCATTAGTGTCTTGTTGTCATGTTTACATCATTTTAGTTTACACAAGGAAGTATCAGAAAATGCCATAAAAATGGGTTTAATAAATAAAATGTTGTCATGTTTCATAGACGCGCAAGCCTGTAAATAATAACTCTCTGCGTTCACAGCTCAGCTGTAGGCTAACCAGACCAATTAAACAGGTACTTACTTAGCGATTGTTGCTATAAAAAAATCAGGAACACGCCTTCGGATATGCGCAGATTAGCTACAGTCAGTCCCAGATACAATACTTTTGTTTGTTTTTTTCCCATTTTCTATCATTCTGATATACATTTCATTTCATATTTAAGAGTAGGTTAGATAAATGTCTATCAGGGATGGTCTAGACAGTATTTGGTCCTGCCATGCGGGCAGGGGACTGGACTCGATGACCTCTCGAGGTCCCTTCCAGTCCTAGAATCTATGAATCTATGAATCTATGCACTGATTTCTCTCTTTGTTTTTAAATAGCTAATACTGTACATAGAAAAAACCCGTGTAAATACATACAAAACAAGCTGAACTTAAAATATGAATCTTATTAAAATATGTAGAGTCCGCTTGGCCTATACAAAGTTGTGCTTAGGTTTATGGGGCCCTCCTCTGTAATAAGGCTGGGCACCACCTAGATTAAAGGACAAGTTGTTTGTGCAACTGATACGATATTATGAAACTTTAGACATTTCTTTCACAACTGACGAGGAACTGAATGCATTAGACAGGCCTGTTTCACATCAGAAAGCACAAAGACTCCAAAGTCCATATTCCACTGGATTTTTCTCTGAACTCCATTGTTTGTGGTTTAAAAAAAAAGGTCAGAGCCATTTTTAAAGGAGGAAATCATATTTCTTAGGCTGCAAATGATACTTGCTGCTAGCAAGAAAACAACTGGAGCTTAATCCTCCTGGAGCAAGGAAATTTACAAGGTCAAAATCACAATAGGTATAATCCCCCAAAGAAAGCAGGGGAGAAAATAAAATACATCAGGCCCTGGTTGGCGGTGCAGAACTGCGGCACATTGGCAATGATTACAAATGACTCTGTCAAATGCAACAGGTTTCCTCCTAACAATTAAAGCCGTGAGATGTTTTTAGCGGAAGGTTTGCATTATTTGGGGGCACCTGGTTAACAGAGTTGCATCTTTATTCTCAAAGGTCTTTTCCCCGGGTGGAAGGCGTCATACAAAGTAATGAAAAAAAGAAATCCCTCTTCAAAGCTCTTTATAAACGTCACCTCATTAATCCTCAACTCATCCTCCCAAAGAACCATTCTGCTGCTTTTACTCCCTAACTAGTACCTGACCCTTGATTTCAGACACAACGCCTGCAGAGGGTACTCAAAGTCACCAAAGGGGGGGGCGAGTCTGGCTGAGAGGGAGTCAGGGCTTGTCTCCACTTACCGGGGAATTGATGCATAGCGATCGATCCACCGGGGTCGATTTAGCTGGTCTAGTGAAGACCCGCTAAATCAACCGCCCATCACTCTCCCATCGACCCAGAGCGTTGTAGACGCCGCAGTAAGTTGAGCTAATGTACGTCGACTCCAGCTACGTTATTCAGTGTTAGATCTGCCCTCAGTGTTAGAACACTGGAGTTCCCGGAGCACAGTCCTGTGCTCAGATTGTTAGGGCACCCATTGAGGTTTCAGCGGTTCCTAATGCAGGGAGATTCAACCATGAGACTGCCACCTGTCTGGGCAGGAATTTTGCCTCTATTGCTGATTGCTGAGGGAGGGAGATAGACAAAAACTCCTGGTATAGCTGTAGACCTCCTAATATTGCACTTGTGCTGCATATACTTTCCTTTGTTAGTTTTCCCTTTCTTGGAGTTTTGCAATGCAGATGGTCTCTAAGGAACCGATACTGTTAACACTTACTACCAAGCCTAGCATTTATTACCACAATTACTCTCCCTGTCTACAGCAGAAGTGCTCATAGTAATATGCTACCTGTGCTTAGCAACCAGGGCATGTGGCACTGCTGCTCTGCACCTTGTTTGCATGAATGCAAAGGGAGGGTAAAATATATATATATATACACACATACTATTCTGATCTGGTAGTATTTGTATTTTGCATTGGTATCAACGACTCCTAAAAGTACTGGGCAATAGTGAGCCACATCTGCCGAGTTTGCAAGACTGGACTATACAGCTGCTGAGACAGCATCCCTCTGACACCTAGATTTTGAAGCCAGAAGGAACCATTTAGATCATCTAGTCTGACCATTGCATAACACAGGCCAGAGAATTTCATCCCATTCCCCCTGTATTGGGCCCAATAGCTTGTGTTTGGCTAAAGCATCTCTTCCAGAAAGGCATTCAGATTTGAAGACATCAAGAGATGGAGAATCCACCACTTGCCTTGGTAGTTTGTTGCAATGGTTAATCCCCCTCACTGTAAATTATTTGTGCCTTATTTCCAATTTGAATCTGTCTGGCTTTAACTTCCAGCCATTGGTTCTTGTTCTGCCTTTTTCATTTCAATGGCTGCTTTCTGTGGGTAATTTCTTTGTATATCAAACCCTCCAACTTGCAATGTATTGAATAATTCTTCTGGGTTGCTGGACAGGTTGGTCTATTTCAATGCCTTTTGTCTCAAAAAAGCAATCTGTCCAGGAGAAGAAATTACAAAAGGGATGTGAAATCATGACATCCCAGCGAATTTCCTCTCCAACGACTTTACTGACTTTACTGCAACATTAACAGCTTTGGATTAGGTTTGTCACGTACCTTCACGCAAAGAAGAAAACAAGCAAAACAGTTCAATATTTGCTCTCTGACAGCCTTTTTTCTTTGGCAAATGTATTTTTTGCGATGTCCTCCAAATTCCTATGCCAAAGGAGCTGCTATTTTGCAACATGATATTTGTTTAACCAGGTTGGTGGAGCCAATGAAAAAATAAAATGGAAATAAATAATAAAAGAACAACCCCACACCTCATTTTTTATTTCACTAACCACAATTGCAAGGCTAAAAAAAACACAAAAAAACTTAAGCTCACGTATTGTTCATCAACTTGCATGGTGGCCAGATCTGGGATTGTAACCAGAGACCATTTTGTATCTGTTCTGTTAACTTTCAACACCTATTGACTTTGCATGGCACCATGCAAAGCAGCCCTCGACTGCGGTTTTGCAAATGACAACATGCACAATCCATAGCCCTTGGTTATTAAAAATAGTGCACCCTGAGGACCAGTTCAGCCTTCCATATGGACACGAGACGTGATAGAGTGATAAACAAAAGCCCAACAGGAAATTGGCATGCTGGTGTGTGCAGTTGATTTAGCTTTCCTCCTCCAGGGATGAAAAGATGTATGCATTTGATTGGTTGATTTGGGGAAGCTGTATCCAGACCAAAAGGCAAAGCATGAGCTCAGTCATTGTCAACCCTGAGTGCTTAAAATCAGACACTAAATTCCATATGGAGGTGCCAAAATAAAAACGACTGGCTTATGCAAAATTCCCATTGCCTTCAGGATTTGGAGGTGTACACACTAGACAACTCTGAAAAATCAGCTTCTGTTTGTTCAAGTGCCTAAATATGAAATCAAGTGGATAGCTACGGTACGGACATCCAAATTTCACAATTCTAGGCATGATAGGAACATATGAATTATGAAGTCCTTACAATTTCTGAATTGCCAGAGTGGATCAGAGCCAAGATCCACCCAAGTCTAGTATCCTTACTCTGACAGTGGCCAGAGGAAGGTGTAATAACCTCAGTATAGGCAGACATAGGGTAATCTACCCCCACACATTAGGTCTCATCCTGATTTCCAGCAGTTAGAAATTGGCTTAAGCCCTGATAATTAGTGTCTGGAATTCATGGACAGAGTGCCAAAGTATTTAAAGGTTTCAGAGTAGCAGCCGTGTTAGTCTGTATCCGCAAAAAGAACAGGAGTACTTGTGGCACCTTAGAGACTAACAAATTTATTAGAGCATAAGCTTTCGTGGGCTACAGCCCACTTCTTCGGATGCATATAGAGTGAAACATATATTGAGCAGATATATATACACACATACAGAGAGCATGAACAGGTGGGAGTTGTCTTACCAACTCTGAGAGGCCAATTAAGTAAGAGAAAAAAAAAGTATTTAAATAATGGGTAAGATCAAGCAGATCCTTAGTTGGAGTGAATTGGCATAGCTCCATTTATTTCAATTTGCATCAGATGAGGATGTAGCTCAAACTTCCTAAAAACATAGCTGGTGTGCCTAGTGGACTCATAAAAAGAACCAAAGTGACTCACTAAATGCAACCTAGAAACACAGTTTGCTTTAGACACAACCAATGCAAGTAACTGATTGGAACTTCAATCTTTAGATGGCCCTACCTTAGGTACTACATTATTCACGTAGCTGAAGTTGACGTACTTAGACCTACTTACCGCGGTGTCTTCACTGCGGTAAGTCAATGGCTGACACTCTCCCATCGACTCTGCCTGTGACCCTCTCCCTGGGGAGAGTGCTCGGCGGTCGATTTATCGCGTCTAGACTAGACGTGATGAATCGAGCCCCGCTGGATTGATTGCTGCCCATCGATCCAGTGGGTAATGTAGACAAGCCCTTAGAGTCCCCATTACCACAGAATCATAGAGTTGTAGGACTGGAAGGGACCTTGAGAGGTCTTCTAGTCCAGTCCCCTGCACTCAAGGCAGGACTAAGTATTATCTAGACCAGAGGTTGTCAAACTGGCGGGTGGGCCCCCCTGTGACGGATGTGGAATGTATTCTGGGGGGAGAGGGTGAGACACTTTAGGGGGGAAAAAAAACCTTACTGGACACATTTTACCCACAGCAATGAATAAACTAGCAAAGATGATTTTTCCAGACATATCAGGTCATCAGATAGCGCTGTGCATTTGACTCTAGATGATGCTGTGGAATTTGGCGGATTTCTGTTAAGCTTGTCTAGCATTATACAAAGACATTGCCATCTGTACATTAAGCCGTTTGCTAGGATGCAGTGGGCACATTTAATTGTAAACATCTACCACAACTGCAGTTTTGCTTTTGCTGTTATTACAATGGATGGTTGGTTCTGCTTGAATCAATGCCTTACTGTTTTTAATATTTAGTGAGAGTTGCATGTTGGTTTTTTTATTGCTCTTCTCTGGACTTTCTCCAATTTGTCCCCATCCCAGCTTGGTATCGTCCACAAACTTTATAAGTGTACTCTCTATGCCATTATCTAAATCACTGATGAAGATATTGAACAGAACCGGACCCAGAACTGATCCCTGAAGGACTCCACTTGATATGCCCTTCCAGCTTTATTATGAACCACTGATAACTACACTCCGGGAATGTTTTCCAACCAGTTATGCACCCACCTTTTAGTAGCTCCATCTAGATTGTATTTCTCTAGTTTATGAGAGGGTCATGTGAGACAGTATCAAAAGCCTTACTAAAGTTAAGATATACCACATCTACCACTTCCCCCCTATCCACAAGACTTGTTACCCTGTCAAAGAAAGCAATTAGATTTGATTGGTATGATTTGTTCTTGACCAATCCATGCTGACTGTTACTTATCACCTTGTTATCTTCTAGCGGTTTGTCTGCCTTCTTGAAATCCATTATCTGTATTGTGCTGTTTTCCCTCCTAACATTCCTTAGAATTATGAACTCTATCATTTCATGATCACTTTCACCCAAATGCCTTCCAATTTCAAATTCTCAACCAGTTCCACCCTTCCTCCCTCCACCTTCTGAAATAAAAAAAATAATAATGTCTCCAATACATTCTGAGAACTTGTTGGATAATCTGTGACCTGCTGTATTATTTTCCCAACGGATGCCTGGGTAGTTAAAGTCCCTCACCACCACCACCAAGTCCTGTGCTTTGGACGATTTTGTGAGTTGTTTATAAAAAGGATCATTAATAGTAACAGAGCACCTGAATATTTAATGCAGTTATCTTCACAACACATCTATGAGGTAGGAATGTATTTTTACCTCCATTTTGCAGAAGAGAACCTGAGGCACAGAGAAACTGAGTTGACCCAAGTCACACAGGAAGTCTGTGGAAGAATAGAGAATTGAACCCAGGTGCCAGGCTAACATCCTAGTTACTGGACCATCCTTCCTTCTTTGGCCCTGGGTTGATTCAGCCACTCACAGACCACTCTGATCTCCCTCTTAATCATCAAGACATGATGGGAAAAGCAATTCAGAGCCTAGTCACCGGATGCCCATCCACTTCTGTAGCTGGGAGTCACACTTACTTTAAGGCCACCTCCTGGGTGAGTGTGAAACCAAGCATACAGGCATTACAGAGGCAGTCAAAGCTAGTGAAACATTATTGATCTTTAGCTGCTCTTGGGTTGGAGCTACCAGACGGAAACATTCATTTTGGTTTTTGACCAAATTGAAAGAAAAAAAAAAAGAGAGAGGGGGATACCAAAAAGCCATTTTTTCCCACTGGGGGGAGAAAACCCCATTTTCCAACCAGCTCTAGCATATCTTGACAGGGGCTCAACCGCAGGACACAAACTCATAAGGGACATAACAGAACATCCCTATAACATGTAAGCAATGTTTATTCTCAATGGTAGTTAGATGACCTTTCATCTGAAGATCTCAAAATACTGGACAAACATTAACTAACCCTCATACACTCCTGGGAGGATAAGAGTTAGCCCCAGTTCACAAAGGAGGAGGCTGAGACAGGTGACATGACATCCT
Organism: Terrapene triunguis; assembly: GCF_002925995.2. Lineage (NCBI taxonomy): Eukaryota > Metazoa > Chordata > Testudines > Emydidae > Terrapene > Terrapene triunguis. Next base: position 5,552,057 of record NW_020664420.1, on the reverse strand, counting down.
TGTGGACAAACAGGAGGTCTTCAGCCAACCCAGGGACAGAACCTTAGGGCTACGATCTCCCCTCAAACAAGGGTGTCTGTCTTTTGAAGTCATTCATGTGCATGTAACTAACAGGAGGATCTGACTCCAGCCATCTGAATCTCCCCCCACCCCATAAGAAAGGAGTTGTCATAGTCTGCAGCAGGAGAGAAGGTGCCCTGGAGTCCTTACCACCCTTTGCCGGCTCTACCCACTGTACCATACTTCCTCCAATATGAACACCAGGAGAAGCAGATGCTAGCTCGGTGAGCTACCTTTTAGCATCGAGAGACATGCATTTGGGAGAGTATTCCAAGCAGTGGAGAAGGATGAAACAATGGGAAGGACACTAGACAGACAAATATTACTGTTAGAGAAGTAAATACAAAACACATGTTACATCCGATTTGGTAGGAACCATGTTACAAAGAGTAGGCCCAATATGCATTGTCTTAAAGACCTCATTACACGAGCACAACATCATCACCTCATCAGTTATAATGAAGCCTCTGAGGAAAGAGGGGCGGAGGAAAGTTTGACCTCTTTACACAGGAATTCTCCCTCTTCTGTTGTCTTTGTCCCACTCTGGGTACGTCTAAACTGCAAATAAACAAACAAACAAAAAACAAACCCGTGGCAGCAAGTCTCAGGGTATGTCGACATAGCAAAGAAAAACCCGCAGGGCTTGAACTGCGTGGCTGTTTCACTGGGCCCTGAGAGGTGCAAAAGTCCCAGAGCTCCCGAGCCCAGAAGTCTACACAGCAAGGAAATAGCCCCGCCCCATGAGCCTGAGTCTGCTGGCACAGGGCAGCTGCGGGTTTTTCTTTGCTGAGCAGACATAGCCTCACAGCTCAGGACAACTGGCTTGGGTCAGCGGCGCTCAAGCTGCAGGGCTAAAAATAGCAGGGTAGACCTTCAGGCTTTGACTAGCACCCAGGGTCTGAAACCCAGGGATGGGCGGGACCTTGAAGCCTGGGTTCTAGCCCAAGCCCAAACATCTACACTGCTATTTCAGTCCCGCAACACAAGCCCTGTGTGCCTGAGTCAATTGACCGAGATTCTGAGCCTCGCTGCTGCAGGGTTTTGGTTTGTTGTTTTGCTGTGTAGACGTATCCTCTCTCTTTCCTCTTTACCTCCCACAGTTTCTCTTCTTTCCCCCCTTTTTCTTGTAAGAGAGTGAAGCACTATTCAGTTCCTAAACCAGCACTGGCTCATGAAATCAGGAGCATCTCTTTCCAGGAGCATCAGGAAATGGCCTGGCTGAGATTTCGACCCTCTGTGGAAAATCCCAGATGTGAACCTCAAGGGCTTTGGTTTTTTCAAATACAGCAGAGTTTCCCTGCTGGGAAACCCTCAGGCTTGCCCATCTGCTGTACAGTACAGTACATACTATTACAATGGCACTTTAACAATAATTGTGTCCTTTTGAACCCCGCCATTCAAGTCACTCCATTGATTACTTGGAAGAATGCAGACTCTCATGTTATTTGACCGGCACATATACTCTGAGAATGTAATCCCCTCAAATATTTTTCAATAACTTCCTCTAATTACAAGGAAAACACATTGAGTGATGCATGCATTGAAGAGCTTCCCCTCATGTCTCTCTTTTTCTGTTTAATGAAGAATTTGAATCACTTTTCAGCTTCTTAATCCTATAATCCTGGAAGGAATTTGCTCTCTTCCAAACCCGAGGGGTGGGTGGCTTGTGCTTAGTACAGTACGCCCTGGAGATCTTTCAGCAGGGTCTTTCCAGAGGAGTCCCAAATACCTGCATTCCTAAATTGTGCTACCAGGTCTGGTGTCATGTGACTAATGAGCTACACAGCTCTAGTAGAGGCACATTGCTTGTGTCATTCAGGGCCAGATTTTCCTTTGTGCTAGACAAGGGCATAATAATGCAGTCACATGGTGAGCAGGATGTAGAGCTTTCCCAGCAGAAATGGACCCAGTTTCACAAAGCTAATCAATTAAACCAGCACATTTATTTTTCAGGACAGTCAAACACACAAACCAATGGCCACATACCACTCTTACTCCTCCACTGAGGCCTCTTTGTAACTCAAGAGACACCTGGGGCCATTACCTATTACCTCCTCCACCATGGCTATTCATGTCAGCACCTCCTGACCCGCGACATGGCCCTGTGTATTCAATGGAAGGTGCCATTCACCATCACAGTTGCGAAAAGCAGATTGCTACACTTCACTGAAATGCCTTTTGAAAAGTATATTGGGCAAAGGTCATACCATGGGCCCAGCTCTTCATTGCTTTGCACTGGCTTTATATTAGTGTAAATGGTCGTGCAAGTGAAACAGCGTAAGTGTTTATACTACATGCAAAGCAATGGAGACTCAGTCTTCCCTGTATTCATCAGCTCAGCTACCAGTAGGGTGACCAGATGTCCCGATTTTTGGATCTTTTTCTTACCATTACCCCTCACCCCCTGTCCCGATTTTTCACATTTGCTGTCTGGTCACCCTAGCTACCAGTCATGCAAGCAAGAAAGAGAAAGAGAGAATGAAGGGTGTAATTTTAGTGGTCCAACATAGGACTAGGTGCCAGGGAGGCTCAAGAAGGATGTTGATAAATTGGAGACGGTTCAGAGAAGAGACACGAGAATGTTTAAGGATTGGAGAATAAGATTTACAGCAATAGACCCAAAGTGCTCAATCTGTTTTGCTGAACAAATAGAAGGTTAAGAGGCAACTTGATTACAGTCTACAAGTACCTACGTGGTGAAGAAAAAAAATGATAATGGGCTCTTCGGTCTAGCAAACAAAGATATAACAAGATCCAATGGTTGGAAGTTGAAGCTACTCAAAGGTAGACACACATTTTAACAGTGAGGATAATTAACCTTTAGAACAACTTACCAAAGTGGTAGATTCTCCATCACTGGAACATTTTAAAACAAGTATGGATGCTTTTCAAAAAGTTATGTTCTGGTTCAGACAGGAATTAATTCAGGGAAGTTCTATGGCCTGTGTTCTACAGGAAGTCAGACTAGATGGTCACAGTGGTCCCTTCTGGCCTTATAATCTTGCCTCCGAGCCAGCCACTGCTTAGGGGTTCTGTCTCTAGTGCAAGGGAATGTGTGGTCATTGCCTGAGTTCAGGGGCAGGCAACCTATGGCACGCATGCCGAAGGCGGCACGCGAGCTGATTTTCAGTGGCACTCACACTGCCCGGGTCCTGGCCACCGGTCTGGGGGGCTCTGCATTCTAATTTAATTTTAAATGAAGCTTCTTAAACATTTTTAAAACTTTGTTTACTTGACATACAACAATAGTTTAGTTATATATTATAGACTTAGAGAAAGAGACCTTCTAAAAACGTTAAAATGTATTCCTGGCACGCGAAACCTTAAATTAGAGTGAAGAAATGAAGACTCGGCACGCCACTTCTGAAAGGTTGCCAATCCCTGCCTAAGTTATTCCAAAATGCCTCACCCTTTTTACCGTAAGTCTTTATTGAGGAAACTCTTAGTTTCACCCTCTTTAGAGGCCATTCAAAGTTTAACAGGCATAATAATAGCAAATAAGGAAAAGATAATACCGACAGAAAAAATGCATCACTAGGAATGACTCCACCGGTGAGCTGTTACATGGGTAGTAATAGCAATGGGTCAAATCCTCGAGTTTTCATTCAGGCCAAACTCTCATTAAAACAAATGGGTTCAGGAGTTTTCTCTATACTTTGCACCGGAGACCCAGAAAACACTTAGCTTATAAACACCACTAAAGGTAGCAGGCGTACAGAGGGAGAAACTCATACACAGAAAAGTTACATCACTTGCTGAAGGTCACAGAGCGAGTCACTATCAGAACTAGCCGTAGGGCCTCCCAGTGCTGTGACCATTAATCAAAACTGCCTCTGCACTTATCTTAATAATTCCAAGATGAACTCGACACTCACCTAGTACTTCAAAGCACTGTGCAAACCATTCACAATGCATGGGCCAGTACAAGAATGTGAAATTCCCTTCAGAGAAGGATTTGAGAGATTCTGGAGGAAATCAAGGACCAAAACAAGCATTCAATAAAGAGTAGGTCTGATATGGATCGTCTCACAGAACACAATCCCAGGCACATCTATTTGCACAGGTCTTTCTTTAGCAGAAACCCTGACCTACAGATATCCTTCCAACCCCAGAGAAAGACAACCTATGGAATACAAACCGACAGACAGTGGAGAAGAGACTATGTCCCTGCCAGGATGATGTTGAAGCTTAAAATTCTTGAGTATGGTGCCTAAAGACCCTGGGGATTGGCACTAGATAGATGTATTTCACCTACGGAAATCACACTTGTAATTGCCACGGTTTTGTATATTGAAAGAGCCTCAGTTTACTTTATCCCAGATCTCTCCTTCATAGAGAGCAGGGTCTCTATAAGCGAAGGCGTCAGAGTGATGCTCTAGAGCTCTGGAGGGGTGCAGCAGTCACTGTGTAACTGTGATAATCTAGTTAAAGGAGGACGCCAGGGCATAATTAAATATCGTGGCCTGCAGTCCTAACAGAGCAGCTGGAAGACCTGATGCTCTCCCCATAATAAACTCTAGCTCATTTATTACTGCTTTGCATATATGTCTAGAAATGAATTCAGCCCCCAGCCCTAACTCTCCTCATGCTTTATTACTGCAGAGTTCAACTTGTCACTGTCACTTTATTCCTATGTAATGACTGCAGCACCCACATGCATTTGCACCTAGGCAGTCTCAAAACTTCGGTGTCCTCAGAAAAAAACAGGGCAACTCTCCTTGCAGTCTGCTGAAACACTTTAAATATAGGAGTCTTTGGCCAATTGACCATCTTTTTGTCTTCGGGAAGTTCAGGATACAGGCTAGAATGCTCAAGGTTTGCATTTCTCTTCTGGAGATGGAATGGGATGGTCAACAAACTGGAAATGATTAATCATTATTATTATGTATTTGTATTACCGTAGCGCTTGGGAGCCCTAATCATTGACCAGGGCACCATTGTGCTAGGTGCTGTACAAACACAGAACTAAAAGACACTAAAAGGTCCTTACAAACTAATCCAGCCTTTGCACAAGCCACGGACAGCCATTATAAATATGAGACTCTCTAAGTGTTTCAATGTAAGAACATTCACAAGGAGACATTTCACAAAATAGATTGAATTGCAAGCTCTGTCTCTCTCCTACTTAAAACAACCAAGAGCACTTTTCCACTTAGTGTCGTGTCTGGGCCTCTTAGTTATGATGTTATTCTCTGTTTGCCGGGAAACGGGAGTGTAGGAATTGCCTCACGGGAGCAGAATAACAGTTTGTCGAGTGGAGTACCCCATTTCCAACACTGGCCTATGCTGGATGCTTCAGAAGGAGACATATAATCCCCGAAATGGACAATTATGAAATGATACACATGTGAAAGGAAGTTTCTCACTAACCTCAAGCAGATAGTGGTTGCCTGACTTCTTTCCTGAAGCATGAATGTCAACATCCTGTAGAAAATTTTAACCTGGTCAGTGTAACTGTAAGTATTCTTGTTTTCCATAAAGCGCTCTAGAAAATGCTTAACTTTAAGCATGTGAGAAGACCCAGTGTCATTAAGCAGATGCTTAAGCCTTTTATTGGATCAAGACCAGCATAATAAGCAGCTTGCGGGATTGAGTCCGTAAATGTCAACTCCTTTTTGGATCCCATTAAGTTCTTTGTTCCAGTACTATCTTTCAGCAGAGAGTCACACAGATTAATTGCCAATTCTTAAAGTATTTTATTTCATAAATTCTAAATTTACTGCTTTTGAATTTCCCTTGGGGATCTCCTGGAACTTGTAGTAGGCCTGACAGACTTCTATTCTTTATTGTTTTCACCTCCAAGATGCCACTTTATCTCCCCTCTTAAACAAACAGCCCTAATCTTTGCAAATAGAAATGTTTTTTCTACAGTTAAAGAATAATTCACTGGAAACATTATTTATTTGGATTTAAATCTCCCCTCCAGGGCTGTGAACCTAAACACAATAGCACTGCGCTAAGGCAGGGGGATTGGGAAATGAAACTGACTAGAAATAAAAGTGAAAGAGGCAAAACCAAGATGAATTAAACACATAAATGAGAGAGAAAGAAACAAAACAAAAAGAAAAGAAAAGAAAAAGTAGATGAGATTGCCGATATCATTCCAGTATTGTTAATCTCAGGGATTACTAATACTGAAATATTTTAATGTATTTTTTTCTTTACAGTATCTCTTTAAAGGTAGAAGCTAAAATGGTCTTTTATACCATTCATCTGATCATTCTTCATTTTTTTCTTAACATGTCCTTTCTAATACATTTCCTTACAGGTTAAGGGACTCTTCATCAGCTACTTTTAGACTCTCATGAGCCAGAATTTGAGCTGCATGTTGGTGTAAATCAGGAAAAACTCCACTGAGGTGAATGGAGTTACACCAGTGTAAAAGTGGCATGGGATCAGAAACAGACCTTCAGGATGCTGCGTGCAGACAGGTTCGCTATCGCTAGCCTTCGCTTGGATTATCTCACCCCTTGCTCAGATTAATCAAAATGTGCCTGATTGCTTCATCCCTGGTGCTTGTGGAAACACTGCACACTATGACCTTTTGCAACAAGCAGGAGGTTTTGATTTCACATGCCAACTATTCTTCAGTAAGTATGGGTAAATCTAATGGCTTCCTCCTGGAAGAATGTTATTTTTATATGGATAAAGAGAAAAAGAATATAATAAAAGTACAGTATCCAGTCTGAGAGACTAGTCTTCCTTTTACTGAAGAAATACATTTTTTTTTTGCTGTAACAGCAGATTAGGTACAATTTAAACTGAACAAAGTGGCTGCAAGGTAAATAAAGCATTAATTTTCCGGGGTTCCGGACAGGGAAGGGAGTGGACATTTTCAGAAAATCATTCTTAAGAAGAAATAGTGGAATGAAGCTTTAATGTTCACATGCCAAGCTGTCAACGCCTGACTTCAACACTGCCTTTATCTCTCCTCTTTTCTATTTATACATTACACAAAGCTATTTTTTCCCAGCTTTAATTGTACATCAAAGAACCAACTGAATGGATCAGGTTGGGAAGCTGCTGATAGCAACACTGGGGAATCCTGCAAACGTAGTTCTAAAATTTCAGTTCTTTCCACTGGTGTGATAGTTATTTTTTGGCAGACTCCTGAAATAAGAAATTCAAGAACATACAAACGGCCACACTGGGTCAGACCAATGGTCCAGCTAGCCCAGTATCCTGTCTTCTGATAGTTGCCAGGACTTGATGCTTCAGAGGGAATGAACAGAGCAGGCAATTCTTGAGAGTGTCATGCCCCTTCCTTCATCCAGTCCCTGCTTCTGGTAGTCAGAGGTTAAGGACACCCCAAGCATGGGTTTGCATCCCTGACCATCTTGCCTAATAGCCATCAATGGACCTGTCATAACTATAAAGGGAAGGGTAACAGCTCTCCTGTGTACAGTACTATAAAATCCCTCCTGGCCAGAGACTCCAAAATCCTTTGACCTGAAAAGGGTTAAGAAGCTCGGGTAACCTGGCTGACACCTGACCCAAAGGACCAATAAGGGGACAAGATACTTTCAAATCTTGGGGGGGGAAAGGCTTTTGTTTGTGCTCTTTGTTTAGGGGGTTGTTCGCTCTTGGGACTGAGAGGGATCAGACATCAATCCAGGTTCTCCCCATCTTTCTAAGCAAGTCTCTCATATTTCAAACTTGTAAGTAAAAAGCCAGGCAAGGCATCTTAGTTTTACTTTGTTTTCTCAACTTGTAAATGTACCTTTTACTAGAATGTTTATCTTTGTTTGCTGTACTTTGAACCTAAGACTAGAGGGGAGTCCTCTGAGTTCTTTAAGTTTGATTACCCTGTAAAGTTATTTTCCATACTGATTTTATAGCGATGATTTTTACCTTTTTCTTTAATTAAAAGCCTTCTTTTTAAGAACCTGATTGATTTTTCCTTGTTTTAGATCCAAGGGGGTTGGATCTGTATTCACCAGGAGTTGGTGGAAGAAAGGAGGGGGATGGTTAATTTCTCCTTGTCTTAAAATCCAAGGGGTTTGGATCTGTATTCACCAGGGAATTGGTGAAAGGTTTCTCAAGGCTTCCCAGGGAAGGGAATTAGTTTTGGGAATGGTGGCAGCGGACCAGATCTAAGCTGGTAGTTAAGCTTAGAAGTCTTCATGCAGGCCCCCACAGTTGTACCCTAAAGTTCAAAGTGGGGATACAGCCTTGACAGGACCTATCCTCCATGAACCTACCTAATTCTTTTTTGAACCCAGTTATACTTTTGGCCATTGCAACATCCCCTGTCAACGAGTTCCACAGGCTGACTGCATTGTGTGAAGAAACACTTCCTGATGTTTCTTTTAAATCTGCTACCTATTAATTTCATTGGGTGACTCCTGGTTCTTGTGTTATAGGAAGGGATAAATGACACTTTCTTATTAACTTTCTCTACACCATTAACGGTTTTATAGACCTGTATCACATCCCTCCTCAGTTGTCTCTTTTCTAAGCTGAACAGTCCCAGTCATTTTAATCTCTCCTCGTATGGAAGCTGTTCCATACCCCTCATCATTTTTGTTGCCCTTCTTTGTACTTTTTCCAATTCTAATATATCTTTTCTGAGATGGGGCAACTAGAACTGCATGCAGTATTCAAGGTAGGGATTCACCATGGATTTATACAGTGACATTATGATATTTTCTGTGTTATTATCTATCCTTTTTCTAATGGCTCCTAACATCCCGTTAGCTTTTTAGACGGCTGATTCATATTGGGCAGATGTTTTCAGAGAACTATCCATGATGATGCCAAGATCTCTCTTTTGAGTGGTAACAGCTAAATTAGGCCCCATCATTTTGTATGCATAGTTGAGATTATGTTTTCCAGTGTGCACTACTTGGCATTTATCAACACTGAATTTCATCTGACATTTTGTTGCCCAGTCACCCATTTTTGTGAGATCCCTTTGTAACTCTTTGCAGCCAGCTTTGGTCTTAACTATCTTGACTTATTTTGTATCGCCCGCAAACTTTGCCACCTGATTGTTTACCGCTTTTTCAAGATCATTTATGAACATGTTGAACAACACTGGTCCCAGTACCGATCCTGGGAGGACTCTGCTATTCACCTCTCTCCATTGTGAAAACTTACCATTTATCCGTACCCTTTGTTTCCAATCTTTTAACCAGTTATTGATCCATGAGAGGACCTTCCCTCCGAAGAGTCTTTGATGAGGGACCTTGTCAAAGGCTTTCTCAAAGTACAGTATATCCTCTGGATCACCCTTGTCCACATATTTGCTGACCCCCTCCAAGAATTCTAATAGACTGGTGAGGCATGATTTCCCTTTGCAAAACCATGTTGACTCTTTCCCAACATATCATGTTCATCTATGTGTCTGATAATGCTGTCCTTTACTACAGTTTCAACATATTTGCCTAATACTGAAGCCAGGCTTACTGGCCTGTAATTTCCCGGATCGCCTCTGGAGCCTTTTAAAAAAAAAATCGGCATGACATTAGCTATCCTGGAGTCATCTAGTACAGAGACTGATTTAAGCAATAGGTGACATACCACAGTCAGCAGTTCTGGTATTTCATATTTGGGTTCCTTCAGAACTGTTGGGTGAATACCATCTGGTCCTGGGGATTTATCACTGTTTAATTTATCAATTTGTTCCCAAATCTCCTGTAGTGGCACCTCAATAGTTAGCAAGCAAAGGCACCCTCACTGTGCTTCTATCTAGGTTCATTAGAAAAAGCTGGACCTGCAGAAGATTAAACAAGTTATTTATTATATTGGGGAAAAAATAAATAGACAAAGAGTACAATTTTCAAATGTGCCTAAGTGATTTAGGAACCAGCATTTTTAAAAGGTGACTAAAATGTAGGTAGGCACCTAGTGGAATTTTGAAAAACATCTATCCCCATGCCTTTAAAAATCTGGTGCTAAATCTGTTTTGAAAATGGGATTTGGGCTCCTAAGTCATTAGGCACTTTAGAAAATGTTACCCACTGTCAGCTAGTTTTAGTCAAACCGATCTAGCTTACAACTTACTTGTCATCCCATTGTGAAGGCATGTGCTAAAAACCTAGCGATTGCCATACTCACTCAGACCAGTGCCAGAGACATGATAATACTGGATTAGATGGACTGCTGGCAATTCCTATATTCCTACCACATGCATTCACAATATCAAGATAGGTCAATTTGACCAAAACAAAATGCCAGCTTTCCTCTAAATCAGATACTGAGAGTACTCAATATTACTGAGCTGAACCATACCTGCGAGCGTAACCTAAGGGCTTGTCTACATGGTGCATTAGTCCACAGCACTGAAGTGTAAATTCTAGTCCACACCAGCGTGTCATGCACTAACTGCCCCGTGCAGCCCCTGCTGGTGCACACTAAACACACTATGTTAACACGCACTGGAGAACTTTCAGTGCATGCCAGCAGGGTTCATATGGCCTCGTTAGTGCATGACGTGCTGGTGCGGACTAGAATTTACACCCCACTGGCACAGACTCTCATGCAATGTGTAGACAAGCCCTAAAGCATTACGTACATGGTGTACAACGGATCAGACTTCATTTAAAGTTAAAAAAAAAAAAAACCCTGGAAAAAACAGGCAATGAACTCCAGAGAGTTCCAAGCTGTCCTCGCTGTCCTAATTGCGTTTGATACTTTCCCCACAGGAGGGGAGACAGCATCTTTAACATGACCCGTCTCTGGCTTTTATTCTGCTGTACAAACATGCAGAGCCCATAACTTGCCCTATGTTGCAGGGCTATAGGGCACAGGTTTGCACTGTGGGTGAATACCACCCAGAGGACGCCATCCTGCCCTGTACTGAGCAGATATGCTGGGTGAGTGAGGAAAGGAGTGTATGAAGCTTCCTCTATCCATTATTGTCCCTGCATAGGAACAGGGTTAAGGCCAAATCTAGCAGCCAACAGACCATTAGGAGAGAGGCCCAGCTATGGCCATTATTACAATATAACTTGCTAGGGAGTGTGGCAGCATGAACTAGAAGAGGGGGAGCATGCTGGGTTTTTTGGGGGGATGCAATAAGTTGTGCCCTGACACATGGTCCCCACAGCCACGCTGCCCTGCACACGCTGATCCCATTACACATGCCTTGGGCTGGCCCCATGCAGCACACCTGTTTCCAGGTAAGGTTAGACTAATCATGTGAAGTTAACTCTTTACAATAATAGCACTCTGTATTTCCCTAGTGTTGTCCCATCTGGGAATCGCAAGGTGTTTCATGGACATGAATTCATTTAGCCTCGCGATGCTCTGTGAAGTGTGCCACTAAGCATGCAACACTGAACCTGGTATCATCACCAACGTGCCTTTTTAAGGTCGCAGGCTGTAATGGCACATAAACCATCTACATCTGCACCAATGTAGATGTAATAGACGGGGAAACTGACACACAGAAATGTCTGCAAGACAGTAACTGAGTTTAGAACCCTGGTCTCCTGTCCACCCAGGGCCGGCGCAACCCATTAGGCGACCTAGGCGGTCACCTAGGGGGCTACAATTTGGGGGGCGGCGACCGCAGCGGTATTTCGGCGATGGGACCTTCCGCCGCCTCTGTGGGGGGCGGCATTTCAGGGCAGGACCTTCCGCCGCCTAGGGTGGGAGAAAAGCTGGCGGCGCTCCTGTGTCCACCAGGCCTATGCACTAACCAGTAAGTCCTGCTGTCTAACCAGTAAGTCACGCTGCCTCCCATCCCATAAAATGGTATTGTCCTTCCTTTCCCTATTGCTCAAAACTATCCTGAATTGTTTTGGTTTGAGGAAGAGACAAGCAAATATTTCCTAATTCTCCTAGGTTTGACATAACCAAAATCTTTGCAGAGCTCAAAGTAGACCAGTATAGAATGGTTTCTCCTACCCTGCCAGGGACAATGTATCCAGATGGGAACTGAAGATCATTTTACTCAGTAAGACAACGAGTTTCCCTAATGAGGCCAACGGCAAACTTGTCTTTACTTCCTACGGTAAATGCCGTCATTATTCAACGTATGACCCCGAAAAGGATTAGAATTCGACAATGGGAAAACCACCTGCCAGGCAGGCCATGTGATGGTGGCCTTTAACCGTAGATACAGGGCCACAAAATGATCGGACTCTGAGGGCTAATATTACAATGTGACCAGAAGACGGGCATGCCCTAAATATAAACACAGGAACAGCCATGCCAACAAAGAATGCTCCAGCTTCGTAATCCCTCTGCCATCACAAAATGCAGGGTCAGTTATAATATTGACACATATAAACAAGAACATTGGACCTATCCCTCGTTAGTGTTGAATCACAAGAGATATGTTTTTCTAAAGAGATTAGTGATTTTGCGTTCCCAAGCTGAGATATGTTAAATGGGTTTGACTTCCAAAGGGCAAATGTTCAGAACTTCCTGACAATCAGGCCCTTTTGAAAGGTATTTCACCTTAGGCATCCACAAATCAATACAACTCTTGGACAATACCTAATGGTTTTTTGTTGATTATGGCAAGATACCAACTGTATTCTATGAATGTACCCAATTTATGTGTGGGAGTCAGTGTTGTCTAGCAGCTAGAACAGGAGATTGAGAGTCGGGGTTCCTGTAGTCTACTTTTGGCTCTCCCACTGACAAACTGTGTGACCATTGATAAGTCACGTAACCCATTCCTGTGCCTCAGTTTACCTCAAGGATAAATGGCTCTTGCAGCTTATTTTATTTACACCTGTACGAGAGTGAATGCAAACCAGGTGCAAACGGTTACTAATGTCAGATGCAAGTGAAGAATTCTGTTCTGGTGCCACTTTGCACTGGCATAAATGACTATCCACGGTGCCAGGCAGTGGAGAATCAGGCCCAATGGAGTGACACTAGCAGAAACAAGAACAGAATGAAGCCAACATACTCCATTTGTCCCCTCCTTCTTTCAAATCCCACCTATGTGGCCCCTTAAAGCTTCCTACTGCTTCTCTGGTCGGAGCCAGGAGCTGTTCCCCTGTGTCTCTTTGTGTATGGTACAAATTGCAGGAACTGACAACCAGTCCAGCAGATTCATAGATTCTAGGACTGGAAGGGACCTTGAGAGGTCATCAAGTCCAGTCCCCTGCCCTCATTGCAGGACCAAATACTGTCTAGACCATCCCTGATAGATATTTATCTAACCTACTCTTAAATATCTCCAGAGATGGAGATTTCACAACCTCCCTAGGCAGTTTATTCCAGTGTTTAACCACCCTGACAGTTAGGAACTTTCAGTGGTTTAAGCATTGGCCTGCTAAACCCAGGGTTGTGAGTTCAATCCTTGAGGGGGCCACTTAGGGATCTGGGGCAAAATCAGTACTTGGTCCTGCTAGTGAAGGCAGGGGATTGGACTTGATGACCTTTCAAGGTCCCTTCCAGTTCTAGGAGATAGGATATCTCCATTTATAACCTAAACCTCCCTTGCTGCAGCTTAAGCCCATTGCTTCTTGTTCTATCCTTAGAGGCTAAGGTGAAAAAGTTTTCTCCCTCCTCCTTATGACACCCTTTTAGATACCTGAAAACTGCTATCATGTCCCCTCTCAGTCTTCTCTTTTCCAAACTAAACAAACCCAATTCTTTCAGCCTTCCTTCATAGGTCATGTTCTCAAGACCTTTAATCATTCTTGTTGCTCTTCTCTGGACCCTCTCCAATTTCTCCACATCTTTCTTGAAATGTGGTGCCCAGCACTGGACACAATACTCCAGTTGAGGCCTAACCAGCGCAGAGTAGAGCGGAAGAATGACTTCTCGTGTCTTGCTCACAACACACCTGTTAATACATCCCAGAATCATGTTTGCTTTTTTTGCAACAGCATCACACTGTTGACTCATATTTAGCTTGGGAACCATTAACAACAACTCTCTGAGTAAGGTCATCCAGCCAGTTATGCACCCACCTTATAGTAGCCCCATCTAAATTGTATTTGCCTAGTTTATTGATAAGAATATCATGCGAGACCGTATCAAATGCCTTACTAAAGTCTAGGTATACCACATCCACAGCTTCTCCCTTATCCACAAGACTCGTTATCCTATCAAAGAAAGCTATCAGATTGGTTTGACATGATTTGTTCTTTACAAATCCATGCTGGCTATTCCCTGTCACCTTACCACCTTCCAAGTGTTTGCAGATGATTTCCTTAATTACTTGCTCCATTATCTTCCCTGGCACAGAAGTTAAACTAACTGGTCTGTAGTTTCCTGGGTTGTTTTTATTTCCCTTTTTATAGATGGGCACTATATTTGCCCTTTTCCAGTCTTCTGGAATCTCTCCCGCCTCCCATGATTTTCCAAAGATAATAGCTAGAGGCTCAGATACCTCCTCTATTAGCTCCTTGAGTATTCTAGGATGCATTTCATCAGGCCCTGGTGACTTGCAGGTATCTAACTTTTCTAAGTGATTTTTAACTTGTTCTTTTTTTATTTTATCTGCTAAACCTACCTCCTTCCCATTAGCATTCACTAGGTTAGGCATTCCTTCAGACTTCTCGGTGAAGACCGAAACAAAGAAGTCATTAAGCATCTCTGCCATTTCCAAGTTTCCTGTTACTGTTTCTCCCTCTTCACTGAGCAATGGGCCTACCCTGTCTTTGGTCTTCCTCTTGCTTCTAATGTATTGATAAAAAGTCTTCTTGTTTCCCTTTATTCCCGTAGCCAGTCTGAGCTCATTTTGTGCCTTTGCCTTTCTAATCTTGCCCCTGCATTCCTGTGCTGTTTGCCTATATTCATCCTTTGTAATCTGTCCTAGTTTCCATTTTTTATATGACTCCTTTTTATTTTTTAGATCATGCAAGATCTCGTGGTTAAGCCAAGGTGGTCTTTTGCCACATTTTCTATCTTTCCTAACCAGCGGAATAGCTTGCTTTTGGGCCCTTAATAGTGTCCCTTTGAAAAACTGCCAACTCTCCTCAGTTGTTTTTCCCCTCAGTCTTGATTCCCATGGGACCTTACCTATCAGCTCTCTGAGCTTACCAAAATCCGCCTTCCTGAAATCCATTGTCTCTATTTTGCTGTACTCCCTTTAACAAGATCGTTAACAAGTCATGGTGACTAGGAGGTGAGCCAGGTTCCAGAGGCAAAGGGGAGCCACCTACATATTTGTCATCCACAAGATTGAAACTGAAATAGTCCAAATGGTGCTACACCTCTACGCTGTCCTCGGGAGCCAAAAAATCTTACCGCGTTATAGGTGAAACCGCGTTATATCGAACTTGCTTTGATCCACCGGAGTGCGCAGCCCCCCCCTCCCCCCAGAGCTCTGCTTTACTGTGTTATATCCTAATTCGTGTTACATCGGGTCGTGTTATATCGGCGTAGAGGTGTATTTGATACTTCCCACGTTAACTCATGTTTCTGGGGTCTCCTTCTCTCCCCAAGGAACTGCACAGAGACAAGCCCCACTACACTCCTCTCAGAGAGCTGTTCACATTATCTGACCCGCTGCCTGCAGCAGAAAGGACAGAGTAAAAACAAGTGCATTGGCCTGAAGTGCCTCTCAAAAAAAAAAAAAACCAACAACAACTATCCCTGCATGAATTCTCTGCTGTTCATCACAGCTTCAGTACTTGCAGTGCTCCACAGTTAGAAGGCTGCTGTTATGAACCTGACAGCTCTCCCTGTATGCCTCCTGCTAGAAACACGCACACTCTTTACTGGAGTCAGCTGTGCAGCCAGCCAGCAGCATGAAAAGACCCAGGTGTGAAGGCTGGCATGGAGGTGGGAGCAGAGCACATGCCCCCCTCCTCCTGTGGACAGGCGAGCCAAAATGGGGAGAGAAGCTGGCACGTGTGGGGTTTCTAATGGCTCCTACAGGAGATTGCACTGGCACGTGTTCACAAGGGTAAAGGACATGCAAAGCCACCGCATGCAGAGGGCAAGAGGGGCAGAGAAGCGGCCGCAGTCCGGCCCTCCACGGCCCTGACCCGAAGTGGCTAAGGAATTGAAGGGAAATTAAATGAGCTTTTCAGATCCTTGCTAGCTGTCCCTGCAGTTTGCATTCAAGTTGTCAATCAGACAGATGCGCTCCTTAAATGCCCCTGATTAGCTCTCTTCCCCAATTAGCAAGAGCAGAATCCCCGTTCTTGTACAAAGTGGCTGCAGACACACACCCAGGCAACCAAAATGTAAACAGGCAGGAGAGGCTGCAGCTAAATTTCCACAGAGAGATTTTCTCCCAGTGTCTTGGCCATCTGGAAAGTCAAACAAGGAGAGGGAAGGAAATATTTACTCCTCATCTTTCTGTCTCCCCTAGATCAACACACCAAGCCGTCCTAACGGTCAGGTTTTCAGACCCTGAGGAACCTTTGGCCCTCCATAACCTCCCTAAGATACATGGCTGGGATCGCTCTGACATGGTGAGGAGTCCACCTGTCAGCAATGGCCAGGATCCTTGGCTGGCGATCGGGATTATGTATTTGTGGACCGACTGGTTAATCTAGAGAGAGGATTTTTCTGGGACACCATCTCTGCATTCAGGCAGTACCAGGGAGCGGCAGCAGCTGCAGCCCGCAATGCTTTCAATCACCCCACAGAAAGCAGGAGACAAGGGGATTTGCTCAAAGCAGCCCAAGCACCCCCAGTGATAATCTGCCCAGGCTGGAAATGAGCAGAGTGAAAGGAGGAGGAATATTCTGAGCTATAAACCTGGCACAGACAGAGAGGGGATGGGAGGGAGACGCACCCTGAGAGAAGCCCTGGAAATGAACATTCAGAGTAAACAAAGCCCATCAGCCCAGGCAAGAGTCCGAAACATGATTGAGCTAAACAAATCACGGCGGAATCAGCAACTGGCAAAGTAATTGGCGTTATTACAGCTGATGGAAAATTTCTGATGCCGCCCATGTTCCCCTTTGAAATAGTACTCAGCCGCTTAATTTGCTCAGCTCTCATTCGGCTGATTGCTCTTTGCTGCTGGAGTTTATCAGGAAGAAATGGACTGTCTCCATATAGACAGAGACTTTGGAATGATTGCTTCCATCCCTAATGCCCTGTGAAGACAGAGCAGAAGTTGATGCTGTTTAAGGGAGGGGGTGAATACAGCCTGTGTGGTAATTCCTCACTTAAAAGCCATGCTATTCCCCAATTCTAACTGACCTCTGCTGAATTCAGCTCAAGAGATGCTGTGGGTGTGCTCTACAGACTGGGGGTTTCCTAACAGGATGTTGAAATCCCAGGTTTGGATGGACACTGGGACACCTCAAATGGGCAACTGGATCTGATCTAAAAATGCAGGATCCAGGTGTCCCCAGTGTGGAAATTGCACCCACAGCATCTCTTGAGCTGAGCTCAGCCCAGGTTGATTAGAATGGCTTTTGTCACCTGTGCTTGAAAACTGGGCTCCTGTCACGTACCTCTTGGTATGAGAGAAAAAAAGTTAGTGATGGATAAACCTCAACATTGGTCTCTTCAGCAGATGCTGAACTTTTCCCATTCTCTGAACACAACACCCCGCTGAAACACAGTCATCACTGCAGTGAGGGAGACAGCCAACTGGCACAGGAAAGTGAGAGGAGGGGAAACTTCGGCCAAAAACACCAGGGCCATCCTCGGGCTCTTACAAAAGTACCACAAAATCATTAGCCTGCAGAGAGCAGTCAGGATCTTGGTTTTCAAGATCTGCTCTGAAAGAGAGATTGGGCTTGAATGTAGGGCATAAGTTCATGCCTGTTCTTATTTCCTTCCAGACAGATGGTTCTGGACTCAACCTGCCAGTCTGAATTTTGGGGAAGTTCAGATCCCTATCCAAATGAAAATCTCACTGCCAATCTTATCTCTGCAACAGGCTGGATCAAAGCTCTGGGTCTGAACTCGCTCAAACTTTGGTGTCAAGTATCAGAGGGGTAGCCGTGTTAGTCTGTATCCACAAAAACAACGAGGAGTCCGGTGGCACCTTAAAGACTAACAGATTTATTTGGGCATAAGCTTTCGGTGGGTAAAAAACCCACTTCTTCAGATGCCTGCCCCAAACTTTGGGGCACTTGTGGCTCCTAGATCTATACTGAGCCCATTCAAAGACCCAAATGGTGTCGGACTGCGGTGCAGTTCAGATCTGAAGTGAAGTTTGCAGTCTGGGTCCATCTCATAATTCTGACTAGTTTACAATAAGGGGGGACCAAATGCTGTTTTCTGAGTAAAGACTCCTTGACTGGAACTACTTCTGGTTGGGATACACACACACAACCTTGAAAACCACCCTTTGGAACCTGGTAGAGTTTTAATATAGTACAACAAGGATCCCAAAATGCAACCCAATCCAAACTATAAAAAGTCTTTCAGCACAGCAATACTTCAGCACTCCACAATACAAATCTTATGTCACTGTTGATTTTCATGGGCAAAACATTCCTGGAGTGTGCCAGTCTCTCACATGTATGCCAAGAATAAGAAAGGCGAAGTCCAAACAACTCAGAATAATATTTTCCAAGAGGAGACAGGTAGTTGTTCATCAAATAAAACCAGTGGTTAAGCATTCTAAATTGGATTATTATTGCATTTGGAGGTCATTCTAACCATGTTCTGTGCATCCTTGTCATGCACACTGTATACGTCTGTAGAAGGCCTTGCGAAGGGAAGGGAAATTTCTAGCTAGATTGTAGGAATGGTTGTGCGCCATTCTCCTAAGCCACTATATGAAGGAAGAGTTAAAAGGGGGAAAAATACCCAACACTGCTCATTTCTCAGCCATACAAAGGGATTTTAGGATAGACATCTCCAGACTGCATTGTAATCCTCCTGGGATCCCACCAGAAGAAAATTTATCAGATGCCTCTTCCCGGCACCAAGTGTTTGCTGCAGTGGGGGCTGGAAGATCTGCAGCGGAGTTTAGAATCACAGCAATGTAGGACTGGAAGGGACCTGAAGAAGTCAACAAGTCCAGCCCCCTGCACTCAGGCAGTTTTAATTCCAATTGCTCTGGATCCCTCAGTCAGAAGAAACTCTATCCACGTGCAGCCCCTGTGAGTTTTACTCTGTTAAATGAAGTTAAAGGAAGGATGTTATTGCCTGCTTCCTTCATCTTCTCCTCTAGCTTGTCAGGGGCTATGTCACCCCCCTAATGGGCAAAATAGCATTTGCCGTAAATCTGAGGACATGTGGAGGGAACGTAAGTCTTCTCAATTATCAGGGAGTCATTTTCCGGCATGACATCTCCCTGGAACCAGAGGAAACGTTTCTGAGCCTGACTGATTGATTCACTCATTGGCAGATTTCACTAGGCTAGAAGCCATTTAGATTTACAGCTCATTTCCAAGGGTGGGGGGGGGAATCCTATCGGAGACCATAGAGCAACATCAGTCATACACTCAGTCACTACAAATCAAAGACAGTTCCAGTCACAGCGAATCCCAAAATCGGAGAGATCTGAAAGATTTCCAGAGCTGCAGGGAGCCCATCAGATCACCCGAACAGGCTGTGTGGCTTACACAAAAGGCCTATACTTCATGGTAAGATTTAGGGGGAACTGGTTCAATGAAGGAAAGTTGACCCTTTCATGGCCAGCATTTAAAGGCATGACCAAAGTGTGGTCCATCGAACTCCACAACAAAGCTTGCTAACATGCCCCTCTTTAATGCAGGGATGCAGTGTGGGAACACCCAGAGGTTCCTGATTCTGAGGCAGGTAGGATGGCCTTGTGTTTAACATGCTACACCGAGACTCTGGAGATCTGGTTTAATTCCGGGCTCTGGCACAGACACTCTGTGTGACCGAGGCCAAATCAATTAACCTCTCGGTGTCCCACTTCCCCATCTGTGAAATAATACTTTGTCATCTTTGCTATTTAGTCTATAAACTCTGTCTCTTACTACATGTACAACACCTACTCAATGGCATTTTGATCTCTGCTGGGGATCCGCAACTGCCCCAGAACACATGTAGTCATAACATGGGAAACCTTTAACGTTAGACAAGACAAGCCAGTGACAGCTTTAGATCTATGCCGAGTGTGCAGCTTCTTTGGGGCTGGCCTTTCCAGAAGTCTTCATGTTCCTACCCTTGGCGCTCTAGGATGATGAATAGAGTGGAGAAATCGGATCACATTTCAGGAGAGACATATTAATACTCCAGGCCCAGGGGCAGATTTTGGAAAGAGGTTAGAGACAAACAGCAGAGCCTCAGCATGCCTCTCAATAGGCTTAATAAACTGCTAAAGCTTGCAGTATCATTTATTTCTAATGAAACAAACAGTCGTACTAGTTATGGCAACACAGGTGGGAAGAGAACTAGGTGGAACCACACCCGTCATCCTCTGCATAGGGCCCCACAAAACTAGGACCATCTTTGGATCAAGCACCAGATTCTCAGGGAATCACCACCTCCCAGATTGCAAACTGGGGGACGGCATCCTGCTTAGACTGTGGCTAAATGGGTGTGTGTCCCAGTATGGAAAAAGTGGGCTGCTGGTATGGAGAATGCCTGCACGAAAGAGTATAATGTAACAAGCAATCCTGAAAAGGTGAGAGGACTAGGAGGGAAGCACTGTTCCAAATGTATCAAAACCAGCTTACATTTATATAGCACCTTACATTCAGAGGACTTTGGAAGTACTTTAAAATAGACCGACATTTGAATCGTGTGTGGCTCCACTGGAACGCAGCCATCTCTGGGGTGGAATGTCACAGCCAACAGCAGTGCACAAAAACTATAAAAAACAGCCATCGACAGGAAGGGAACACCTCTGTTTGACACTGTAGTGAGAATTTAGAGAGGCAAAATGTAATTGCGTTGCTAACACTGATGTTTAGGTACCAAGAGCTTGATTCTAGAACTCAGGCAAGACAGGGGAATTCATCTCTCCTCTCTGGCCCTTTTGTGTTGGCACAAAGAGACCGTGAAATAGACATAAACCCAAGCCCAGAGGAATACCCTCAGGGGAGTAGCCCCTCTGTGAGATCTGCAATGAAGTGGGCATTGTGGGCTAGATTGGAGGCCATGGGATGCTAGGTATTTAGAAATGCTGTAAGGCACATAGGGCCCCTGAGGACCAGGGGCAAATCCATTCCCAGTGTGACCCAGAGTATGTGAAGCACAAGCTGCCTTCCCAGGGTCCCTATCCCTGGGCTCTGCTGGGGATGAATCTGGCCCCAGGCTGACAGACACCTTGAAAAGCTGGAATATGTCAGGAAACCCAACACACTGCAGGCAAGTGATCTGGGATGTCTCATCAGAATATTTGTGATTCTGCATTGAAAGGCAGCTTTGCTGCCTGTGTGCACCTCAATTTTCCAGCAATAGCCTTGCACAACCAATCACACCGCTAATGAAAGGGCTCAAATGGGAGAGAATGTCCCAACCTTTCCCTTGTAAGAGGAAAAAACCCAACATGCAGCAGCAATCCTCCTTAAGAGCTATTGTTGTATATCTTCCAGGGGGCAAACCATGACCCCAAACTCTTGCTGCTGACTGTATCTGTCCATTTGATACCTTTAGGTTCGGAGCCGATCATGGCCCATTTGGTGGTGGTGGTGGGGGAGATAAACAACAACAACAAAAGCCCCTTGTTATATCTCACAATTGTGTTTTCCAATTAGCTGAACTGGAGGGCAGGACCTGAAACAAAAAATAAGCAATCTGATCCCTGGGGACCAGCAGGGCACCTTTCATATCCAGACTGAAAGCTCCGACAATACCACGTCAAGGCAACGAGGAGACACCGCACCACTGACAGTCACGGATACAGCTCCTAAATCAACATGCAACCGCTATAAATCACCGAACACCTGGGCATTCAATCAGGCTGTGGAGATGCAATCACAAGCCACTGGCTTTCTTCAGCAGCAAGGAGCGTACTGTACCTCTCTCCCATCTCTCCCTGCTGCAATATAAAACCATCATTGCATTCAAATGCAAACTCTGCTTCCAGAAATCAATGGCACCACAGGGTTGGGGGCGAGGGAAGGAGGAAAGGTGTCTTCGTAGCCTCCGGCATCATCCTCAGAAAGCGTCTGCTTTCTTCTCCTTTAAGTTTTCCACCTAAAATGATTCAATAATTGTATAAGACCAAAGTGTCATCATTTGCTTTCTCAGGGGATTACAATATTGCCCTCGTGCTTCTGTTCCTCCTGAGTCACTGCTGGAACCAGATAGGAGAGAGAAGTCTCATAACGCTTCAAAAGAAGAAGACTGAACTCGAGCTGGTTTGGAAGCTTGTCTAATGAGCCAATTTGAGCACCAAAAACAACTAACAGCCAAGTTCAACTGTGGCGAGGTCAGCTCTTCCCTTCTCCATGCTAATACAGGAGCAAACTATGATTTTTTTCTTCCTCCAGCAACAGCCAATAGGCCACAGGATGTTGATGAGAAAGGGGAATGAAAACACACAGCCTCGAGTTATTTACTTGTTTTCCAAATAGGAGTTTTTCACTAGCTGTTTCCATATCATGGGATTTCCTTCTGACATGTTTAGTTTCTACAGATGCCCAGTGTGACCATTAGGACTTGGAAGAAGAGAAGGGTCAGTGACACTGATTTGGTGCATGATCCAAGGGCCATTGAAGTCAATGGAAAGACTCCCATTTGACTAACTCAAATACATGTGGTACCACCACGCTCAGCTGTAACTCCCTCCAAAGATGTAGCGTGCGCCAGTGGATAGGGCTCTGGAGTGGGTGTCAAGATGAGTCGGCTTCTATTCCTGGTTCTGCCTATGACCTTGGGTAAGTGACTTTGCCTCTCTCTGTGCCTCTCTCCTCCCCAGCCTCGAAAACGGGGATCATGATTCTTACCTTCCTTTGTGAAAAGCACTGTAAAGATGTCATCATACAGAATGAGATGCAGCTATGAAATAAACTCAAGGTGGCACGGGTGTCATTAAAAATCTTGACCTTGAATGCTAAGAGTAGTTTAAATCCGCTGCAGTATTTGCAATATTGCCTGTTCTTAGCAGAGACAAAATACTGTGATGTGGCAAGTGTCCAATTTTAATGACTCCCATTGTAACTGATCAAAATGTAGCTTTCATTGGCTTATGAATGGCTTCTTCACTTTTTTTTTTTTTTTTTTTTTTTAAATGGTTTTTTTTTTTTTTTTTTTTTTTTAATTCTAAAAAGAATGTTTTCTCTGAATAATTGCCAAGTACAGAGTAAAGAACTGATGCTAGCGCACCTTCATGCTTTTTCCCCAAACAGTGCCTCATGCATGGGAAGAGCTCCCTGTAAAAATCCACAAATCCACCTCATCATCCTCTTTCAAACCTCTCCTTAAAACTCTCCTTTGCTGCGATGCCTACAAAAAAATGGACACTGGTTAGGCTGCTGGTGTGCCTAGACCATGGCTTGTCATGTTGACCAATGTAGTCTTGTTTCCTTTCACTCCCCCAATCTATCTGTTTTATCCATCTATTGTCTCTTGTTTTACACTTGGATTGTAAACTCTTTGGGGCACGGAGTACCTTATTGTTCTGTATTTGTAAAGTATCTCACATAATAGGATACTGGTCTATGACTGGGTCTCCTAGGCAATACCACAATATACATAATAATTAAAAAGTTATTTTATTGTTGGTTAAAGGTATCAGATCAATAGCTATGGAGTCTGAAGTATCTCTCTCTTTATCCACTAAGAAAATACAGCACATTCAGCTGTAATGCTTCAGTTCCAATCACCTCTAAGAATGAAAGGGAATTTTGTTCCTACGGCCAATTCAGTCATCAATCTTTCTGCTGATGTCATCAACAAGAGTATGAATTAGGTACAGCTGTGATAGTTACTTAGGTGGAACAAAACTGAGACCCACTTTCTGGAGTGGAAGCTCTATTTTAGCTCAGCTAGTTATGCCATATAAATATATGAATGTTTGCTGATTTTTAATGACGGTCTCTGTCCTGTTCTCTCAGTTATTATTATGAAGGGGTGGGGAGAAAGCGTTTTGTGGTCCCAGACCAATTAAAAAGTTACAGAAGAATCACACAACTGATGTCTCAGCACCATGAACCCCTGCTGACAGCATGATTGCAAAATAGGTCATTCTCGAGGCTGCACGGGAATGTGCATGAAAAAAACTCGGTGTTATCAAGCAAATATCTGAAGACTGTGGTTGAGGGTGTTTTTCAGACTTTTAAAAGCATCACATCCTTAAGTACAAGCAAGCAGATGGCTGCAAGAAACTGCTCTGAGAATAGCAAGCTGTTTGGATTTGACAGATCATTTTGTTGTCTTGGCCTCTTGACACTTATTGATGTGTGTGTGTGGTTGGGGGAGGGTTATGGCATTAAGGGCAGTTGGGAGAGAAGTTGGAAGTTGCAAGAAACCTCTGTTCTTTGATTACCATATTTTGGGATTGTTCATCTTAAAGCAGTAAAGGGGGAGGGATAGCTCAGTGGTTTGAGCATTGGCCTACTAAACCCAGGGTTGTGAGCTCAATCCTTGAGGGGGCCATTTAGGGAACAGGGGTAAAAATCTGTCTGGGGATTGGTCCTGCTTTAATTTGAGCAGGGGATTAGACTAGATGACCTCCTGAGGTCCCTTCCAACCCTGATATTCTCTTTAAAAGAAAAGGTGGAAATGATCACTCACCACTACCACTACTTGCAAAAGTTCAGGAGGTAGATTCTGGTCCCCATTGCCCCTGGAGTAACTTTGCAGAACCTGAGCAAGACAGAGGTGATGCTAGTGGTTGAAGGTACACACCCACAGCTGGTTAATTCAGTCCGTAGTTTAGGAGTATTCCTGGATTACTCACTGATGCTAAGCAATCCCATAGCACCATCATTGAGTAACCCTTTTTCACCATCTTTGGTTGGCTTGGCTAGGAGACTCCATCCCATCCTGGTGAATGATGACTTGGCTTCAGTTATTCATGCATTCCTCAACTCTTGGTTGGACAACAGCAACATGATATATGTGGATTTGAAGCTTCAGCACTTAAGAAACTCCAGCTGGTACAGAGCACTGCAGTGCTTCTCCTCAGCAACAACAGGTCCGGGCAAAGTTGAAAACATAGTTTAGGAGAAAGTGCAAGGATCATGTAGCAAGGAAAACTTTTTCCTCCGATCTCCCTCTTCCTAACCGCTCTATCAGGAAGCCACCCCACCAAGCTCTCCCACAAACCCCTCTTATCCAACTGAGGCTCCTGCTTTCACCCTTCCATTATCATCCTACCGCCTCTCCCAGACACAGCATTCTGGATGAGGTGGCTCCAAAGGGCACCGTATGTGATTGCACTGCTTACATGGCCTTAGGCTTGGTTCCGGCTAAGAGCAGCTCTTGAAGCTGTTAGCCGACATATCTTGGGAACCAGGCCTTGCTGGGCTCACGCCATTTAAAAGCTGGACACCTCCCTCCTTCAAAAACCCAACCTCTTCCCCTCTGTGTTTGTACTCTACAGCTCAAGCCCATGTCATAGAATACCAGGGATGGAAGGGATCTCATCTAGTCCAACCCCCTGCTCAAAGCAGGACCAAACTCCCAATAGATTTTTACCACAGATCCCTCAATGGCCCCCTCAAGGATTGAACTCACAACCCTGTGTTTAGCAGGCCCATACTCAAACCACTGAGCTATCCCATCAGATTGCTAACCCTCCAGGGCTGGGACTTTGTTATTCCTTAGATATATTCCTTAGTCACTTATCTAAAAAAAAAAATACTACCAGGAATGGTCCAAAACACTACCGCTGGCAATTACAATTACTGCAACATATGGGACCAGGACTGTAGTAGTCTTTCATAAATGGTGCCAAGTATACTTACTGTAGTGCTATATAAATACAAATAATAATGTAATTTAATTGATCATTTACCAACACTATCTGGATCTAGTGAAACCTGCATACAGTTTACAGGAAATGCTCTCTATGTCATACTTAGTGAAATCCTGGGCTTCCTCTGGGAAGACTGATGATTGTAAAAACAATCTGCTAAATTTTCATTCTGGATTCTGCTGAGACCGCCAAACTGATTGAAACGTGTGTACACAGGCAATTGAAAAGCAGAGCATTTTGTTTCCTTCTTCAATTTGACCAAATTACACAGTCACAGGGAACCAAGCCAACAAGCTGGGAGCAGTACAAAGAAAAGCCACCTTTTTACAATCCATGAATATATCTATTGGTGAGGATTGCTTCTGTCTTATTAGCAAGCCTGAGCTCATTTCTATAAGCCATTCCTAGACAATAGCTTGTTGTTAATAATGTTGGCCTTATTAATAATGTTTCCTCATGCTGCTGGGAGGAGGCTACTACAAGGGACAAATCATGTGATTCATACTAGTCTTACCATAGGCAGTTCCCATCTCACACTACCAATGACAATCAAGGGATACCTGGATGTATCTTTGTTCTCCTGGCCTACATACTACATTGCACTGAGAGGAAGGATGGTCCAGAGGTTAGTGCACCTATCTGAGACTCTGGGAACCTGTGTGTGTTCTGGGAAACTTCTGTTGTGACCTTGGGCAATCATCTCTGGGCCTCCTCTATACCCGGGATAATAGCACTACCCTACTTCATGGAGGTGTTGTGAGGATAAATGCATTAAAGATCATGATGTGCTCAGATACTCCAGTAAGGGGGGGAGGAGGAGGGTCCTGTGTGTGTGTGTGAGATAATCAACTAAGATAGCTAGATTGCTCTGCGTATTGGACCATTACTGCAGACTATCTCTTAGTTTTTACTATATTGCTTCATTATGGAGGAGCAAATAATTTTCTACCAGTAACCACTGGAAACATTATGGTAGAGGAGAGGAAAGAGAATGAGTGGTTTAACTCCCTTTGAAGAATCCTATACAAGCCATAGTCAGTGACAGGATACTAGACTAAATATACCACTAATCTACTCTGGTACAACAATTCCTCTGTTGCTATCTGCACTCAGTAAGCACAGTGGGGAGAAATCATCCTACATCTACCACAATCAATGAGTGACATGCATACTAATAGGTATGTGTGCACCGGTATGCACGCACACATGGGTGTACATGGGTCACGGGCGTACCAAGACATCAGCCCTGGAAAACGTACCTTTTGCAATTTACAAGCAAAAATCAGGATGATAGCAAATAACAACTGTGAAATTTGATGGCTTTGTTTCAACTGTGTAGATCGATATTAACAGCGATACTTATATTTCCAGGGCATACTCAGCCCAACAGAGCTATTGATTATTTGGTATGTAGCAGTGCATTGATACTTGATAGCAAACTGAGTCACGGGAACAATAATATAATGCTGTTAACAAGCAATGCTACGTTTCATGTTTCAATGGTTCAACTGCGCTATCCATTCCTTTATGCAAAACTGATCATCTGGAACATGACTAAAGAGAATTGACCTACCTACCTCACAGGGTGATATCAGGATTCATGAGTTAATGTTTGTAAAGTACTTTGAGGATGAAAAGGTGTTTTATAAATGCATTAATTAATCATTATAATTGACACAAGTACATTGGGTCAGAAACATTATCACAGAGTCACAGATTTTTAGGCCGGAAGGATCATCTACATGGAGCCTGGACCTGTTCAGGTCTGACAGTTATTAAAGTGTATTCTTATACAACAGCAAACTGGGCCTGATCCTCAAGAAGCCTCTGGCCACTTTGTGCTATTCCGGCAGCACAATCAGTCATAAATCTAGTAGATCCACTCTGTGCCAGGTCCTGGGAATGGGCTAACATTGGCACTGCTATGGCATCTCTACACATGAGGATTCCCTGTGAATCCTTCACTGCTGTAGAGCTGCTAAAGAAATCCCAACATCAACCCTTTTTTTCAGACCCCAGCACAAGGGGAGTTGCCAGGGCAAAGGGGATGTAGCCACGACATGGATCAGCCACCTTTGCATCCCCCTTTCCTGACATCCTCCAAACATAGCTAAGACAAAGCCCAAGATTGGGGCCAATGTTTTCTAAGGATGCCCATGTGTAGCACGTTCAGCATGTTTTGCTGAGATATTTAGTTTCTGGCAAAGTGGGAGAGGTTTTCACAGAAGTATGGCTCGGAACAGGGTAACACCCAGACTCTTTTCACTGTCAAACAGGATGTATGATGTCAAGTGAGAGACTGGAGATTATGGCTGTCTGAAATCTAAGAATAACTGCAAAGAACCAGATGCTGTAGCTTTATGAATTACAAAGGCATTATGCACAGGCAGCTGTACTTTATAAACAAACCACTATTCTTTTTTTTCCCCATACCGCGCTGCAGTCTTCTGCACAGGATTTTACATTTCCAGCATCTGGGACATCCCGTTATAATCACGAAGGTCATCTTGCTTTGTGTCCTGAGCCAGAATAGTTACCACATTCTCTTCTTGTGCTACGTTTCAGGAAACATGTGTCCCTGTCATCTGAGAACTTCTTATCTAGTGCTTTCTCAAAGCGAAGTGTGGCTTTTTCCTCGAGTCTCTCCTTTGAGCGATATGGGTGTGCATGTTGGTGGGTTCTTGAAACAACAAATAGCACTGGAGTGGGGAATTTCAGACAGAAGGCATGACAATGTGACATTAGCCTCTTGCAGAGATGGAATCTAGCCTACAGCCAAGTCAAAGGTGACCTTATACATACGTCACAGGGGTTCCAGCATTATAAGGCAGTTTGAAGAAGGCAGGGGAAGTGAGTTATACCCCTGCATATTCTTCACCACATACACCACAAAGCGTTCTCAGCGGAAAGCTTTCAGAGTTCAGCTTTAGAAGTTGTTACTCTTAGACGGGTGCATGTCAGAGGAACTAATTTCTCTGAACAGTTTTGCTTACGAAGCTCTGGAGACGCCATCCACGGGCACTGCCTGCTTTGCACCTGGTCAGCCGTTTGTAGAGATGACCTGAATGGGAGAAACCTTGCACAGTGGACCACTTTCAGCAGAGCCAGGTCATTTCCATAATAGAGAAAAGGCAGCAGAGTTGTAAAGACTCCCTGATATACCATCCTTTGCTTTTCCCTGTTATACCAGAAAAATGGCGGGGTAGCACACTTTGAAGGGAGCAAACTGAACTAAGCCCGTGTTTCTTTACTATTCCTATCCAAAATGCTCCACAACTACACCAGTAAAATGGAGCACGTGGACTTGCTGTTTCTACCTGTCATCATGGTTCCCCAATCCAGAGACCTGAACTGGCAGGAGGATGGACTAGATGACTTAATATCAGCGGGGTTTTTTCCATCTCTAAATGTCTTATGATCCTATGATCTAGCGCAAAGGCAGGAGTGGGAAGCGCAGCAGGCACCTGATTGAAGAGGCTGGGTGAGATAACAGGAGATAGTCTCCTGCTGTGTATTTCTTCCACCTCCATAACCTTCTCATTTTCAAAGTGTTTCTCATGCTGCTGCCGCTATTGTTCTCTGGGCTGCCCAGTGCATCAGTATCCCCTCTCATGGTGATATCACTCTGCTAGGACCCCCTCTCTAGCCCCTTCAGGAAAACAGCCAGCTCACTCCAACTCTCCAGTGCACAACATTTTACAAAACTCAACACTCCAGCATTGGACTGCACAATCACATGTCGGACACTCAATCACCAGTGATGGACTGCACACGCATATCCCAAGTGCACATGACAGCATCAGCAGTGGACTTCGCAAACATAGGCTGTGCACTTCCACACCAACAGTGGACCAAGCAACCAGATTTACAATGCAGTGTCAGCAGAGATGCTACTGAAGATTAGGCTTTGATGAAACCACCTCAATAAGCTGAATGCTGGCCCACTGAAACAATAATTTTCTCTCAACCAGGCAATGGTGTTGAAGGTACATACAGACTGAGGAATGGTCTAGAAGGGAAGGGTGGGAATGCTCATTTGCTTAAATTAAGGTTAAAACAAAATACTGGTGAATACACAGAATAATTGCACTAGTGTACACGATGTTGGTGACCAAGATCATTTCAGAAGTTTTTGTCATTCCTAATTGCTCTGATTCTATGCTATGGTAATATTTGGGGGGACGGACGCTTTTGTGATGTACCATCCATAGATTTCTTTCTTTAGCTTTTATATTTATTTTCTGAGACGCTACTGTCATTTAATATTTGTACTGCAGTAGCACCCAGAGGTGATGTACAGAGCTAAAGACATGATTGTGTAGCATTAGAGTTTGACACTCTAATCTACAATGTTCAGATGCATTAAGCAAACTCAAATGGGTTTGGGTTGCCTGAACACATATTCCTCATACCCTCCCCGGAATCATTCTTCCAGCCCTATTGATTAGACAGCTTATTATGCCAAAGAAACAGCTATATCATGATTGATATTAATCAGAAGCATCCCATGAACAAGAGGCTATTTCTGTCCCTCTTTCAACCTCACATAATCTGTCCCCTAAAGTGTCTCAAGATCTCAACTGATCAAAAGGTCATAAGATGCTACTGTTAAGTGCCTTTCAATAGAAACCTCTGTGCTCATCCACTGGCATTTTCACACCTTAGAATAGTCAAGGGAAAGGAAAATATATGCCATCAAATCTTAGAATCTATTTGTACATTAGATGACGTCTCTGGTATATGACATTTATCTTCATTCAGGGGGTGACACCTGTTAAATAACTCTGGTTCTCAGTGCATTTAAATAAAACAAAGGCAAATCATATCCCTACATAGAATAAATCTAATGCACAGTTGCAAAGAACACTAGAAATTCTGGCCTCCTCCCATCATCTCTTTTAGAAAACCTAATTTAAAGCCAGACACTGGCCATCCTCAGCTACTATGGAAATCAATGGGAGATGAGGATATTCAGCACCTCACAGGTTCCTGCCCATAACACAAGACAGATTGAAAGACTTCAGACGTTGTTTGTCCAGACAATGATGAAAGGTTGAACTATGAGATCTGTTTAAAAGTTAGCTAGGGGTGAGGAAACCCTGGGGAAAAGGGAATTATTTAGGGTGTAACTACCAGTAATGGGATGAAAATGGACAAAGAAAAACGTGGCTGAATTTTCCAAAAGGGAGATTTACTTAACTATGGAATGTTGCCTCTCTACAAAGGAAAAAGGACACTAAACTATTAAATTTGTTAGTCTCTAAGGTGCCACAAGTACTCCTGTTCTTTTAACTATGGAATGTGTCTCCAGTGGGGAGTGGGAGAAGTCCTATGGCTGGATCATTTACAACAGCATAGTGCTGGATAAAGCAATGGCAATTTCATTGTAGCAAATAATCCAGCGCTGCTCAAGCTTGATGATGATTTAACGGGCCTCTTCTGTACCTCATTCCTATGATTTATGGATTTGTCCAAGTCTGCACTTCCCATCGCTTCTGGTCATTCAAGTGGTTGTCACAAGCTAATTAAAATAATCATCATCACTCTTTGCACTGTATGCCCTTCCCTCTCCAGAAAGAAGCACATACACCAGGACAAACAGATGTGTCATACCTTTATCCATGACTGGCAACAATTTTGCTGCTCTTGACACTTTCAAAGCTGGGAGCCATCAACGATTAGCAGAGAAATCAGAACTATTTCCCCCTAAGAAGCAGCACTGGTAACAGGCTTCAGGAAAAATCCTCCTAAATGCAAGTGATAAGCGTAGACTGTGCGAAGGCTGACAGGTCCGATTATAGTTATCACTATGAGGGGGCTAGAACTCACCTCCCTTCTGAAAGACAGCGACAGTTCCTGGAAGGGAATGTGCAAGTGAATTATCATAAACAACATCACAGTGTGTGGAACGGCTTTTCACTGGGAAACAAAAGAAGGACCCGATTTGGGAAAGCACTTCAGCATTCACTAAAAAGTCCATCCCTATTCAAGGCAGCACTTAACCAAACCCATAAGTCCCATTGACTTTAAGAGTGATATGGCTTGGAGTAATGGGATCGAGTTAGGCACTTCAATGGGATTTAAGCATATGCTTAAGTACTATCCTCAATAAGGTTGCTTTACTGAATCAAGGCCGGAGAGAAGATATCAATATACATTTTTGGTGCACCAAATATAGAAACTGGAGAACATCAGAAGGTCTGTGGTCAGCTCAGATAAAGATCTGCAACTCAGAAGCTTCTCATAGAGGTGGTCCTGACTCCAAACCCCCAGATCTGAACAATCCCAAACATAGCGGTTCAGACCTATCTCTAGTTTATCCAAACATCCATGATTGGAATCTCATGAAACAAGGTCTCTTAGTGAGGTTTTCAGGCCTCCCAGATTTTGCCCAGGTCACAATTACCATGAGATCACCCTTTCTAATCGTCTTACTCAAGTTCTTATACCACACTCATCACAACGTTTTCCAAATGTCTCTGTATTTTGGCATTTCCATTCCCATCAGAAACCAGGGAGTAGAGGTTCATGCAAGTAGGAATATGATTAGCACTACACTGAACTGCCCTTTTATAAACAAGAAACCAAAGATGGTGTGTGTCAAGTGGGACTGCTCTACATAGGTGAGGAAGATGAGGGACTTAGAGCAGAGAAGGGTTCTGGGAGCTTGAATTGCATTATCTCTTAATGGAGTCTATGAAAAAAAGTTGCATAAAGAGACATAAGCAAAGTTGCTGGGCAACTGCCTATACAAGGCCCTTTCTTTCTACAGGATCATAGTGTTGAGGAATGGGTAACAAACATACATACATACATAGATAATATGAATCCAATAGAGACTGTTCTAAAAAACAAAAATCTCAGGGGCGTGCACTGAAAAGAAGCCTGTTTAGCATGATACCTTTGGAATCCAGATCGGCAGGAAAGGGTTTTCCCATCCCATGAGACTTCGAGATTTTAAAAAAAAAATCCCATTCCAAAATGGGACAAAAAGTCAAAATCTCAAAATAAATTTGCAAACAGAAAATTTGGACCAAAAAAATCTAGATCAGGTAAATCAAAACATGTTGTTTAGATAATTATGAAATATTTCATTTTGTTTTCAAACTTTGTTGTTGTTGTTTTTTACTTTTTTAACCTAAAATTAAGAAAGTAACAATTTAAACATACTTAATTTCAAAACAAAAGTTTGTTTTGATGCAAAACATAACTTTTTTCATTTCAAAGATTTCAAAACGGGGCATTTCAACAATTTTCTGGAACTATTTTTCAAAAAAAATTCCAAGTGGGAAATGTGTTGAAACCAGCCCTTTCCGGCAAAAAGTTTCACTTTCCATGAAATCGGCATTTTTCACCAAAAACACTTTGAGGAAAAATTCCCAAGCAGCTCTACTTTTGCTTAGCTAGAGACATCCTGACTTCTTGTTATATGCCGTCTAAACTGTGCCTCTAATGATTGACCATAGGATTGCAATAATGGTTTTGTAGGGGAGAGAGAGAGGATGAACACCTGAAAAGGTATAATTCCCATTTCTTACCTTATTTATAGATTTAGTCACTAGATTCTGTGTGAGAAATTCAGACTTTCTCTTCCCAAATTCTCCTTCTAACTCCCTGGTATTTTCCAGAGCATTTAAATGAACACGGTTGCAAAACGGTCATAGGCACATGCAGCTTTGTGCTGCCTTTTTCTGTTTCGTTTGCTCTTCTCTCTAGCCACCATTTCCCGTCAGCAGGGCTCTCACCAGCTACTGTGCCCTCCACATTTTGGGCGTGATGTGTCCCTCAGAAATATCCATCTGGGTTCCTTTTATTTTTGGAAGTATCCATAAGCTTCTGCTCAGTTCCTTTGGCTAGGAGTTTCTTTTCTGAAGCACCAGAGAAAGGCATAGCGGCAAACAACGAGTTGTCATGGTCTCCCTCGGCAGTCACGTTGGCTGTTCGGCACCACAAAGGTTTATAGGTGCCAGACAGCAAGGAGTTTCTGTCACGGATTCCTGTGGCAACCCCTCTCGGAAAGGCGTGAGGTGAGGAGGAAGATGTTGCGTGATGCCAAGCGGTCTGTTTTGTTTAAGAGTTAAAGCAGGGATCCTTGTAGCCAAGGATTACAACATTGCCAAACCATTTAAAAAAGGATAAGTGGCAGTGATTCAACATTGAGACTGTGGCAAACCCGCTGTCCCCTTTGCTTCATCACCTCAAGAAAGAAGTCTCTCTCTCGTTCTTGTTCCTTCTCTGTTTTTCAAGCCTTCCATTCACCAGTGTGAAATATTTTACATTTTCACCTGTGGTAACACAGATCACAGAATGTTTTCTTTTCCTTGCTTTTTGCTGGCTTTGCCTAAGGCGTCCTTTTAAGCAGAAGCCTGTGAAAGATAATAGGTGGCCCTATTCTCCATAACTGGAATCAGCAACAAATCAACCATCTGCCACTACAGGGGGCTGAGATTAACCCAGCCACTGGACCGTGACTGCAAAGCATTTGCACATTTAGATTACAGAAATTTGAATCTACCAATCCAAAAAAAAAGTGGGGGAGGGGGTGATAACCCTCCAAGACTCTTATGGGTTAACCCTTCCAGAGACAGGTCACGTCACCACCGCTCCAAACGTGTGGCATTCCTCATTACAAAAGAACTAAACAGGAGAATGGAATGAAGGGAGCAAGATGAATTTCATTAATTATCGTGTGTCAGGGAAATATGCTGAGAGCTGCCCATTCAGTACAAGGATGTGCAGAGCAAAGGAAAGCAGAGACACCAGAGACAGCAACTGTATGGCAGGGCTCGTGGGACTACGTAATTATGGACAAGCTTCCCAAATGGCTCACTTGCCCAGCCCAGCAACTGCAGAAGAAACTTTTTTACTCCTAAATGATTGGATGTCTTTTCAATGTCTGGAACCAAAGCGCTGTACTCTGTGCATTAGAGGGTATATTAAAAGGAACAACAAACAACACAAGATTTGTAGTTTGTAATATTAAAGCTCTGAGCAGGTCATGTAACTGCTTTATGCCTCAGTTTACCCTTCTGTATAAGGTGCAGCTTAATACTCACTTCACTTGACCCACAGGGACGTTGCCAGTCTTCTTTAATGTTTGTAGGTCCCTTTGAGAGCCTTGCTATACAAGTGTAAAGTTGTATTTTTTGGTCCAAGGAAATGTGGGGCCATTTAAAATGCCAGAAAATAGAGGTGGAGGTGAGGTGTGAGATAAAGGGAAGCATGTGTAGGCTGTGCAAGATTCTGCTTTGTCTGGGCAAGTGCATGAAGGAAGTAGAGAATCTACAAAGTGCCCCCATGTCCTTTGAACCCTTGTACAGGAATTGGAAACTATCGAACTCCTGGCATTCTGGGCATAAGGCTGTTCCAGGTTGGCACTAAAGAGGACAGAAAGTCGAGGGGTAAGAGAGGTGGTTCTACAAAGAGGAACGTGCACAGCAGCCATCCTGCAGTACTCCCCCCAGCTTCCCAGAGAAGGCTTCTGGGAGATTTAGCGGGAGCCTCCACCCTGCCCCTTAGTGAGGACTGGCACTGAAAATCACAATTGGACCCATCAATTCCAGGAACGAAACTGCTAGATTGTGAAGCAAACAAAAAACTACTTTTGTGCTGAGTCTGGTAAGAAAGGATAGGTTTTGGTGGGGTGATATGGGGACATGTGGGCAGAATCAAACTACTTGGCCAGTCCTATTGCTGGCATTCTGAATACTCTTCTGGTCACGTGGTCAGGGATGAGGTGTGTGAGACAATGGAGCTGGGGCAACACCATAAAGGGGCACTGTATGCCCTTCTATATAAAAAATATTTCCATGAGGCTTTGTAAGAGGTGATTAGTGCTCCCTGAATAGAACAAACCCAGTCCCAACCCTCCATGAGAACTGAAGAATTTTGGACGTAGGGTGTGATGTGTGGAACTGTAAAAAGAAGGTCAGGTTTCAGGATGGACTTAGTTTAATGTGGCACCAAGAGTTCAGGAATGCAAACTGGACCAGACTTCTAGCTTGCTGTCCATAGGGTCCCACCATAGTACAGTGGCCTCTCAGATTCTATTAGTAGGAGCATTGCCAGCAGATCGAGGGAAGTGATTAGTGCCCTCTATTCAGCACTGGTGCGGCCATACCTGGAGTATTGGATCCAGTTTTGGTCCCTCCACTACAGAAGGGATGTGGACAAATTGGAGAGAGTCCAGTGGAGGGCAATGAAAATGATTAGGGGGCTGGGGCACATGACTTATGAGAAGAGGCTGAGGGAACTGGGATTGTTTAGTCTGCAGAAGAGAAGAGTGAGGGGGGATTTGATAGCAGCCTTCAACTACCTGAAGGGGGGTTCCAAAGAGGATGGAGCTCGGCTGTTCTCAGTGGTGGCAGATGACAGAACAAGAAGCAATGGTCTCAAGCTGCAGTGGAGTAGGTCTAGGTTGGATATTAGGAAACACTATTTCACTAAGAGGGTGGTGAAGCACTGGAATGGGTTACCTAGGGAGGTGGTGGAATCTCCATCCTTAGATGTTTTTAAGGCCCAGCTTGACAAAGCCCTGGCTGGGATGATTTAGTTGGGGATTGGTCCTGCTTTGAGCAGGGGGTTGGACTAGATGACCACCTGAGGTCTCTTCCAACCCTAATATTCTATCATTCTCAGTTAAGATCTTCTCCCTACAACTCCGTCTGCCTACTGCATCACCTATTGCTTACAAAACCCAATCTGGAACTGTGTCCCAATCCAGAGCCATACTTTGCTTGTTTCCCCCTTAACTCGATGTATGGCCATACTAAAACTCCAGATCCAAACCTCAGGATGATCCAGCTCTGGCTAGCATCCTTTTACTCAGCTTTGAATGTCACGCCTTTCAGATGCATGTGTGCCATTCACAACCTTAAAAACAACAACCACCAAAAAAATCACCAGTTTGGCATCATTCTCGTTCTTTTGTCCCTCCATAAAAGGGAGGGAAATTTAAAAAACAAAACAAAACAAAAAACCACCCTAAAACACAGCTGAATGATTTTTCAGACAAAAAACATGGAATAAAAAAATCTAAACCAGCTCCTGAGACTTGACCAGCCCTGCATGTTACTGTCAGTTTCATCCTGGAGTGATTTTTTTTTTTTACAGGCAGGCTTTAAAAGAAAGGAATTTTGCAGCAGAAACACTGACGCCACATTAACCAGACGCTCAGCCGTGGACAGCGTAAGCAAAACACACTGCCTGTAAGTTGACTCGTCCCCTAGCAAATGAGAAGTGAAGGGGAACACTGATGCAGGCAGCGCTACACCTTGCAGAGACTGCTGTGTCCTACAAGTAACCTTGCATCATGATACAGAGCAGGGAGGTGGAGGGAGGAGGAGGAGTGGCAGTAGGAAAACAATCAGAAAACTCCCAGTGAATCAACCTTTCTTCTCCCCCAGAGAAAAGAAAAACGAGGCTGACAGATTTGCAGACAGGTGAGGATCAAGGTACAATTCCCCCCTGCACCGCAAAAAGTCTCTTTTTACCTGTTTCCAATCCTTTTGTAAACAATCTTTATAACACACATGATCCAGCCTTGAAACCAGCTAGCAGCTCGGTGTTTGTCAGTCATTCCGATATTACTCCCAGCACCCTGGATATGACTGCACTGGGCATATAGGACTAGAATCATTAGGCAGAGGAAAGGCAAAGCAAAGTGAAAAAAGAAACCTCAGCCGACTTCACCCCCGGGGAGATCAAGCTTTGAAATAAGCTCTAGCTGTGTAAAATATAAGTTGGGGAGGGAAATTAAAGGAGTCGGGATGATCTCTGGATTTCAATCAGCCTAAAGTTCATGAAAAGGATCCAGGCTCTTTCCCAGAATCTCTAAATCTCTCCGGGAGGGGAAAGGAGGTGGCGAATTACATTTAAAAGGCAAAGGCGAAGCAGGAGTGGAGAGGAAATTCTTTAATCTGGCTTGTGAACCCCCAGCAGCATTCGCAGCCCCACGTCCAGAGCCATTCTCATTCCTGGCACGTTTCGCTGCTCTCCAGAACAGGCCTGATTCAAAATATTAGTGCGGCACAGAATTCCATTTTCGAGTCGCTGCAGCTCCTTCTTGGCACAGGTTCAGCTTTTTGTCTTTTCTTCTCCTCCAAGCACCGAGCAGAGGGAGGAGGGGTGGGGTGGGGTGGGGGAAATCTCTCTCTTTGCTTCAATACCATGGATGTGATCCTGGTCTTCCTCCTCACACACATCCTTCCCCCTCCCTCGTTTCCCCCCAACTACCAACAAAAACCACACAGCAAGCATAAATCTATTCCCACCTCCACAGCAGCCAGTTGAGAGCCTCCTTTCCATCGCTCTATCTTTTCAACCATCTTTTGTACTCCTCTAAATTTTTCCAGCCAAGCGTTACAACCTTCTACTTCTCCCCCCCGCAAAAAAAACCCAACCCCAAACCAAAACCCCAACCCTCCCACCTTCTCCCCTCTCAGCTAAACAAAAAGCGTGCCACGCTTGCCAATGCCCTGGCATCTCCACACACAGAGGGTAACTGCTGCTTCTGCGTAATTCCACAATACCACCGGCAGATCAAATTCAGCTCACATATGTGCCAGTGAATGCGGCGTGTGCATGTGAACTGCGGCGAACACGGATGTGCCAAGGTGCTTGTGTGTGTCAACACACACACACACACACACAGTGACAGGACTTATTCTATTGCATTTCCATATGATTTCTTTAAACAGGGGCTTCCCATGACGCCCGCGCTTGGCAACTGAAATTCCCTTTCATGCCTGCAGGTCGAGACAAAAAAAAAAAAAAAGGAACAAAAGCAACCTCCACCCCTCCAAAATTAAACAAAGATGGCACAGAGAGCTTCATCCAACTTCTCCTCAGTCTCGTCTGCTGGAACTGGCAACCAGCCTCCTATGCAAGCCTGGCACCAGTTTTTTTTTTTTTTCCCCTTTTATTTCCCTCCCCTTTTTTCCATTTTTTTGCCTCTTACCTTGTCCACAGGAGGGGGCCCCTCCCAAACCCGCCCACCAATCCAAAGCAGCACGTGTGGAAACTGCAGAACCTCTGGCAAAGGGAGCAAAGCATGATGTAGCAGTCAACGGACCAAAAGGAAAAACAGCACCACCACATATAGACACACAACATATGTACACTCTCCCCTCGCAGAGAGAGAG
Organism: Terrapene triunguis; assembly: GCF_002925995.2. Lineage (NCBI taxonomy): Eukaryota > Metazoa > Chordata > Testudines > Emydidae > Terrapene > Terrapene triunguis. Next base: position 5,513,177 of record NW_020664420.1, on the reverse strand, counting down.
AGAGAGAGAGAGAGATGCACAGAAAGCAGACAGCGTTACCCCTTGTGCGCATGCCAAGAGATGAACTCTCCAGCCCCCATAACGAGGGAGGGAGGAAAGGGTGTGTGTGAAGGGGGTGGGAGGGTGGGGAGAGAAAAGGCTGAAGCGGAACGTGTATTCACCACATGAAAGGGCCCAAGAGATCCAACTTTCAGTGAGCGACATGACTCCAATTAAACCACAGACTGAAATGCTGAAGTTTGAAAGAAGGAGATAAAGTGGAGCTAACCACGCCCTTCCTGTTGCTTGGAGGAAATATAGATTGACAGAAATGATGCCAGGGAGGGTGGCGAGAGGGCAAACCCACCTGGGATTTCAGAACCATGAACGTTTCAGAGATGCTAACCCAACCGAAAATCAAGGTGGCTGAAGGAACGCCAGGTTGGGCTAGTGGCGCAGGGCAGGGCAAGTTGGGTGCATAATAATAGGGTACTGTATTTAAAAATCTGTGGGTGCTGGGTCTCCACAGGCATTCTGCTTTCATTTGCACCAGTGCAAAGAGGAGCAACTCCTCGGACATCAACAGAGTTGAGGGGTGTAAAACTGATACGAATGAGATCTGTACCAGGCCAGCTGAGTCAGCTAACAGCGGCGAGTCCCCTGAGTGAACATGTGAGCGCAAGAGAGCAAGTCGGTTTTTTTAAGAGCTTCCTGCTGCCTGGAAGTGTCCTAGAGCTGAAGCGGGAAAGGTTAGGGAAAGACAGACACACAGTGTGCTCTGGGTGGTACAGACAAAACATCAGTGTCCTGAAGCAGCTGCCTAATATGTATCTTGGCAAAATCTCATCTGGGCTGCATGAAGCAGAATTACAGGTTGGGATCATAAAGCTGTCAGTGGACAGACTCCCGCTTCCCTGTTCACTTTGGCCCAATTGTATAATGCAATAGGAAACTGGAGCGGAGGATGACACCCTGTTTCATGTCTGCCAGAAGCCACATGTAGGAGTTGATCTCTCATTCGTTGCCAGCAGTTGTGCCTGCCAGCTGTTAGCCAGACACCGAAGAGGACTTAAAATAAGATGACTCCCACAGTGACTGGACTCACTAAGAGGGGATGTGTGTATCTTGCAAACCAAGCCTTGAACCCCGGGCCTTGTGGTGCGCAAAAGAGATCCTCCACTGTCTAGATCATGAGGCGTCCTGTTAACCTTGTCTCAGCTGGAAGCTGAGCTGCCTGCATATTTTACTCCTTGAGCTCTCTCCAAGGTGTTACTACAAGGTGACCCATGCTGGGAGGTGCTGTCGATGCTAGAGGTTCATAATTAGGCAGGAGCGATACGCAGGTGCGGTGACAGAACTTGCATATTTTGCATCTGAGCCTAATCATTTTCCGAGCCACCTTGCACAAGAATATCACCCAGTGCTGATAACTGTCCATCCGACGGCACTTTGCTTCCTCCACGGGGCCCTAACGACTCCCCGATTAACCACCACACGTCTGAAGAAACCAGTAGACCCCTCTACTCTCTGATGATTTAATTGTCTCCTCTTCAACAGATGTATGCCTGGCCCACCTTTCGCCCATCCTGTATCATCTGGCAAGGCAGACTATTTCCCTCCCAGTATGTCTACTGCTCACCAAGACCTGGAAAGCCAGTCATAGGTCCCTGTACAGCACTGGCTCCTGCCCCTAGGTTAACTGCATTTCAGTGAAGCGATTCCTCGATAGATTTCAGAACCTTCAGGTTGAAAGGAACTATAAATAAAAGATATTACAGACTAACAAGTTCTCAGCTGCAAGCTGTGGCAGGGAAGAATATTTTAGCATCCTCTTTCTAAGTACATTAACTCTTGGCAGAAATAGCCAGTAAACTCCATAGATCTTACAGTTTCACATAGCACATTGAGTCCACCGTCTTACCCCTCACTTCACTAACTGTGAAATCTGCCCCGGCCCTGACAATTTCCATACCCCGTGTTATCGGCAGTGCATGTAGCATCTAAACATCAGCGTGACTATGCAGCGATCTTTTTCAGGGAGAAATCTGGTGCTTTTACCAGTGCCCAATAGATCAGTGCCTAAGATTTCACTGGGGAGTTTCTGAGGCCTCCTTTTCCCAGAGCGAGCGAGCACTTTGTATTAATCTGGCTCGCTTTAGTGCAGTGACCCAGCTCTGTGCTCTGCTGTTGAAAGTTCAGGTCCCAGCTGCAGGCCAAACTCTTGCTGACACAGTGTTGATTTTCTTTTGCCAATGCCAGGAGGGTGGGAGGTTTATTTTTTTCCAGTGAGAGAAAAAGGAGCCCCATAAGACAGAGAAAATTTGGTGGGGAGAAGTGGGGATTAGAATGATCTTGCTGATAGGTTCCAATCCAGAAATGCAAGGACTGCAGGCATTAGACACCTAACGTGGGTAGCACATTGTTTTTTGTTGTCATTGTCCTGCCCATGAAACAGACTTGCCAAGAGGTCTCGGAGAACCAAAGGAGTGCCTCTCTCTTTCGGATGCCTCAGAGGACTTGTGTGTGTGTGTGCATAAGAACCTAGGGAGAAAGGCACACAAGGAAATGACTGTTAGTGATGGGGGAACTACAAAAGGTTCAGTGGTTTGTTTTGGATAGGATGCCTCTCCAGAGAAATGCTTATCTAAAACTCAGTCTTCAGAACTGGGCAGGAAATATTTTAAGACCTGTTTTCTTGCATGATTTCCAGTATCTCTGGCTACTGCTCATGCCAAAAATACCACAAGAACAGGTTTTCTTACAGTGTTTTGGCTCTACTACTTCTGATCCCAGCTGCAACCAAAAATTGCAAGGGCTTGGCTTAAGGTTTGAGCATATGCTTATTTGATCCCCAGCTCTGACCACTGCACGCATGCAAAAAAAGAGGGAAATCTTAACCAGAAAAAAAGGGGGAACCCACTAAAAATGTGCATTAGAATAAGCAGGCCCACAAATCAGATCAATCAAAGCCTTCAAGCCCTTTCCTTAACAGGGATATGTATTTATGAGCTGGCTGTTATTGGCATATATAACATGCAAGCTTACAGAGCCCCTACTTCAAATTAGCCGTGGGTGTTTATTACCCCGTAGAAGATATACAGTCAATAAACCAAATAAGTGCTTTGAAGAGAAATTGTTTCTTTGAAACTGATCAGATCTGCAGTGGCCACAATTCTGGTGAAAGAGAGAGAGAAAGAAAGAAAGAAACTTCAACCAAAATTGGCTTGTGTTCTTCTATCAGAATTTCACTGAGGCGGAATAGCCTGCAGTTGCTCCCACGTGATGCACGTTATATGTCTCGAGTTTGTCTGTAAGCCTCCCTGGAACATCAAGGTACTGGACTCTGGGGGCCTGATTCTGACCTCACACTGGATTTACATCAGTGTAGCCTGACCGGGAATCAGTGGAGTTACTCCTGATTTACACCTGTTTGAGATCAGACTCTTGCCCAGGTTACTTTAAGGATGTCTGAAGCCTGCAGCAGAGGCCATGCCTCAAAGCCTTTATAAAACAAAGGGTCTTAATTGGCTTCCCCAACCACACATTGCACAACCTGCACTGGAGCAAGAGTAATTGTGTTCTAAAGGCTTTCGCTGCACATACCAGAGAGAAATGGATGCTCTTTATTGATACGAAAATGCCTAAGAGGTGTTCTCCCTTGTCTGTGCCACTTAATTTCTTTCTCCCTCTGTTACTATTTATTATTTAGCTGCGGTACTGAGGTCAGCAAAGTGGTTTAGGAAAAAGGAGTCGGGTCCTTAGCTGGTGTAGATCAGTGAAGCTCCACTGAAGTTCATGAGGATCCGGCCTGAAGATTATATGAAAGACACTAAACAAGCCAAGGCTGCAATCCTGAAAACATCAGCTGTATGTGGTCAGCTATATTCACAGGAGTCATCCCATTGAAGCTGATGGTCTTACTTGTGTGCTTAAAATTAAGCATATGGAGCAATATTTCCAGGCAGGAAATGTTGAAGAGGGAATGGGGCTCCATTCATTTGTGTTATTTGCCATTCTCCTGAGATCATATTCTACAACTACAGTTTAGCTAAACACTTCACAGGTGCACAGCTTATATGCCAAAACGGACTGTAAATCAGTCCAGGGGAGGAAAGGTTGTAATAATACTTGTTTGTAGAAGCAGCCATTGAAAAAGAATGTCAGCCCAGTTCGTTTTACAGGTCGGATGTATCCTTGCTCGCACAGCACCTGAGGGATTGGGTCCAGACTCCGAAACCTAAGGAGCAACCAGTGGTTCGCCAGAGATTACACAGGGGATGAACTCGTTTCTGATCTCCATTATTGGTTTTCACAAATAGGAATTCTCATACCCCTTTGGACAGATGGCCAGGCCTATTACTTCTTACGTTAGATTTCCCATTGAGGCTGAAAGCAAATCCACATTCAAGCTGAAGGTAAACAACCTTCCAATTCAAAAGGCATTAATTCTAACTGCCAAAGCATTTGGCGTGGACGTTGCAGATGTCAAACAGTTTCCCACCGCACCAAGCCTCGCCACATAGCTAAGTTATACATTGTAAACGTCCATCCAACCCTAACAACTTATCCTATGTGAAAGTCTCTCTCCCTGATAGAGTTTTAGGGCCAGATCCTCCGCTGGTGTAAATCAATGCAGCTATGCTGACTTGAATAGAACTATGCCAATTTATACCACCCGAGTATCTGGCCCTGAGCTGTATAATGGGAAACTACAAACATTTCCTTCCTTAGCTTTAAGACTTTAAAGTGATTTTTCTTAATTTAAGAGCAGAGGCATTTTTATCTTGGAGAACCTTGATATTTCACTGGGGCCTCAAATTCAGATTTTGTAAAAGCATATATAAAGGTCGGGGGCATGGGGTTTACACTGTGTAATAGAAACACAAATGATTTCCTGATGTCCCTTAAAATGTCAAGGAAAACAGGACTGGAAACTCAAGCACAATATCATTGTAGCAGTGCTGGGGAATCGGAAAGTGGAAAGGACTAAATAAATCAGTCTGTCTTTCACAGTCATATCTGAATGATTATTTTTTTTCCAAAAAACATTTTTAGAAAAGTGCTCTGAGAGGTAATAATCTAGTGTGCTAGCCAGTGATAAAGGCCTTGCTTCTCTTTCGCGCTAATCAGAAGAAACACCCATTTCAGTCAATGGTGTAAGTCAGGAGTAACTCCATTCAAGGCACTGGGGATACAATGGTGTGAAATCAGTTTAAATCAGAAGAATCAGACCAATTATTTCTAAGATACGAGGCCTGGTTCTCAGACACCCTTCACCAGGTAGGGTGTAGTCATTCACACCCATGCAAGATGGGCGTAAAATATTACCTCCGATGGAAGTGACTAGAGAGTTCTGATACAAGGGGGAAAGGCAGTGGAGTAGCAGGCTCTTAAACTATTTAGCTTGAAGGAGGCAGATTTGGCTTCAAATGGAGAATGTGGCATAAACCTCTTATTTGCTTCAGTTGTCCCAATTTCTGCTTTATTCCCATAAAGTAGCATAAGCGGCAATTAGTGATACTTTGCCTATCTATAGAGCCTTCCACCTGAGGGTCTGATACATTTTGCAAACATTAATGAATTAAGCCTCATTGCACCCTCTACGAGAGAGATGCTACTATCTCAGTTTTACAGATGGGAAAATGAAGCACAGCGAGGCTAAGTGTCTTGTATAAGGTGACACCAAAGTGAGTGGCAGTGCTGAAAAATAGATTCCAGATCTCCTTAATCCCAGCTTTGTGATTTAACCAACTAGCCTGTGCTTCCACTCCTGTTAAAATCACGTTTGCCTCACAAGTGTCAAAGGTTTAGCCTGGTCAAGACGTGTATCCAGCATGATCCTAGCATTTCCAGACAGGTCAAAAACAGAGAGGGTGAATTTCAGCCCATACACAGAACTTGCATGATGGTCATGCACCACTTTAGTCCCATTTAAGCCCCTGTTGAGGTTTAACAGCATCCTGTACCTTCAAGTTAAAGAATAGTTGGAGGGCCTGATTCTCCTCTGCCTTTCCACACAGTATCTAATGAGCTCTTAACTAGTGCATGGGCCTCATGGGTCTTGCATTGGTCCCCTGCACATGGTGAATTTCAACCAACGGGGGGAAAGTTATCGACAGTTTTGGTCCCGGACAAAACCTGGATGTATAGAGACATGGAACACTGATCAGGACCAAAAAAGGAAAAGTTTCCAACAACATCTTCAATGTCCAAAAAAGAGTGAATCAAGCCTTGGGTAAAGATTCGTGTGGGTTGTTTTTTCTTTTTAAAAGACCCATTTTCTTGCCTTTGCCTAAAGTAATTGAAAGATAGAACTTTGAACTCTTCTTGGCAAATCATAGTGACACAGGGGACTTAACTCTTAAAGAAGAAATGAAGGCTGCCAATACTAGTGATTGTTTAGACTCTGGACTACCATTGGGGTAAACTAAAAAATTGACCAGACAAGACTTTCGAAAACAATTTGTTACTGATTTAGGAGTAGGGCTAGCTGGTGTCTTATTTCTATTTGATCCAGTTTTCTAGCTATCTCTGCTCCAAATGCATGAGCTATGTACCGCTTCCAAAGGAATTCTTCCGCAGGAAGAAAACCTTCTCTTCCTCCCTCCCCCCCCCGCTCCAATTTAACCATTGAGCCAGTTTGTCTATTTATTTCTGAAGCTCTGCCCATGTAATAACACACTTAGGAAGCTTAACACAAACATTGACCAATTCACCATTGTCATGAAAATAAAAGCATTAGAAATTGTCCTTCCAAGTAGGAGTCAAGAGCAAGAGTCTCTTATTTAGAGATAAGTCAATAAAAAGCAGTGTTAAGGAAGCTATTTTAAGCAGTTCAGGTCACAAAACATGTTTATTCTCAGCAAGGAGAAATTAAGATCAGATTCTAGGAAATAACTTTTTTACTTTCTAATTTTGTTTTGGCGAATTAAATTCTCATAAAAGGTGCTAGTGGAGATGGGACAATAATTCATATCAAGTAATTGGCTGAATTTAACTTTTTGGTTTGGTGTCCATTAGCAGATCAGAGCTTGCCTAGAATAATTATGACTAAATTGTACGTAATGCTTTTTAATCCAAAGATCTCACAGTGCTTTACAAAATTTGGAAGCTTTCTCCTAACACTTTCTGCAAGCCATTCTTTACCTGTAACTGGTTCACGAACAGTTACTCATGTCATATGAGATATTTCTGTCCCCTGAATGAATGGACATAAAACTGGTATAAGCAGGCTTCCTGTGGGAATATTAAATAGGCTCTTCAGGAATATTCTCCAATATTCACTTATAATGACTTCCCTCCATAAACATTTCTGGTAGCAAACTTGTTTGTTAGAACATTTGCAGAAAGGGGTCTGTATGCAGTCAAACCAAACTACATAACACTTCCTCCCCAACAACTAATGCACATTTGTGGGAAATGTTTTGCAATATTTACTCAGCAATAGATGCCAGTTTGACAGGCCTATAAATAAAGTTTCTTTGTATCCCCACTTGAGTTTTGTGCTCAAGGACCAAAACTATTTATTGATGCTTTTATACCATACTCATCATCACTGTATCGGATGTATCCCACAACGGAAGGCCTGTCTGCAATTGTGGTGGTTTCTTTTGTGACGTGCCTTGTGTCACTCACTAGTAACTGGACTGAAACCAACAAACTAATTTCACATTAGTCACTGAACAGATATCTACAACTTTTGATGACTGTAGATATGGTCCAGATTTAAATACTGATCTAAGTACTCCATATCCTATTACTAAACCCTCAAACCATCCAGGACATATAAATTATTCTATTGTTTTTGTTCAGGATGGTTTCTGCAATGACAGGGGAGTGACAGGATGGCTTAAGAAATCTTTTCCATGTTTTTTGTCTATCATTCTATACCAGAGGTAGGCAACCTATGGCATGCATGCCGAAGGCGGTGTGTGAGCTGATTTTCAGTGGCACTCACACTGCCTGGGTCCTGGCCACCCGTCTGGGGGGCTCTGCATTTTAATTTAATTTTAAATGAAGCTTCTTAAACATTTTAAAAACCTTATTTACTTTACATACAACAATCATTTAGTTATATATTATAGACTTATAGAAAGAGACCTTCTAAAAATGTTAAAATGTATTACTGGCACGCGAGACCTTAAATTAGAGTGAATAAATGGAGACTCGGCACACCACTTTTGAAAGATTGCCGACCCCTGTTCTATACACATCCCGAATGCAAACCCAAAGAAACACAAGCTCAGTTTACTGTAGGAAACTGATTCAAAACAAGAAGGCCATATAAGAGAAGGGGATTTCAATAGAAGCCAGTAGAAAACTGATCAGCGTCAGTTGAACATGTCTGGAAACTTGGTGGTGGTGAGTTACTTCCAATGGGCCAGGCCAATGGCAACTAACTGAACTGTGTGTGCCCAACATAAAGTTAGCTCACATTGAGTGAGTGCTGTCCAACATGCAGGAATCTGAGAACCAGCTCTGTCTCCTACTAAGTACCTCAGCAAGCAGCTGCAAATGGTGATGGCGCTGAGGTACAGCAGAAGGATGTTGAAAATTCATGGCGATCGGGGGAGGTCCCAGATGACTGGAAAAAGGCTAATGTAGTGCCCATCTTTAAAAAAGGGAAGAAGGAGGATCCGGGGAACTACAGGCCAGTCAGCCTCACCTCAGTCCCTGGAAAAATCATGGAGCAGGTCCTCAAGGAATCAATTCTGAAGCACTTAGAGGAGAGGAAAGTGATCAGGAACAGTCAGCATGGATTCACCAAGGGCAAGTCATGCCTGACTAACCTAATTGCCTTCTATGAGGAGATAACTGGGTCTGTGGATGAGGGGAAAGCAGTGGATGTGTTATTCCTTGACTTTAGCAAAGCTTTTGATACAGTCTCCCACAGTATTCTTGCCAGCAAGTTAAAGAAGTATGGGCTGGATGAATGGACTATAAGGTGGATAGAAAGCTGGCTAGATTGTCGGGCTCAACGGGTAGTGATCAACGGCTCCATGTCTAGTTGGCAGCCGGTTTCAAGTGAAGTGCCCCAGGAGTCGGTCCTGGGGCCGGTTTTGTTCAATATCTTCATTAATGATCTGGAGGATGGCGTGGACTGCACTCTCAGCAAGTTTGCAGATGACACTAAACTGGGAGGAGTGGTAGATACGCTGGAGGGTAGGGACAGGATACAGAGGGACCTAGACAAATTAGAGGATTAGGCCAAAAGAAACCTGATGAGGTTCAACAAGGACAAGTGCAGAGTCCTGCACTTAGAACGGAAGAATCCCATGCACTGTTACAGACTAGAGACCGAATGGCTAGGAAGCAGTTCTGCAGAAAAGGACCTAGGGGTTACAGTGGACGAGAAGCTGGATATGAGTCAACAGTGTGCCCTTGTTGCCAAGAAGGCTAATGGCATTCTGGGCTGTATAAGTAGGGGCATTGCCAGCAGATCGAGGGACGTGATCGTTCCCCTCTATTCGACATTGGTGAGGCCTCATCTGGAGTACTGTGTCCAGTTTTGGGCCCCACACTACAAGAAGGATGTGGAAAAATTGGAGAGTCCAGCGGAGGGCAACAAAAATGATTAGGGGGCTGGAGCACATGACTTATGACGAGAGGCTGAGGGAACTGGGATTGTTTAGTCTGCAAAAGAGAAGAATGAGGGGGGATTTGATAGCTGCTTTCAACTACCTGAAAGGGGGTTCCAAAGAGAATGGATCTAGACTGTTCTCAGTGGTACCTGATGACAGAACAAGGAGTAATGGTCTCAAGTTGCAGTTGGAGAAGTTTAGGTTGGATATTAGGAAAAACTTTTTCACTAGGAGGGTGGTGAAGGACTGGAATGGGTTACCTAGGGAGGTGGTAGAATCTCCTTCCTTAGAGGTTTTTAAGGTCAGGCTTGACAAAGCCCTGGCTGGGATGATTTAGTTGGGAATTGGTCCTGCTTTGAGCAGGGGGTTGGACTAGATAACCTCCTGAGGTCCCTTCCAACCCTGATATTCTATGATTCTATGATGTAAAGGTCTCTATTCTAAAAACCCAGCTAGCAGTTCTGCTTCTCTTCTTCCAGGAGCCACAGTCTACATTTTCCAAACTCTGGGCCATATCCTGCTCCCTTTGAGATTGAAGGGAGTTTGCCATTGATTTCACTGGGACCAGGATTCAAATCCAGCCTTGCTACAACACTACTGAAGATCATTCAACTCCTTGCTGCAAGACAACCATGGTGCACCTGTTTATGCCCTGGTGGAATTTGTCCCAGGGCTCACAAAATAACCTGTAAGCCTCTGGGCTCATAAGAGCTCTCACAGCTCATCAAAGAATCTGTTTTTCGATAACACTTCCTGCTTTCATTTTCATTTGCCTAGATCTGAGGCCCTGTGTGTGACTTCTGAGTGGGAGTTTACTGAAAATGTTCCTTGTGGTTTTGCTGTCCCGTACTTGGGGTCAGCTCACATAGTAACCAGAGAAGGTCATTTTCCTTCCTTAAAAAACAAACAAACAGTCTACTTCGGTCAAGTTTTCATTTCTTCTATTCTACCCATTAGCCCAATGCATCATTCCTTATTTTTTCTCTCCAGGAAAGTAAGGAAAAGTGGTAGGACCGTCCAGAATTTTTATACACACACCCGTTCAGTCACGCTTTGTTAGCGATTGCACTGTATAATGCATGGCTTACCTGCAAAGACATTGTGGGAGTAATGAAATAAGCAGATGCTCTGTCAGCAGGGTTTTAAAACATTGGCACCGCAATCTGAGATGCAGTCAGCCATTACATGCATATGCCCTTTACTTATGGTGCTGATGAAGACTCTGTATCATTCAAGCTTTCTCCTCCCCTGCTATATTTCCTCACATTACAGAAACCTGCCCGTAATTGCTTGAAGTTAATATTTTCACTTGAAGTCGCGCTCTGAGAGGAAGCACCTAGAATTCGCCCTGATACTCGAACACAATTACAGACAACAATAGTTTTGAAAATTCCATGGGACTCCATTTTACTTTCACTTTTCTGTTTAACCATGGATATGGATATTTTGGATAACTTTGTAACAACTTTTTAGTTAGAGATGGGCCCAAACCAAAACCCTGGATATAAATATCTCCAAATGTCACTTCCAGGTGGAAGACATGGATATAGGGAGAACTTTGACACAGATATAGGGGGAAGAACAATATGAGAGTCAATATCCACCATGTGAGCCTAAGAGCAGAATTTTGCCGTAATTCTAAACTAACCCTCAACTATATTGTGAGCTAGATTCTGAAGCCAATCATGCTGCAAAGGGGCAGTTTCAGGGAGATTTTTGGTCCATGCTCAACTCTGCATTTGACAATTGCCACATATTACCTAAGAGTCCGCAAGCAAAATAAACCAGCCCACGGCTAGATATTGAAGGTTTCTCCTAAAAGCAGAGCATTCTTTCCAGGGAAAATGGAGTTTGGCACTTCCTGTTTGACAGATCCCCAGCCTGCACATATAGGAATCGTCATCAAGCGGGTGTGTTTCCAGTGGGGTCCTGCAGGGATCACTTTTTGGCCTTATGCTGTTTAACATTTTATCAATGACCTGGAAGAAAACAAAATGATCGCTGATCATTTTTGCACAAAAATTAGGGGAGTGGTAAATAATGAAAGGGCCGGTCACTGTTTCAGAGCAATCTGGCTTGCTTGGTAAGCTGGGCGCAAGCAAATGATATGTGTTTTAATATGGTTAAATGTAAATGTATACACCTAGGAACAAAGAGTGTAGGCCATACTGACAGGTTGGGGATCCTATCCTGGGAAGCAGTGACTCTGAAAAAGATGTGGGGGTCATGGTGGATAACCAGCAGAACATGAGCTCCCAAGTGATGCTGTGGTCAAAAGAGCTAATGTAATCCAGGATGCATAAAAAGGGGAATCTCGAGTAGGAGTATTTTACCTTTGTATTTGGCATCGTTGCGACCATTGCTGGAATACTGTGTCCACTTCTGTTGCTCGCAAATCTAGAGGGATGCTGATAAACTGGGAAGGGTTCAGAGAAGAGCCACAAGAATGATTAAATGATTAGGAAACAATTTTGAGCTTGGTGTTGCTCAAAAGTTTGTCTCTTTCCACCAACAGAAGTTGGTCCAATAAGATACCACCTCAGCCAACTTGTCTCTCTAATATTCTGGGACCAATACTGCTACAACAACTCTGCAGAACAGCTAGAGACAGGAATAACTGTAGGAAGAAGTTTATAGGGTGTAATAGTTTTCTCCTGTCTAAAGCTAGTGTCTTGATGGGAAATTGTTTGGAGGAAGCAGATGAAAGCTTGGAAGTGGGAAGAAACCAGAAAGTTTTGTTGTTGTTGCTGTTTGGGTACTGACAGCAAAAAAAAAAAAAAGTTGAGAAGAAAGGCTGAAGACCAGTTCTTTATATATCCTCTTGAACCTATGGGATGATCAGATGAGGGCAGGTGACGACAGTTTTGCCAGTGGGAAGACATCCTAAATCTTTAGTGCTGGAAACCACTGAAACCTAGCAGCATTCTGCAATGGTTGCATTTGTAAATTGGTGACACAAGCAATTGTCACTTGGCAGGGAAAATGCTTTCCACTCTTTCAGCGGTCCACAATTTCAGTTTAATTTGTAACAGGATGCAAGTGTAAACGAACTGACAACAGAGCTATCAGCTATTCTGTTGGTAACACTTGGAGCAACAGTACTTCGATTTGACTAGACACAGCTGTCCACTGTATGTAATGACCTTTAGCCCCATCCTTGGCAAAATGCAATTCTCTTCATGTCTGACTCTGTCCACAGGGACTTGAGCAGCATGACTGCCAGAATAATCAGAACATTGCTTAATGACAGGCACTCAAACAAGCAAAGCGATTATGCATTGTCAGATATGGAGTCTAACACTGGGGAGAAGAAAGGGGGGAGTTTGTGTTATTATTCTAAAGGAAATAAAGCAGCTCTATATGTGTAAATGCAAGTGAACATAGATGTGTTTATTTACTGGGTGCTGATGATATGCTCAGCTCTGCTGCGCATACGCTAAGAAGTCCTACCTCACTGGTAAATCCTATATGTATGTAAAAATATAGCTACTGTGTGTGTGAAATTATGTTTTGAATAGCACTAGGATTCAGCCTCTCTTTATATATGCAAATTGCACTCGCAAAATGAATTGCAAGTGCAAATGCTAGTTTAGATATACACACATATACACCTTGTGTGCGTATATATACACATGCACACCAGAGTTTATATAATATACGTGTGTGTGTGTCTGTATATACACACACATACTTGTATGTACATATATACATACTAAATACTGCATATGCCTAAATAATTGTTTTTTAATGTAGGGGGCAGGGTTTGGGGGGGGTGTATGTGTGAATACACACAAAATACACACACATATCCCCCCCCTCCAAAAAAAACCCCCCACCTACAGTAAAAGAAAAGTATTTAGGCTGCAAGTCAAATACTAAACAATAAGGCAATGACAGATTTACAGTCTGCAACCTCAAGTCTTCTCCATCATGTGTCCAACCTGTGCACTGAATGAGGCAGGTGTCTTGTAGGGAAAAAAGTAGTATGTGACCATGTAATTAAAGACAGTATCATAATGAATACACACAAAGGGGCCTCATTAAGGTTGCACGGACAGACATAAATCTGTTGTTTCCTAACTTTCAAGTGTTTGACTTTTCAATCTAAATAATTTTCTTCTAACATAAAATAAAACTAGGAAATAACTTTTCCCTTTAAAAATAAAATTAGAGATTAACAAATGACATCGAGCACAACATCCCCACTGGGCCTAATCACTGAGGTTTGAACTGAGCCTTTAGCACTGAAAAAAAGCTTTCCACGACATGAGCTACAGGACTTCCTAAAATAGCTGGCAACAGCAGAAGGTTATTTCAGAGCAGAAGCACTGGCCGCTGGAGCTATGTTCTGGCTACAGGGGGACTGTTGTGGGCAGCAAAGCATAGCCCATTTCTCTTTCTCTCCTCTCCAACTGGGAACAGGGGTCCCCAGTCCCATATTTGTGTCTCCAGAGAGGAGGGGCAGGATGCTACGGTTATGTGCTAGCTCCTATATGGGCAATGGTCAGGCCAGGCCTGGCTCTCTCCTCTCCTCCCCAAGGTGTACATCTGCTCTGGCAACTCCCAGGAGTTCCTAGTGCAGTGTCCTGCTGTTGTCCCTGTGGCCCTGGCTCCTTAGACTGTTCATGTTCAGTTATTGTTTTGGCATTCTGCCAAAGTTTTCCTGAGGCACATAAGCCAAAGTGGGGAAACAGTGATTGTTAACAATTCATAACTCAGCCAAACCCGAGGGGAATTTCATGGGACAGCATCGAGCCACAGGGCCTGCCAAAATTCAAAGGCCGGCTGCAAACCATGGAGGTGTCAGAGCTCCTCGGAAAAAAAGGTCATGAGGATCTTTGATCATGGAAAATTTTAGGCAGCTTAAATATACCAGTCCTGCTACAATACAACTGTGGAGGCACTAGCCTTTAAAAAAAAAAAAAAAAACCTAAATAGAGGGGTCACTGCCACTAATAGCTGCAATTTATTCAAAAGCAAATACAGCACCTGTACATCTATGATACACCAAATATACACAAAAACCTTTTACAGGCAGAGTTTTGCACAAAGGTCTTTTAGCAGATCATTTGCAGCTGCCAACCGTGCATGCATTTTTGCAAGTGCAGTTGGGCTGCGGACACAAAAGGATCCTACTAGCATCTCCATCTAGCACCCTAACTCCTTTGTTCTCTTCTCCATTAAATCAAATATGTCATTTACAAACATTGCCTGGAACTGCTCTTCTCCAACTCCATCCTGGATCTACTACATCTGGTCCGCCACCCTCGCCATACCATTAACACTGTGCTTTCACCAGCACCACCCATGGCCTCTTCATGGCCAAATCCCAATGTCTCTACTCCACCAGTCTTCCTCGACCTGTTTCCTATTTTTAACATTGTCATTCATATTCTTTTTCTTAAACTCTTGTTCTTCGTTTCCCTTCCAACTCTATTTGGTCCTGGTTCTTCACCTACCTCCCTGGGGGGTATGGATCAGCATTTACATCGCACTCCCCGTCAGCACCCAGTCCAAACCGGGGAAGCTAATGATCCAACCAGCAGACCAAATTCAGTGATGAATCCTGGTCACATGCCACCTGAGCTATCCCTCCCCCCCGATAACTGTGTCCCCCTTAGAACTTGCCTTTGGAGAAGCAAATTAAACATATTCACAATAGGGATTTGAGAGTGAGTTCAGTGTGTCAGACAGAATAAGCTTCTCCACGAATTGGCTGGAAATCTCACAAAAATGAGGATTTCTAGTCAGGTGAGAAATACTGTCATCACGGCCTCTTTTATGATATTTCACCAAAATCGGATTTTGTTTTGTTTGAAGGTTCTAATTAGTTATTGTTGCATCCTTTATGGTAGAAAAGAGATGGGACTCAGCTGTAGTGAATGCAAAGTCAGAGTCATTATTACCCAGGTGGCTAGATACAGATGGTACATTCTAATTTTCCCTAGCTCTCTATCTCCAAGGCTGCGCTGCCCCGTGTCACCACACAGGATCTTCCCTAAGTTCTGGCCTGGACTCCACAGTGATGGAACAGCATGATGACTATATGATAGTTATTTCATCAGAGGGCTGGTGCATCTCTGCTTTTCGCGTTCTCTAAAGCATTCATCCAGAACTAGTTTCATTCAGAAATGTCAGCCCTGTGATCTCAGTGCATGAACTACACTCTGAGCTCTTTGGGAAGCAGGAAACCTGCCCTCGTTTACTCACAAACAGGGAACTCTGCCAGCAGCCTCACAACCTGCAGATTTTGATTGCATTAATTTGTTCTGAAGCGGGTTTTCCTCTTGAGCCTGGAGTAGAAGGCAATTAATTAAGACCCATTTCCCCCCCCCCCCATTGGATTAAAATAAATGAAATGGCAGTAGGACAGCCTTGTCTGGGATAGGGGATTCCTGGAGAAACAGGACTCTATCCTTTAACCATATAGGGAGCTGATCCTCCATACATCACGCTGCCGCACTTGAACCATGTCTAAAGAGCAGCCTATGAATTCGAGAGCTGTATTCCCCATCTGCTAGTCAGCAGGACTGGAAAAGCCCCATCGATATTTCCCAGGAGCGGAAGCCCGGCTGTAAAACAACACGAAGGAGCACATTTTCTGCTCGACGTGTGGGGAGTTAGCTCAACAACTTCCATTACCGTTAATGAACGTCGCGGTGGGAATTCACTGAAAAACACACCACATAATGAACAGCTCCTCCTTAACTGGTGTGACTGTTGCTTTAAATAGCTGAAAGCAAGCAGTGTTAGTCAGAGGTCATTCTCTTATTTGAGGGTGAGGGAAATTAGGTCAGACGGGTGCTGGTTGGACTTTGGAGGGAGTTGCAAGATGGCTCTTTGACATGCTACCTTCTGTTATATGTAGGGCCCAGCAAATAACATGTGAAGTGCCACTGTCTGAAATGAAACTTGTCCAATGAGAAACAGCCATATCTAAATGGCAGTCGGTTTGTTAGTTTGATTTAAAACTAACCCAACATTACCTCAAACTTATCCTGAACTTTCACTGAGGATTTAAAATGAATAAATGTATAAAGATCAGACAACTTTGCAGTAAGCCTTTCTTAGCAGTGAGAGTAATTAACCATTAGAACAGCTTAGCAAGGTTTTTGGTGGGCTTTCCATCACTGGCAATTTTTAAATCAAGTTTGGATGTGGGTTTTTTTTTCTCTAAAAGATCTGCTCTAGGAATTATTTTGGGGAAGTTCTACAGCCTGTGTTCTACAGGAGGTCAGACTAGATGAGCACAGTGGTCCTTTCTGGCCTTGGAATTTAAGAATCTATTTTTCATTTTCACAGTGGTCTTCACATTTCCTAGTTCCAGCTCAGACATGAACCTTGCACTCCTGACTCCACATCAGCTGCTCTAACCACTGGGTCATACTGCCTTAATCAACGAGTGAAAAATATATCTATGAAATGCCAAATTCCCTCTGAACCCTAACCTATCTAACGTTTCGCTCAGCTCACCTGAATACAATGGGAGAGTCTGTTCTGTTCTAACTGGAAACAGGAAAAAAATCTTATGAGAATATTTAGTTTTCCAGACCCAAGAAGTTAAGCTAAGCAACTCATTTTCAGATTCCCCCCCAACACTGTCTGAACTAGGATCCTTTACCCCAGTCACTTAGAATCTAAGGGTGAATGGCAGAGCATGGAGGAGATCCTCACAACCCTACATTTTGGACATCACTGTAGAGCCTAGGAACCCCAGGGAAGAACCAGGACCCCCAGGGTGCTAGGTGCTGTACAAACACAAAACAAAAAGACAGTCCCTGCCCCCAAAGAACTTACAATCTAAGTCTGAGACAACAGATACCTGCAGATAGGCGGACAGAGGCGGACAAGGAAACAATGAGGCAATAATTGGTCATCATGATAGCCAGTTCTCTCAGCTCAACAGCAGCCTAATTGTCCTCTTGCTCATGGTACACTCGTGTTGTATTTTCAAGAAGTGTTTAAAGTGCAATGTATACGAAAGTGAAAATGAGAAAGATTCTCCTTCTGACTGAAAATGCAGCAATAGTTCAATGGTCTTTGAAGAGTGCGTGAGAGAGAGAGAGAGAGAGAGAGAGGTGGATGGAACTGTTACCAACAACACTCCAAAGGCCTATAAATCAAACAGCACACAGCTGTTGGTATCAAATATAACTCCTTTTGCACTACATCAAAAATGCTTTAATTAACAAGTAATTTATTCACGTAAAAAAAATCTGCTCGAACTAAATAATTGTATTATAATTTAGGGACTAGACACCCTCTCTAACGCATGGCAAGAGTAGGAATTGAGCCTTTAGAGATTGGCTAAGTAGAAAAATGGATCAGAAATTTAGTGAGGTTGTTGACTGGCTCTTAAAGTCAGCAGAGACCAAATCATGAAAAGCCACATCTAAGAGTCTCTTTTCTCTAGGACCTACTTTTAAATAAAAATGTTCAAGAAGATGAATGGCATTAGCTTAAGCCAAGCATAGTGCAGACAGGTGCTGTGCAAGGTTCCCTACCCAGCACTGTCCAGACTATTCAATACCCCTGCTATTCCTTGGACCTATCCTGAGCAATGCTTGCCAGACACGCTTTTGACTATGCAGTGATTTTTGTGAAGCAGCCAGATGTCTGCAAGGCAGCAAACTGAGATCTCCAAACATGATTGCTTAGGACCGAAAACACACTCAACCCCCAAATGCAAAAGGCTAGTGCATAAACCCACTGCACCCTAACTGGGAAATGTGCTAGAATGAATAAAAGCTTGAAAGCTCCTGCTGCCTTTAAAGAAGAGTAGCCGGTCTGACAAAACCCAGTCACAGGAATACCTCCTGCCACCTTACAGGTGGTGAAAGTGAAACACAGAGTAGTTCAGTGGTTGTCCAATTTTAGGGCCCAACCTTGCAAACATGTTTTACTGTACTATTGAGAGTAATGCAGTCACCCATGACATTGATTTCAAGATAAAAGACCTTGGGACAGGGACTGTAATTTCCTCTTTGATTGCTTAATGCAAAAAATACTCCCTTTTAATTCTTCTAGATCTGCCCAGATATTAGACAATGCTTAAGTACTACAATGATGGGCACTATAGAAAATTCTATAGGTAAAATATGGGTTCTAAACACGTTGAGATACTGTTTTTTTTTCATTTGCATAGGGTCAAAGTTTAAAAAGATTTGTCAACACACATACAAAATGCATCCAACATCACAGCATATAAGTACTATCCAACTCTGAAGACAATGATGTTGATGATAATGATGAGTTGCTTTAAACTGGTGATCTGTCTTAGCTGGCAAAATTAAATAATTGTGTACTGTCTTCTGTTTACATATGTATGATGTCTGACTGTATATTGTATTGTTGTACCCTTCTAAAGACAAAAGGGATTTATCTTGCATGGCTTTGAGATAAATATTTCACTCTGTTGGTGCTCAAAAAATAATAATAGTTCTTAGTTTCAATAAATTACTATTGTTAATAAAGAAAATGTAAATAGGCTAAAAAAGGTTTCGGCCAATGATCAGCATTTATCTTTTCATTGTATTTCAACATCACAGTATGTATGCATATGCTGAAATGGTTTTGCTCTATGCTGCTACTACTCTGGAAAGCAACGTTAACTGCTGGTGTTGGTAAAATCTATTGTGTGATAATCTGTTCCAGGGCATACATAAAACTTTCTGGTAGCTTAGGATGTTGAGGACCAACTCCACAGAGGAAAAAAAAGCAAGAACTGGGTTAGGAAAAAGAACCAAGATAAAGTTAAACCTGTCATTGTGATACCCACACAGTTATATGCTTCTGAAACATGGCAAATGCTAGAATCCCACTACAGGAAACTTAACACATTCCATCAGAGATACTTGTGGAGAATACTTGGTGTCTGAGGTGGGATAAAGTAACTTATGCTGATGTGCTACAAAGGCCTGGCCAACAGACTGTGGAGACAATAATTTGAGAAAGAAGGCTAAAATGGTTAAGGTATGTGGTGCGGATGTCAAAAACCTGTATTCCTACACAAGCCTTTGGCTGGATATCACTTGGTGGATGGTATAGAGGAGGACAACAGATGATATATAAGAAACCATTGAGAAAGATATTGCTGTCATGGAAACAGATAGATGATAATGGAGCAAAAAATGTGGCATTGGATAGATGGAGGTGGAAACATTGAGTTGTCTCACACATCACAAGGCACAGGAGCACCTAATCTAAATCTTTTTTAGGTGTAAAGTGTTAACTAAGGCAATCTGCAGTATTATGATCAGTGTAAGACAACATCCTGGGTTTGCTAATCCACTTAGATGCCCCTATCTTTATACACAGCTCATTTCGGCATACATGACAGGGGGCACGACATGGCCCTCAAAATATAAAGCTAAACATCCTTATCTGTGCCCACCTGCAACAGAAACGTGTCATCATAGGATTTCAGACCATTGGTCCATCACATCCAGTATCCTGACTTTTGCATTGACCAACACCTGTTGCTTAAGAGGAAAGAAATACTGATAATACAATAAAGTACAGATACAAAAAGAATGGACAGGTCATTAGACTGGGAGTCAAGAAACCTGGGTTCTATTCCCGGATCTGCCAGTGACTACTGGTGTAACAACTGTCAGGTCACTTAAGATTTCTGTGTCTCAACTTCTTCATGGGAGGTGGTGGGAGGTGTAATAATATCTGGGTGAAATTTAGTAGTATGCAGAAGCTCATACTAGATAAAGATGCCTTCTAGCCTTAAATCTATGAAAAACAATACAGTTGTCCAAAGGAGACAAATCTTCCTTCCGGACCTCTGTGATGATCAATTTATATCTTAACCCATCAGATCCAACAATCTCTATTTTTGTGCTTAAGTATGTGTTATTATTAGTCAAAAATGATCTCCCCTCCCACTCCCCAGTACATCCAGTAACAGAATATAATTATGTCCTGTAAATGCCCCCTGGAAGTTAAACAAGGGAATAGGACAGAAAGCTCCAAGTTTAGGGAAAACTCGCTGGCATATGGAAGACTTTTGGGAAATTAAGCACTCAGTTCCTGTTCCCCTCTGACCTAGAGAATCTGGTTCATTTCCAGCCAGTATGTCGAAAAGCAAAGTAAGTAAACTCCCTGAAAAATGGGTTCAATTGGAAATCATGTAAATCGTTTGGGAAGGGTTTTGGGGTGGGGGGCTGTTCTCTATTCAACTGTTTAAGGAGGCAGAGTCTGCCACTCTTAGCATGTGGCTGGCTGGGCTCATGAATGACCTATTGATGTGACCCTGCCATATGTTTCTGCAAAACTGCCGCTGTTTCCAGTAGCGATCGATGACAAGAAACAACACACGCCTCCAAAGAAGCAGTTCCCCTTATTGGCAGCAGGTTGGGGTAGGGCAAAGAAGCTGTAGGGCTTTCCTGTTCCGATAAAATCCATATTTTATTGTAATTTGGGCATGATTTAATAATGCTTTTAAAAGAGGAAGTAAATGCCTCATAAGCCCACAGACCTTTTCACGGCTGTGTGCTTTATCATGCTCTCAGAGCTGTTACACTGCAGTGGGTTCTTCACATGCTCGCTCACCTGCTTGGGGCAAATGGCAGAGATTAACCTTGCCTGATGCCCAGAAAAGAGGAGCAGAGGGAAGGGGAGTGGGTGATTCAGATGCGTTGACTAGAGAAGCTCTAAATAGAGCAATACCCTTTATTTCTCAAGGGTTATTTCTCATGTTTTGCTCTCTCTTTCTATTTCCCATTTTCTTTCATTCCTTTTCTTTCTTTCTTTCTTTTTCTTTCCCCTTGAACCATAAAAGTTGAATGGCAATGCAAATGCAGCTCTCCACTTAAAATCGTAGCTGCGACGGCAGTGTGTCACCCATATTTATGAGCTTTAAATGGCTTTTATCAAAGTGAGGTCGCACTAAATCACCCCCAAGCTGTCATAAATACAAATGGCTCGACATAGTCTGCAACAAGCCTTCAGGGAAAATTATATGATCTGCTGTTGCAGTTATGGTATATCACACACTGAGCTCATATATTTCTACTGGCAAGGTAACCTGATCCTTCAAAGGACACTAATAGGTGAAAGGGGGAGGAGAGAGAGAGTGAATAAAACAGCATATGTATGTGTGTGCGTGCGTGCGTGCACAACAGTAAACACCTGACCCTGTTTCAGATCACAAACAAAAGAGATTCTTGTGGCCAGCCTGATGAGAATTCAGAGGCTGTTTGAATGGAGGAGATAAGCCACAAGCCAAGAGAAAAGGACTCTGGACATCAGCAGGGTATTGCCCATTTTAAAAATGCATAAGGCCTGGTAATTACTGAGGTCTGAGCTAGGACTATCCAGACTCCAAAAGTTGGACCACTTCCAAGCAAATTAAAGGAGAAAATCCCTCCATCTCATCTGGTAAAACCTGGGATTAGGACAAAATTTAGCATGGGATGAAACGTCATCTCGATAAAAGACACATGGTTTGGGCAATGGAAAAACAGCATGAGTTGCTGAGATAACAGGCACTAATTAATCATTTCCAATGTATTTATTAAAACAAGAATCCTGATCAGAAACCATGAGATCTGTAGACAATGGAAGAACTTTGGAAGAACCTCTAAGAGATGTAGTTTTAGGACAGTTCAGTGACTTCACTTTATCTGTTCAGCTATTTATTGATAGCTCTACAATGTGTGAGAGTAGGTTAGATTGCATTCTACAGCCCATCCATTACATTAGTATACATACAAAATAAGTACATTTAAATGAACATTAGTTCATTCATGAGATTCGGGATGAGGACAGTTCTTTCACCCTTTTGGCAAGCCATTCAAAATTATAAGTCAGTTCAGCATCACTATCTGTAAAATATCAGAAGCGGTATGTGCCATCACAGTAATTTTCAACTTATCCATACTGGGACCCTCCACCTCCATCCAGACAGAGCTCCACTCTCATTTAGCAACATTCCTCAGGTTGAGAGCCCCTTCTCTAGTGTGGTCTGTCCCCAGCATTAATGACACTTAGCTCTTATATACTGTTTTTTCATCACAGTAGATCACAGAGCGCTTTACAAAGGAGGTCAATATCATGATCCCCATTTTACAGATGGGGGAAACTGAGGCCTGTAAACCTGTCCAAAGTCATGAAGCAGCAGAGCAAGGAATAGAACCCAGGATTCCCAGTCCAGTGTTCTGTTTGTTACCCCACACCACCTCCTGCTATAGAAAGCCTCCTGTGTTCTTATCCCGGCTCTGTCATTGTGTGACTTTTGGTTACTTAACCTCTTAGTGGCTATTATTTACCCATTTCACGGTGGGGGGAGGGGTAAGGGAGTGAGGAGTAATTAGTATTTGTACTGCGTTTTAAATATGTAACATTTAATATTAGACTCTATACTTTGTTCTCTAGATTAGAGCCTGTTGGAAAATGCCAATTGTTTTTCACAGGAGATTTTTGAAAAAGAAAAATCAAAAATTTGTTGTGAGGAACATTTGGCATTTTTTGATTTCAGGGTGGAAGAGGGAAAGGACTGAACAATTTTCTTTGTCCAAAAATTGAAAATTTTTACTCAACCACAACAATCTAAACATGTTCGTGTTTCATTAAACAACAACAACAACAACAGAGTGGTTTACAGTTTTTAATTTTTTTTATTATCAAAAAGCTGAAGAATTTCAATAGGAACAAATTTTTTCTTTCCTGATTTTCAGATCCTGACAAAACTCCCATTGACTTCAACAGAGCCAAGGATTCATCCCTTGTAACTGTCCCCTGATGTAGTTGGTAGGATTCAATCTGGCATTCCTTGCACACCCAGAAAAACCTGCTGAAGTCAACAAATAGTCACATTTTCGGTGTGTAAAGAATACAAAATCATTTTCATATAGATGCTCATTCTATGGGTCAAATTCTGCTTGCTTACACTTATGTAACCTCATGAAACAATACAGATGTAGTAGAGAGCAGAATTTGGCACTACATATTTAAGTGTCAATTTCAGCATCCAAAAGTGGGATTTGGACATTCTCTGTAGTGCCCACATTTGAAAACTGGACCTTAAATTTTAAGTATACATTTTGATTAAAAGCTAGGCATACAGGGGCTGACTTGGGACAGACCTAAACTTAGTGTGACTATTTACAGCTGTGCAGTGAGTGTCAAGGGAGTGTAAAATGCTTCCCTTCTAATTTAGGAGGTTTTTAACCCCCCACTTTGCCCAGGTGCAAAGCAGTGGAGAGTTAGGACCACAGTTTGAGCCCAGAAAGAACCCAACATGATGAGTATTTTAATCACCTATTGAAAAGATCTTGAAAGTGATTATAGTAACTAAATGACCAGAAAATCTCATGCTATTTTTTTTTTTTTTAATATCTTACTCCTCCCCCACATGGGACATCATAGGCAGGCTTCAGAGATAAGACAAACTCATTTCAATGTGGGGTGAAAGGGTTATCAGTTGTATAAAAACAGGAATTCCCAGACTGCTAAGAGGTCTGTCTGGCTTGGGAAGAAGCTCAAGGGAAAACATGGTAAACAAGCTAAGAAGCTATCTGAACTGGTCAGTACTGTTTCAAGCCAGGACCTCACCAGCTTCCATGGCTAGTCCCTTGGCACTAACTAGCCCTGCTCAGCTTCACTGCTAGAAAAAAATTACACAAGGCACTCTTTCAGAACAATGAGCTGGTGGCAAGCTGACCCAGCACGGGTGGGTCAAGCATAAGGCTCACAATCTGAGAAAGAGCACCTGGAATCCTTCCAGCCATCTGTCTGATGTGATTAAAAACAAAATATGAAATGCTTCAGAAGAGGGAGAAATGGGATAGTAGGTCTGACTTGCATAATATCATGCATTTGTGTAACCAGTCTAAACCGAGCGTGTGAGTCGACCAGATGTTTTTCATTTCCACGTACAGCACTGCACAGCAAATCAAAAACCAACAAGAGCCAAACACAACTGCTGCCTGGCTAACACTGCTGTAATTGGAGCTCGACGAAGGACCCTGTCAACCCCAGTCCCTGGGTTGGCAGGTCGACCTCCTGGCTTGTTAAAAAGGCTGTTTGGTTCTCTAAGCTAAACACCATTGGTACCTAGTTAAACAGAGGGTTGGGGCTCCATAATTAAGTCTGCAATGGTCCAATGAGCAGCCAGCAGGAGGAAAGCATTGGAACCAATCTATTCTGGGAAGTAGTCATGAAGTAATTCATATTTCTTTAGACAGTCAGTTGCACATCGGCTGCACCAAACAAAACATAACCATGCAAAAGAGGGCCAGGTAAGTCAGTGCAGCCTGTGTACTCCCATTTGCAGATACATCATCAGCAGAGTTTGGAAGAATAAGCATCTAAGCTACTGCAGGTACCATCATTCATAAATATATACTTGGGAACCATTCATTTTTGGTCACTGTTCTTTAGCTAACTATATTAGTGCTAGTCTACATACACAAGTTATACTACTTTAACTATACTAGTATAGTTATAGTGGGTGGGGGCAGTTATACGTAGGGCCCTACCAAATTCATGGCCCATTTTGATCGATTTCATGGCCAGAGGGTTTTAAAATTGGTCAATTTCACATTTTCAGCTGTTTACACATGAAATGTCACAGTGTTGTAACCGTGAGGGTCCCAACCCAAAAGGTACCCAGAAGTGGGTCTGATCGCCCCCTTTCTCCCCTTCCCCCCGCCCCAGAGCTGCCATGCAAGGGAAGGACAAGTCCTGTCCCTCCTCAGCCCAGCAGGGACTTGCAGCTAGGAGTCTCCTGGCTGGGGCACTCCCAGCAGCAACGGGGAGATCAGATTTCATGGGGAAGGGCTTATTTCATGGTCCGCGACCCATTTTTCACGTCCGTAACATTGGTAGAGCCTAGTTATACGGGTATAAATGTGCTACTACTACGGTAACTGTTGCTGTATAGGAGAGGAAATAAGCTCTGCTCCTATAAGCCAACTTTATACCAGTATAAGTGAGTCCACACTAGGGGTTGTACTGGCATACGTATGGCCGTGAAAATGAAAATCACACCCCTAACCAACAGAGTTATATCAGTACAAAAACCACATGCAAACCGGGCTTTGGAGAATGTTGCACTTGTGGAAAAAATGGCAAATTATCAGACACAGAAAATGAAGTCCTCAGTTCATCCCCAGTGCAGGATTCCACATGATACCTCAACTGTGCTCAATGAGGATCGTTCCTAGTACTGAAACAGCAGCTCAGATCCCATGGCCCATTTTGAATCTGTGGCCTTTTACACCCAGTTTTGCACAGGGATAAATAGCAATGCAAGAATCAGGGCCACAGACTTAGAAAAAAGCCAAACCAAGAATTGTTGGCCTTTTTGTTGAGGCTGCCAAGCAGTACCTGTGGTGGTGGCAATTTTGCAGCATAGACCACAAACACCACTAACTAATTTCGTTTAGGCCTCCAAAGAGCCTGCAGGGGGGCGGGGTAGAGGAAACATCTTTCAGTCACTTTTGACCTTGGTTAGATTTGAACCAGTAACCTAGAATTAAACAGGATCTATCACCCATTCCCACCTCTTTTTTTTTATATGCAACATTTACTGACTGTCCAGTAAATGGTTTGATTCATTGTCAGTAATAAAGGAATTTGCTACACTGTTTTCAGCTAGATCAAAACATCTTTTTGGCTCCCTAAAGTATCACCACATGGAACTTCTAGGGCCCTTCTGATGTGTTATGTCAATAGTTTGCCTGGATATCAGGGGCGAAAGGGCGAGTAAAAGGGGCAGCTGCCCCGAAGCCCAGCGATTTAAAAGGCCCCAGGGCTCCTGCCCGCCGCCACCACTACCGTGGCAGCGGCGGGAGCCCCGGGCCCTTTCAAATCGCCGCTGGAGCCCCGGGCGGTGCGGGCCAGGCAGCGCGGATGGGCTGGCTGGGGAAGGCTAACCCCAAGCACCGCCCCTTCCACCCGAGGCCCCGCCCCTTCTGTCCGAGGCCCCACCCCTTCCGGGGACCGGACCCCATACCGGTAAGTCTTCTGTGTTACTTTCACCCCTGCCAGACATGTTCTTCATCAGATCTTTGACAGGACATGATGCAATGGCATCTCACTGGCAGCCCACATTTTCAGATGTGGGAATCCATCTTTGACATGGTCTATCATGTGTATCCCAGCAGGGTGACATTATGATGTCATGATGGATTTAATGGTCTTATGAAACAGAAGTCAGTGATGATGACTATAAAATTTTAAAGATTAGTGACTTTTTTCTAAATGCTCAAACAATTTGCCCATTCTTGGGTTAAATATAACGCTTAGGTGAGCATAGTGAAAGAGTTGTGGATAGCACAGGACTGGAAGCCCTAGAGACAAAAGGCCTCTGTTAGAGCCATGCAGGCAAGTATAGCACAGCCTTGCAAGCTTCCGTGCAGTGTCCTCCCAGCCCTCATCTTGAGCAATCGTAGCAGTGAGGAAGGAATTCTTTCCTCATGCCCACTCACTTCGGTGCCAAGACTGCCACAAAAAGATGCAAATGTTTCTCATTTGTGGTTGATTGTTTGTGGTGCGAGGGCAGGAGGAAGTAGACTCTGAGCACTATCTTTCACCCGACCACGCAGCAATGACCATTAACCACAGCCTTGCTTGTATCAGTGACCTCGCTGTGAAAATCTCTGTCTTCTGTTGCCTGTCATGCCCAGCCAAATTTGTTTAAAAAACATTACTACTAGTAATAGAACCTCCCAAACCAGACAAAAATCCTTTTCAACACCCTCCCTGAACTGACAGATCAGGCCATTAACCTTTCCCCCAAAGAAATCTTTCTTCAAGGCCCATCTCTGCCATGATCATAGAATGATAGAAGATTAGGATTGGAAGAGACCTCGGGAGGTCATCTAGTCCAACCCCCTGCTCAAAGCAGGACCAACCCCAACAAAATCATCCCAGCCAGGCTTTGTCAAGCCAGGCCTTAAAAACCCCTAAGGAAGGAGATTCCACCACCTCCCTAGGTAACCCATTTCAGTGCTTCACCACCCTCCTAATGAAATATTTTTTCCTAATATTCAACCTAGACCTCCCCCGCTGCAACTTGAGACCACTGCTCCTTGTTCTATCATCTGCCACCACTGAGAACAGCTGAGCTCCATCCTCTTTGGAATCCCCCTTCAGGTAGTTGAAGGCTGCTATCAAATCCCCCCTCACTCTTCTCTTCTGCAGACTAAACAAGCCCAGTTCCCTCAGCCTCTCCTCGTAAGTCATGTGCCCCAGCCCCATGATGGCTGTAAGAATTCAGGGGCAAATGGGGTTAGTTGGCACTTACATTATCTGGCTGGGAATTACAATGGGATCTGGGTCCTTTTCAAAATCCCAGCGTTTATGTACATAAATATTTTGTTTTGAATTATTCTTTTCCCACCCTTCATATGTTACTTGCCTTCTTTGATTGTAAACTCTTTGGGGCTAAGACCGTGTCTTCATATCTGTACATTCGGCACGTGGCACGAAAGGGCCTCAATCCTAATTGAGGTCTTCGGATGCAATCAAAACACAAATAGTAAATAAAATATCAGCAACATCTTTAATTATAAAAAGCCTCTCCCACTCCGGACACATTATTAGACTGAAATTAGAACCTATTTGTTAATGTGGAGTAATTCTATATAAAATCACACCCACCATCCCAACCTTGGAACTAAGATACAAAGATGCATGAAAACCCTCCAGCCTAGCTTCCTTTCTAGCCTTTGGACTGGAGTGGAAACTATATGCTGGAATGGGAAGGCCAGTTCCTGGAGCTATCAATGTCCAACAGCTGAAGATCTGGTGCAGTTCTTGAGACCTCCAGGAGTAATCTTTTCCCATTGGCCAATCATGGCCTAACTGTCTATGTGAATTTTCTTGGGGTAGGTTCTCAATTGCCCAACAGCTGCAGTTTACTTCCTATTTTAAGCTTTGGTTTTGCATTTTGCAGCTCAACTGCATTTCATTTGTGCAAAACCTGAATTAATTTGAAAGCCTAATTGGATCTTTTGTTACTAGGCAAAGGTTGTTAGGTTGAAGATAAATGAAATAACTGAATTAGCACACCTGTGCAATCCTACACAAAGGCTAAATGCAGTCAAAATGTGAGGATTGTCTTTTTTTCCCTCTCATCTTTTTAAGCACCTGCACCCCTACATAAAATAATGGTAATCATAATTTCAAAGCTGATCCTCGCTCCTCTCTCAAGTAGAGCTTCTAAATAGTTGGAGTGGTTGACACCAGGAAATAATTAAACCAATGTTTGTTCTCCAGAGATGATCAAAATATTATAGTACCGTATTTTAAACTGTTCTGCGAATGCTTTTCTTTCGGTTTCCTCTATTTTCATCAAGTAGTTTGGCATAATTATGATTTGTTATAACATATATTTTTTTTAAAGTTATAGTCACTGGATGAATAAAATGATGACAACTGGAACAAATGGTCTCTTCCTTGCAAAATGGGTCTCTTCCTTGCAAAATGCTCAGAGATAGAAAAATCCTATATTAAACTGCATTATAGTCATCACTGATGCCCTTATCAAAAATAATCTCAGAATCAAAAGCAACACTTAGAAGCAGAGGACTTTAGGAATATTCAGGCCAAAACAGGGCAGAGCAGGATGAATATAAAAGAGATGAAATCCTGTGTGTAATCAACGTAGCAAGATCAAACTTGAGAAATGGGATATGGCCAAAATCAACTTTCAGTTCATCTGATTTTCAACGAGTTAATCAGTTGGTGGTTTTGCTAAAGACTTATCATTTAAGAAACTTCTGTGTTGCGCTGGAAAAAATGAATCCCATTATTATTCTGCAAAATGAATGTGATGCTATCAAGAATATGATTGGATTAATTTGGGAACTGGAAAGTCCCTGTGACCCATGTGGGTTCCCCATGCTCGTCAGTAAATCCAAACTCCGGACCCTTCCAGGATTTGTTCTGTAGAACTAAAACTGCTGCATAAGCATGTGGCAATAGCAGTGTTTTGCGAGTAGTGGTCCAAGCTTGAAACTATTACTCAGTTAAGGAGTCTCATTGACTCCCTTAGGGTGGCTGGCATGACAATGGTTTATAGGATCAGGCCCTGAGGTAGGAGGTTGTTTCTCCCCATCTGACCTCACTTCATTAATGAACTAGCCTCAAGATACTACTGCTGTTTTGTCCTTATACTGCACCTTACAAATGAAGCTTTCAATGGGTTTACAAACATTGCCTGTGTCGTAGGAAATCATTCCAGGTGGATATTCTGAGGAAGCTTAAGGAACTTCTCCAAAGTCACACAGCAAAACGGTAGCTTAGCCAGAAAAAGAATCCTGACACCCAGCCCTGTGATTTACCCAAGATCTTACTTCCAAAGCACTTGATCATGCTTCCTCTTGAGATAACATTCAAACACTTCAAACATGTAACCAAGAATTATATCACCCTTTTTGGTTTGCTAAGCCTGCAAATCAAAACACTCTCATGTGATCTTCAATAGCTTCCTGATTCAGGCTGGATTGGAACCATTCTAAAAACAGCTATTTTCCAAGTATTTTGTCATGGTAATTCCACTTCCTAGACCAAGGGTAGGCAACCTATGGCACATGTGCCGAAGGCGGCACGCGAGCTGATTTTCAGTGGCACTCACACTGCCCGGGTCCTGGCCACCGGTCCGGGGGGCTCTGCATTTTAATTTAATTTTAAATGAAGCTTCTTAAACATTTTAAAAACCTTATTTACTTTACATAAAACAATAGTTTAGTTATATATTATAGACTTATAGAAAGAGACCTTCTAAAAACGTTAACATGTATTCCTGGCACGCGAAACCTTAAATTAGAGTGAATAAATGAAGACTCGGCACACCACTTCTGAAAGGTTGCCGACCCCTGTCCTAGACCATCCAAAAGCATGGAGTGCAAAGGCATGCAAGGATGAGAATAAGCCAATTCATAAAGCATTTGGATCTCTTAACAAACTTTTGGTTGTGGTGAAGCCGAGTCCAAGTTCAAGTCTGTTCTCACTCTATGGGCTGATGGTGAATATACAAAATGTTCAACTGTATCGCTTAGTTGTGATTAGAGAGACAAGGTGGGTAATATCTTTTATTAGACCAACTGCTGTAGATGAAAGACACAAGCTTTTGAGCTATGCAGAGCTCTTCTTCCGGTTAGTTGTGATTAGTCAGATAAGTCACATGCTATCATTTCTCTTCCTTCACTAGATAACTCACAAGCACTTCCATATACAAATGTATAAAATTCAATCTCAGGCATGTGACACTGAAATATGCTTAGGGTGACATTCACCCCATGCTATGAGACCTTTGCACCACTAAATCTTATTCCTAGTAGGTTTAAGCAATGCATAGGGCTTGTTCTGGCTCTCTCTGCAAAGGCATTTCACCCTTATAGCAAA
Organism: Terrapene triunguis; assembly: GCF_002925995.2. Lineage (NCBI taxonomy): Eukaryota > Metazoa > Chordata > Testudines > Emydidae > Terrapene > Terrapene triunguis. Next base: position 5,482,254 of record NW_020664420.1, on the reverse strand, counting down.
CATTTGTGTGTGCTTAAGTTCAACTGCTCCAATGTTCACAGAAAGCAAATACAAAGGAGGAACAGGAAGATGGAGGGATAAAGCAATTTCATTTAAAAATATGATTGGATTTTCTCCTGGGTTTATTTTTGCATTATTTGCCCTTCTCTACAAAGTATTTGCTAGTCTAAGTACAGAGGAGAAGCATGGTATCACAGATACCACTATGTAGCTATGCAAATGTAAGAATGTAATGGAGTCTTAACATACGATCATTTGGCATGAGAGTTAGGAAATCATAAAGTATATGGACATAACATTTACTATACAGGATCATTCTACTGGCCTATCCAGTTCTGTATCCTGACTCCAGCACTGGCCAACAACCAGAAGAAGACAAACAAAATGAATTAGTTAATGTTGTAGATAGTGGAAAAACTTTCTTCCCTATCCCTGACAGGTGATCATTGTATGTCCTGGACCATGAGACTTGCTCATTAATGGGAACTGTCTTTTAGTGATCTCTTTTGACTCAAAAAAATCCTCCAAATACTAGTGTTTTGCACCTCAGGACCATGTTTTCTTATGCAAAATTTAAATTATTTCAACTACATATCTGTATGGCCTAAGAGAAAGAGCACTCAGTCTTCGGGTTAATTTTGCTGCTCTCTATTGAGCTAACAGTTTTACTAAGGTCTGGTCTACACTGGGGGAGGGGATCGATCTAAGTTACGCAATATCAGCTACGTGAATAACGTAGCTGAAGTCGACATACTTAGATCGACTTACCGTGATGTCTTCACCGCGGTGAGTCGACTGCTGCCACTCCCCCGTCGACTCTGCCTGCGCCTCTCGCCAAGCTGCAGTACAGGAGTCGACGGGAGAGCGCTCGGGGATCGATCGCTGCCCACCGATCCGGCCGGTAGTGAAGACATGCCCTAAGAAACTCTTTGCATTTACACTGAGACATAGGTGGACTACACAGCAGCACTGTGGTTGCAGTTTTTGTCTAATATACCTGGGACCTTAGCTATCACTAAAGCAGCTGCATCATGAGTTATTTTTAAAAATTCAAATAAAAAAGCTTAACCCTCACCCAGTCCTCGGTAAATCCAGAAATTAGCCATGACTTTGGAACTGAGAATGGGGTCAAACCACAACATTTGGCTCCAGATTCTAAATACCTTCAATTTCAGGTGTGTTTGGAACCAGAGGTTTGGCTCACTCCATTATAACAATAAAGACCATTTGGAAAATTCAGATCGGAATCTGAGTCCAGACTTTGAAGACCTCTCAAAGTCTGGTGGTGTTCAGATCCGGAGTTTTGGTTCAGGGCCCTTGTTTCTTTCAACCCACATTCCCCTGATAGACAGTATCTGACACACAGTCCCTGGGATCTTCACCAGCTCTGTCCTCTTTGGGATGCATAGGAGAGGGCAAGGAGAGACGGGTATTCCAAGAGGCTAAATTACTTTTAAACCAAACGATATTTAATCTTTTTTTCTTTTCAAAAATATCATTTCATTTGAATGCAAATTTTAGCAATTTACAGAGGTGCTTCTTGGTCATTGAGGTGGGAGCTAGCACAGGTTCTCCGATAGGCTCCTTAGCATTTGCTATGATTTAGTCATAGATTTATAGAGTTTAAGGCCAAGCGGGACCCTTAGATCATCTAGTCGACCTCCTGTATAACACAGCCATAAATTTCATCCAGTTATTCCTGTACTGAGCCCACAAAAGAATTTAGGCACCTAACTGCCACTTGAAGTGCGTAAATTCCAGAATTGGGCCTCCCTGGGATTCACAAAACCCCCACTCAGCTAGCGCCAAACCCTGCAAGTACCTGAACTCACTCGGTGCCTACAGTTTTGTGGCAAAAGTTCCCTAGGAGCCTATGTTTCTGCCCCGAGCATGTGTGCTACAGTCTCATTCCAACTGTCCAGATGCCTGAGCAATGCACTAACAGGGGGAGATAGGTGCTCCTCTGCCTCGCTCGCCTGTGGGGCCCGATCCTGTAAGCAGGACCACAGTTTGCCAACTAGATCAGGCCCCCATAGGTGAGTGTACACAAAATGACTGGCGAGGAGAGGGCACAAGATGCGTCCTAGCCAGGGCTTCTTGCAAAAACAGCGTAGGCGACTAACCCCAAGAGAAGGTTTGTGGCTGAGAATCCCAAGCAGAAGGAGGTACCTCCCTCCTGCCTGGGCTTAGGTGCCAAACTCCCTAAGAGGGGTAGCACATAGGACACACTCATCTCGGGTGTCCCATTGGCTAGCCCAAGCAGGGAGCCAAACTGCCTGAGAGGGGTGAGGCTTAGGACCCTCCCCAGCCCTCAGTATCTCCCATTGGCTAGCCTAGGCAGGGAGCTGCCTAGCTTGCTGGGTTGTGTGAATGCCATTCTGAGGCACCTCCCTCTCCCCTTTCATTGCAGAGGGAGCCTAGGTGGCGAACTCAGGCTCTGTGAAACCCAGTGATTATCTAGGTACCTAAAAGTTAGAGATGGTGATGCTCAGCGTCACCATGCCTAAATTCCTCTGTGAATCTAGCCCTTGGTGTTTGACTAAAGCAAATCTTCCAGAAAGGCCTCCAAGTTCTGATCTGAAGGCATCGAGAGACGGAGAACCTACCACTTCCCTGGGTAGTTTGTTCCCATGGTTAATCACCCTCATTGTTAAAAAAAAGAGTGCCTGATTTCTAATTTGAATTTGCCTGGCTTTAAATTCCAGCCATTGGTTTTTGTTATGCCTTTCGCTGCTAGATAATATTAAGATTGATGAAATCTTGCTCTTTTCAGAATCTGAGTGCAGCAGAGGGGTCTCAGTACTGCAGCATAACTTCCTGACCAAACTGGTGCTTGAAACAAACAGGAAAAAGAGACACTACGGTTGTCATATTTTCCTACAGGTCTCCTTTGTCTGGCGAGCTGCAATTATTCCTCATAGCCCTTGATTCTTTCTGTACTCCCCCTCCCTTCTCTCCCAATTCATTCTTCTAGAATTTATCCCACTTCTTTAACTCGGCATGTGTCTGGGCAGATGTCCAAAAAAGCTCCCTTCAACAATGGGGGGAAAAAAATTCCTCCACTTCAATTGAGTCCCCCTTCTCCGCCTCTCACTTTCCCTCTCTTTCTTGCGCCCTCTTCTCTTTTAACATTCTGAATGATTGATAACACTCCCCTTGCCTCACTGCTGGCTGTTACAGGCCTTTCTGTCAGGCATCTAGGGCTCTGTAGCTCGCCCAGACCAGGGTGGGAACCCCCTTTGGTTCTTTTGAATGACTAACTAACTAACTAAATAAATAAAAGGGGGGAGGGCTGAAAAGCCCTTGATTAGGACAAACCCAACAGGTCCAGAGCAAACAAACAAATGAAGAGCAATGTACCTTTGTGCCACTAGCTTCCCTCTGCCTCAGTTTGCCAGTTTCAGGAACAGAAAACAAAACGAAATGGTAAACAAAAGGAGGGGGAGTAAAAGGAATAGCTTCTTTCTGTTGCTTCTTCTCTTTTTGTGGATCAAAGGACAAGATATTTGCAATATTGTTATTATATCAGCAGTCGCACAATAGTTGGGGGATGCTTAAATCTCCAGCGTCAGGAGTTAGAACCTGAGAATTTCAGTCTTCATTTAAAAAAAATAATAATACATTTCCAGCCCCTCTGCCTGTGGAGAAATGCTGGAAAACATGAGCCCTAAATGCTCAAACACCAGAAGGCAAATAAAAAGAAACAAAATTTTGTTATTTTTAAAAAAACTCATGATTTCCTGGGACATGACTCAGTAGAAGGCAAGGATGCATATACATGCCAACAAGCTCATCATACCCCTTTATCCGTATTTATATGAACAGTGGGTCTATTAAAGAAGTTTCTAACAGTCTGCAAGGTTTTATTATTACTTTTAGTATTTGCATTACAAGTAGCATCAAGCGGACCCAGCTGGGATCGAGAGTCCATTGTACGCACTCGTGGTAAGAGACAGCGGAGCCCAAGAGAGTCTACAGAAAACCAACAAAGAATGGGGGGGAAAGGAAGAATTATTATCCCCATTTTACAGATGAATAATTGAGGCACAGAGAGGTTAAGTGATTTACCAAAGGCCACACAGGAACTGTGTAGCAGAGCAAGGACTTTAAGTCAGTTATCATGAGTCCCCAGTCCAATGTCTTAGCCACAACCACATTCTTTCTGGTTTACCAACATCACTAGTATTCTCAATTATAGGTATAGGAAATACCACTCAAACTTTCAAACCCATAGAAATATATAAGCCTGGACTACACTAAAATGTTAAGTTGACCCATCTACATCTCTCAGGCATGTGAAAAATCCACACCCCCGAGCAACGTAGTTAAGCCAACCTAACCCCCGGTGTAGACAGTGCTAGGTCAACAGAAGAATTCTTCTAGCTAAAAGAAACACGTCACTGAAGTTTTTAAAAGGAGCTACATTGAAACCTTACTGCAATGAGAACAAAAATCAGCAAGCTGATTTTTTTAGATTGAGGCACAAGCCCAGGAATGTCACTGGTACCTGGGAAAACTGCATGTTGAATATTTATTCCTTGTTAGCTCATTAAGCTCTTAGAGGCCTTGCAGTAACTAATCTCCCACTCTAGGATCTAAAGGATACTTGATGTTTTTGTGTAGGTAGCAATCTATTCTACTGCAAGAGGCTGGCTACCTCATAAGGAGCTGGGGAAAATAAATCCTCATTTGTTTATATGTCTTACATGAAAATGACTGTAAAGTACTGTTGGAGAATTCAGTTATATTTCCACATGCATGTACCAATCAAGGTCTCCTAATGTAAAGCTGGAAATCACCATAGGTTGAATATCTGAAATTAATATCCATTCCCACCAATCCACCACTCTCCTGACAACCGGCTGACACGTACCATGAAAGAAACCCAGGCTGATTTTTCTAACAACTCGAAGTGCTTGTTTCTCTTATTCCAAGCCTTGATGGGCAGGTGCCCATGTCACTATCACAAAACCCACCGCCATCGTTGTTACTCATACATAGCTAATTGATCATTTGGGCCTGATCCTGCTAGATTTCACTGGGTTGGTGAAGTCATCATTCAGGTGAGAGATATAGCCAAAGTGAACTTCCTACGGATCCATTTGCAGGCTCTGGTGTTCTGAGTACACTCCAGCTGGACTAATTACCTCCAACCCATCTAAAATACATACACACACACACACACACACACCCCTTTAGTTCAATCTGGATATGGTATCTTTCACTTCCTGTCCTAAAAATGTTGCAGACCATTGCTGTGAGCTGCCAGTCAATTGTAGTGTTTCTGCCCAGTTGCAGCTCCATCGATGCGGTGGCTGAATGGTCCAGGATCCTTGGGATGAGAGGCAAGATATCTTTAATATTTTATCAGCACTGTCATCACTGCTGATTAAAAGAGACTGGTGCATTCACTGTACCTGGATCTTTTTGTTTCCAAGAATCCTGGCGGAAGCAGCTCTCGACCCTGCAGCTAAAGCACAGTGCAGATCTACCAGAGCCCAGTGTGTACGTGCTGTACCGTTTGAGCAGGCACATACTCAACAAGGAGGGATTTCAGCTCCCAACTGAGTGTCCATGGGAGGAATATGTCCCTGCTGCGACTTGAGTGGAGGACTCCTAAGTAGCGGCTCTGCACCTTGTACTGAGAGGGAGAGAGAATCTCCACGAGCTGTCAGTGGTACCAGTGCTCATACAGTATCCTCTTTCCAGGCCTCCAGTCAGCCTCGAGTGTGAAGCCATTACAAGCAATTGCAACCCACATATTTGGAAGTAATGTGGTTTCTAGTTTCCACAGATGTCTCTATTTTACTCTATCACTGTCTATTTAAGTACCTAGCAAAGTGCTCTTGTACATGCATTGACAGAAACACTGCTTCAGAAACCTAGTCAGGCAACCCCCACATTATGGATCGGCCAACTGACCTCTCTCTCAAATATCCTCTGCCAGATTTTACCACTTGAAAATCATGTGGCTGGAACCATGATGTTTGCATACAAACTCTCCCAAAGTTTAGGGGCTTGTAAGATCCAAAGTTTCTGTTTAGTTGGGCACAGTGGTAAACCCCAGAAGCGAAAAGAGCATCTAATCTAGATCCATATGCAAACTTTGAAAAGGGATTGGATCCTATGCTCTGATTTAGGCATGTCTCTCCTACATAAGGTGCACTGCTCTATCATGAGGGGCGTATAAGGCAGTCAACCACTAGAAAGTTCAGTGGTGCTGATGCTGCTGTCTTCAGTTTGGAAAAGAGACGACTAAGGAGGGATATGAGAGAGGTCTATAAAATCATGACGGGTGTGGAGAAAGTAAATAAGGAAATGTTATTTACTCCTTCTCATAACACAAGAACTAGGGGCCACCATATGAAATGAATAGGCAGCAGGTGTAAAACAAATAAAAGGAAGTATTTCTTCACACAACTCACAGTCAACCTGTGGAACTCTTTGCCAGAGGATGTTATGAAGGCCAAGACTGTAACAGGATTAAAAAAGAAACTAGATAAATTCATGGAGGTCCATCAAGCCAGGATGGGCAGGGATGGTCATGTCCCTAGCCTCTTTTTGCCAGAAGCTGGGAATGGGCGACGGAGGATGGCTCACTTGATGATTACCTGTTCTGTTCATTCCCTCTGAAGCACCTGGCTTTGGCCGCTGTCGGAAGACAGGATACTGGGCTAGATGGACCTTTGGTCTGACCCAGTATGGCCGTTCTTATATTTCTTCCAAACTTTTCATCTCCATCCTTTTGGCGTCAGGATTTAAGTGAATCATTGTTTGAAGGCAAGTTCAGAAACTATTGTTTATGGGTGGGGCTAAAAAGTGAATAAGTGTTTAAGGGAGTGGTCTGTGTACAAAGGCAGAGATGTGACTGGGCCTGATTCTCCTTTCACTTACCCCAGTGCAAATTCACTATACTTATCCCTGATTTTCACCTCTGAATGCACTTTCTATCATCACAACCAGCCGTGGACTTTTTTGTTTTCCTGAGGGCCCATCTGCCAGAGTCTATTGTAGGCCCCAGCTAAATAGAGCCTGAAGATTTTAAAGCTCTTCACAAACATTAATAAATTAACACTCACCCTGCCAATGTTAGCTATTGACATTCTTATATCTCTTTGACACATGGTGGGGGGGGGGGGGGGGGGGGGGGGCGGAGAGACACACAGAAGTTACCCATGACTTGCTCAAGATGCCACAGTGAAACAGCAATAGCTAAGGAGAGAACTGGTGGTCTTGACTCCCCGTCCCCTGCTGTATTTAATTGTTCAACATTTGTATATGGCACCAGAGCTGTAAACCAAATACAACACAAGAGAATCCCTCCCAGAAGTGCTTACATTTTAAAGGGAACAGAACAAGGCAGGACAATGGGGAAGATAAGAGGCCTGGGAAATGAAGGAAGCAATGCACAGAGAAAGCCAATTGTTAATATTTGTATTATGGTAACACTCGGAGACCCAACCAAGATTGGGCCCTAATCATGGTCGTCACTGTATGAACACACAGAGAGAGACAGTCCCTTCCCTGATAATCTTACATTCTAAATACACAAAACAGACAAAGGGTCAGAGAAAAAGTAGAGGCACAGAAAGATGAAGTGACTTGCCCAAGACCACATAAGAGTTTAGTGGCAGAGTCAAGACTAGAACCCAGGTCAACTAACTGCCAACCCAGTCCCCTACTTGCTAGACCACAGCTTTGGTTGCTTAGGAAGTACAGAACATATCACATTTTTTTAACTGGTTTAAAGGGCCTTAGCAGACTGCTCACTGAGGGGTTGTAGCAAAAGGCAGGTGTAGAGGCGGGATATGAAGGAAAAGAGAGAGGATGCAGTTAAAGATTAAACACCACTGCTTCCCCCTATTCAAGACCAGTTTTTAAATGATTGTTTATGACCAAAGTCATCCAGGGCCTGTTTCCCACTGGCTCAGAGTGCACCGAACGCTCCTGATTTTCCCAACCCAACGTCGGAATTTAACCCAAGGGGCAAAATTATCATTTGACCTATGAGAGAGCAGGACCTGAAGATCATCAATTCCCGTAAATTGGTGTCCGCGCCATTCATTTAATGCATTCTCGTCAGTGTGAAATAAGACTTACAGTACGACAGGTCAAAGTGAAAAGGGGAGGGCGGCAGAAAAAAAGTGACAGGCTGCTGGAAAGGCTATTTTAAAAAAAAAGAGGAAGAGCTTTTCAGTGAGAGCATTGAAGAAAGAAAGAAAGAAAGAAAGAAAGAAAGAAAGAAGAGGGAGGAGTAACTTTATAACCTCCTGCAGCCTACTCATCCCACGGTATTGCCTTTCAGTGTGTACCCAGGAACCGGCTGCCAAGCGGTTGTAAAAACACCATTTATTATCTTTGGTGAACAAGGAGTCATTTGCAGGGAATCTTGCACTAACATCTTATGTTTCCAGACACTTTCTATTCGCTGCGCTGTCAAAATGGAACATGTGCAGGACTCCTGGGCCTGCAATGACTTTATGTTCAAATCTTCTAATAAAGCAGGATGGTGCATGGTCTACTTAAAGGTGGGCCTCCCACTACCACTAAGCACGTCTGACCAAGTTACCCACTCACCCCCCCTACACATCCCACCCAATCTCTTGCTCCTCATCCCCTCCCCCCAGTCCCCACCAGCTGCTGTCCCCTTCTCTCTGCAGAGCCAGGAGAATATGGGCAGGCCCCTTTGCTTCCTTGAGTTGCGGCTGCATGTGCACCTGCTCACTGACTCCAACAATGGCTTTGCCCTAACTGCCCCATTAGCGATGCACACAGGTTTTGAGGCAGATGATGCTTTCAGATGTAAAGTGCATCACAGCTTTCTCTCATCCCGCAGCCCCTATTCTCTAAGCCCCAGTGTCTTTGGTAGCACTCTTTCCAACAGACAGATTTGTTTGTTGCTCACCCAGTTTATCTCACTGCAGCTCAGTCTCTGATTGTCCTTCTGATTTGTTTTCTTAATTCTCTGCGCTGAGATCCCCTGTCTTCTCCCACGATGGACGTAAGCTTCCTGCTCTGTTCTATACTGCCTGACAGCAATAACTGGGGCAAGGGAAACGATTTGCTTACCAACCAGTGGAAGAAACTCTTTGAGACTACAATACCAATCAGCTCTGTTAAGCTGACACAATAATCAACTAGGAGACCTGTTGTGGGTACATCAGCTCCACAACCAAACATAGAGGAAGTCAGAAGGAATCTCTAGCCCGTGATCTCGCAACTCTGAAAACCAACAAGCATTAAATAAGACAAAATAATAGTTCCACTTGCAAAGATCCTTTTTGGTTAATAATCTCAAGGCATCTTTACTAACAATTTTAGCCTCAACCCCTCAGTGAGGGGAGGGAGTTTCACCCTTGGGATCTGGAAAAAAATCCAAGCTCACCAGGGTAATTTCTGAAGTCCCCATGGAATAAAGCCCGTTGGGGCCAATCCTGTTGGCACTGAGTGCCTTCTGAGGGGCCCCATGAGCCTCCGGCGCTCATGAAAGGCAGTGGGAATTGAGAATGCTTGGCATTCTTAGCTCTTCCGTCATTTGTGAGGTGCCTCGTGCAGTTCTGGCTCTTTAAGCCACCTGAGCTGTGGGGTGGATTAAGCTAAGTGAACTGCCAACTTGGATCTGAGGTGGAGGGAGAGGGGTAAAACCCTCCTTGCAATCTCTGTTTACACGGTAATGAATACCTCTTAGCCATATCTATTGTAGTAAGTATTACATTATCAAGCAGGACCTAGGCATTCAAGTGTGACTAAGTATCCAGCCTCCTGCTAGAGGAGATGGGTAAAATTTATAGCCTGTCTTCCCCAGGCCAGAACACAGGCCCCCAAGGGCCTTTAGAGAAAAAGGAAGCTTCTCTCCCCTCTCCCCTTCCCCCGCATCCAGCCAGAGGCAATGGGACCAATTTATTATCTGGCCTGATAAACAGCAGTGAGTCTCTGGACAGAACAAAGCCGAACGCAGCCTCTTGAGCAACATCTCAGCCACACACAAAGTATATGACCAGAGATCTGAGTCCCGGAGAAACAGTGGGCTGGGGGTGGGGGTGGGGGGGGGGAAGGGAGAGGAGGCAGGGGAGTGGAAGGGGTGATGGAGCAGGCAGGGGTAACAGAGAGGGACATTCCATCCACATTCCAGCTCTGCAATCCTGACTTCTTTTCTTCAGCAACATCAGCACTCATGTCAGCTTATTACTGATTCACCGCCACCCTTCCAGTCTGGAAGCAAAAGGGTGTGAGCCTCACAGACTCACCCACACCATCTCCCACACATATTTTCCAAACACTGGTTCATAATTCACCCTTGAGCCACGGCTTTGCTGCTCACTGAACGCTGAAAACACTTGAGAAATCCCAGGGGAGTTACCTGCAGTCCTAATTCTATACAATAATAGGTGCTTTCATGGAAACCTTTTATCCAGAGATCACAAAGCACTTTTAAAATGTGAATTAATCCTCAACACCAACCACTATGAGTTTGGTCGGCATTATTATCTGGATGGACAAACTAAGGTACAGCCAAGTTAGATGACTTTCCTACGGTCATCCAGTGAGTCAGTGGCAGAGTCAGAAATAGAGCCCAGGAGTCCTGACTTCCACCCTGCTGTTCCAACTGCCAGGTGGAGAAAACAAATCAATGAATCAAACTGTTCTTCTGCAAAAGCATCAACATCTGGAAAACAACAATGGTGTGGGATGCAATGGAAAAGACTCTGATTTCTGTTAAATGACCTGCTATAAAATCATAGAATCATAGAAGATTAGGGTTGGAAGAGACCTCAGAAGGTCATCTAGTCCAACCTCCTGCTCAAAGCAGGACCATCTCAAAGGTATTTGTAGGGGTCTCCCAGGACTGCATGAGCAAGAAGGAATTCCTACCAGGTGCATTAAACATTAGACTGGATTGCTCCTTCGGAAATATGGCAGAGGGAACAATTCTGCACCAGGGGTGGAAGAGATGAGCTAATGCCCTTCCCCCTCTCTTTACAAGGATGCATTTTACACAGTTTTCAGAACAGTCAATAGGCTGAAACACTCCTGTTACTCTGAACTTGACCAATAGGGTTGCTGCTTAATTTATCTGCATGAGTGGCAACTTAGGTTTGTTGTTGTTGGAAGGACACTGCATTTCCTGGCACTTTCTTTTCTGCTATTGTATCCTAAACGTCCTCTCTCATTTATGGGTACTCAACACAAATCACTAAACAGTGCTAGATATAATTACTCTCAATAACCCATCAGGACTTCAATGTGAGTAGGGGCAGGCCTAGGCTTTCCTCTTCTCAATGAACCATTTATCCAGTGAATGTGGCCCTTTTTCACTATTTGTAAATGAAGCACAAACTCTGATTTTTATCAATTTATTCAATAACTGAAAAGTTTGTATATATCCATCTCAGCTGACAGCTTGCTTGCAAACTATCTTCTCTGACTTTGACTTGGACTATTTCTTCTTCAATATCTGTTGTATGTGACTGGACACCCAGAACTGTCTTCTTTTTTCCCCCTATTCTCTGGAATCCTTATGAACGAGGCAAGAACATACTCCCAGCATGAGCGACATTTACTCTTGTCTGCATATGAATACAGGTGTTCACTCAAAGAACAGCCATTTCTTAATATTCATGTGAACAAAAACCCATCCACAAAGTTTCCAAGGAGCAGAGGCTCATGGCTGAACTGAAATTCAGAATTCACAAACAAGTCTGAGAATATTTCCTTCCACCCCCACCCCCACCATTTGCCCTGTTCTATTAGGGGATGGAGACTGGGAACTGTTCCCAGAAGCCGAAACAAAATAAACAGAACAAAACAAATGACCTGGGACAGTTAGAGCACAGTTTAACTAGTCTGAGGGAACACTTACTGTTCCCTTAAAGAATTAAATCCCGAGGGACACAAATCCTTTCAGCTGTAATTTCTCAGCTTGAGCTCCAGTGAGTGAAGGGCAGGGGAACAGTCAAATGAATAAGACCTAGATATCCAAAGAATGCGACAAGACACAATTAAGCGTACCACCGTGAACGCTGAATAAAACCCCAACAACATCTTCATAGGGATGATTTAAGTGCCTCCTGCAACTGGAATGGCAGGATATTGCCTGCCCAATCACCTGCCTAACTAAGTGTCCAGCTGTGCATGCAAAATATCAGACTTTCAAACAGTTCAGAGTAACTGCCGCTAATCAACGTGCGGCTGGTTATTAACATACACCAGACTGTATGACCTTTCCTAGGTGTGCCCTTGTTGGCACTTGTTAAACAGCTCTGAAAAGAACCTTTCCCCCTTTGCTCAAAACAACATCATTTGTAGCCCACAAATGTGGAATAAGAACATGCATGCATCATACATGTGAACAAAAAGCCATCTGATTTACATATTGAACATAGAACTCATATGAAGTAGTATGAAAGTGGTCCCCAATCACAGATAGCACCCCACATGTGATATTTGATAGTCCTCACAGGTAATACGACAATACTATCACATCTATAACACCTGTGCCCTTTCCCATCATGGGCAACATCACAAGGAGGAACTGTCAAGAGCCTGTATTTACTGATGATGTGACTCTGGATACAGCATGTGCAGCTGGATATGAACATTGTGGCTGGCTCCTATTTCTATAATGGGCCAGACCAAAGCCAGAGAACCAAACAACTACAAATCTGGAGAAAGTACAGAGTGAGATTGAACTAAAACTTTGAGCTTGGGCCCATCTCAGGTAAGGTTTAATGTATAATTGAAGGTTCATCAACATAGTATCTGTTCATCAGTTATGCCAGGGGTAGGCAACCTATGGCACGCGTGCCAAAGACGGCACACAAGCTGATATTCAGTGGCACTCACACTGCCCAGGTCCTGGCCACCGGTCCGGGGGTCTCTGCATTTTAATTTAATTTTAAATGAAGCTTCTTAAACATTTTAAAAACCTTATTTACTTTACATACAATAATAGTTTAGTTATATATTAAAGACTTATAGAAAGAGACCTTCTAAAAACGTTAACATGTATTACTGGCACGCGAAACCTTAAATTAGAGTGAATAAATGAAGACTCGGCACACCACTTCTGAAAGGTTGCCGACCCCTGAGTTATGCCAACAGTTTCAAAAGTGGCCTCTGATTTCAGGTGGAACACACACCTAGGACACCTTAAGATGCATCATTTTGGCTACCTAACATTTGAAATGCCTCAAATCAATGACCGCTGCTCACTCAAAGGGAGGACTGAATCATCAGAACAGTGTCTCCTAGCTCCTCGTTCGTCTGCAGGAATGGAACTTGGGCTCCTTTGCACTTGCTAGGCCTCCCTTAGAGCTCCCATGGAGGTACTCAGACAGGTCAGTTAAAAGGACCACAGCCTGAGGTGACGGTGACATGGCTGCAGGCCACATGTGCATGTCTGAGGAAAATGGCTGCAACATTCTAAATTTTGGGACAGGCTCTGGATTGCATGGGACAACAAAGACAACACAGTTTACTCAGAAGGAGCCACACACCTCAGAACACCCTATTCCACTTTATCCCCCTTGAAATACAGAGCTATGCATTTTCAAAATCAGACTGGTGGAAGGATCATACACGCTCACTTCCATTTCAGCTAGTGGAGTGACAGAAAAGCCTCCAGTTCCTACCGGAGGGCATTCAGCTTAGAAAACATTAACGTGTAAAAATGTCTGTAGGCCAGAATAACTGAGTGCCAATATACATTTTTAATTTGAATAATATGCAGCATTTACCATAATTAGACAGCACATTACCACGATTAAGCCAGCACTCGGGATCAGAGTGCCAAGGAACATGACTCAATTCTAACGTCCGTATCGCTAAGAGACGTTTGTTGTTCTTGCCCATCAAGCAACTTCTTGCCCTGCCCTTTTGCAGCCAGAGTTTGAATTTGTCACTAGGGGAGGGGGGAAGGGAATTTTCTTTGACAAGCAAACAAATCCATTAACGTGTTAAAAGGTTTGGAGTATACATGTGGTAAACATTAAATAGACTACTAAAGTAGCACTGTAAGAAGTACATAGTTACACTGGATAACAAGATGCTCACATCACACTATGCTAGGACACTCTGCGTGCCTTTCATTAATATCTTAACTTGGGAGGCAGGGGAGGGAGTTGCTTCCATTTATCCTTAGAGCTAGGGAATGGGAGTCAGGAGAAATGGTTCGTATTTGTAGCCATTACACTGGTGTGTGACTTTGGACAAGTCTCTTTATCTCTCCAGCCCTCACCTTGTTTATCTGTAAAATGGTCACAATCATACCGGCATTTATAAATTCAAAATTGCCTTTCTGGGTATATGTTCCATTACTCACTTCTTGGGTGAAATCCTGGCCAATGGGTGATCTGCCATTGGCTTCAATGAGGCCAGAATTTCACTCACTGTTTCTGCAAGCATTCCTGCCAGGAAACCCTTTGGCCGGGCAGGAAATCCTAACAGCCACAGAGAATTCATTTGAAAATGGGAAAATGGAAAAAAGGGGGTATTTTTTGTAGTATATTTTTTATAAAGGCAGTGCCTTGGCTAAGTCAATTGTTTGAACATCATCAAAAGAACACAATTAAGTAGGAAAGAATAAAATCAGATGCAAAATCCCTTTGTGTTCATACTTTCATTCAAATGACTTTTGTTTCTCTTCAGATATTATACACACCGATCTTTTTCTTCATTCTGTTATGCTGCAAGGGCTATTCTAAAATGCAACAGCTGCAGAATACTAACAAGGGTGGAATAAATGTGGTCAGCTGAACCTCCTAGACAACTTGCGTCTGATGAAGTGGGCATTCACCCACGAAAGCTTATGCTCCAATACTTCTGTTAGTCTTAAAGGTGCCACAGGACCCTCTGTTGCTTTTTCCTAGACAACAGTGATCACACCAGCTTCCAGGCAGCAGGAATCCCTAATATAGCAGGCACACTTAAATGTATCCCAGCTTTGGAGAGATTACCTGTTCCAGTAATATATTCTATACTTAAAAGGGGGGATGCACTCAGGAACCAATAATCTCTGTAGCCCGGCTTTTTTTTTTTTTTTTTTTTTTTTTTGCTCAGTGTTTGTACTGCACCTAGCGCAATGGAATCCTAGTCCAGGGGTAGGGCTCTTATGTGCTATGGTAATACAAATACTAAATAATCATGAGAGAACTGCAGTGAACTTTTTAAGCATGTACACCGTATGTTAAATAAATAAATGTTTTCAGAATGGTAAGACGTTAACTGCATTAGTATGAATGGTGTTTATTACCACAATGCCTAATGGAGAATGGGGTCCCATTGTGCTGGGCACTGTACAAACACGAGACCTCATCCCTGCCCCAAAGAGTTTATAGTCTAATTAGGCAAGACAGACAAAGGAAGGGGAAAGGGATAGAACGTATAAAGCAGTGTTCATGCAGTGGCTGCAAATTTCATGTTAGTCCTGCAATTTTTTTTTTATTTTATTTTTTTTTATTTAGGCTTCTCATTTAAACCCTTCCAGTAGGGTTGTGTTATCAGGGGATTAGCGAGATGGAAAGACAAAGGAGAAGATGGGGTGAGAGGGGGTTGGAGCAAACAGCCAATCAGCACAGGAGAGCAAATGAATGTTCAGAGTTAAATGTGCAGAAACAGGCTGATGACATCATCAGCATCCGTGGGTCCCTGCTGCAACTGCTTTCTGCAGCTGCTCCTCAGGCGTCAGCCACTGGCTGGCTCCTCCCTGTAGTTTCTTTCCCAAAGGCCATGCGATTGCAGGGAACGTGTGTGATGGGGAGAAGGGGAAGGTGTACCTATGAGGTTATATATATTATCAAGGTAGTGGAGAGGGTTGGTCAGAGTTAAAGAGACACGATCAAATACTTTAGCCCAAGTGTGAGATTGGGGGAAGGGGAGGTGCAGGGAGGGTGGAATTTTCAACGGTATTCACATTGGCCTAATTCTGCTACCAACAAAGCCAGTGGGAGCTTTACCACGGCCTTTAATGGGAGCAAAGGTAGGATAACTTGAGCACTTCTGAAAACCCCATGTACTGTGTATAGAAACGTTTCAGGTGATTTTTTTTATAGACAACAGTTTGGTTCAACTTAAACCTTCCCCTTTACGTTTAGAAACCCAAATGCAATATTTTCATGGAAATTCAGTGGGATATAGGGAATCTAGCTCTCTGATGTCTCCTTTGAAAGTCTCAGTTTTTGTTAACAGAGTAAAGGGTGCAGTGGCAGATGGACAGACATACAGAAAGAATATGGTGCAAATGTATAAGATCCTGGAAATGACACTGACCAGTTTACTTAAAATGGAATGCAAAATAGGGAGGACAGAGATCAAATGTTGAGATGTAATTGAGTGACTATTTTAATAACCTAAGGTTCTAATAGTAACACAGGAAGGGAGCTCTTGAGTAACTATGTGGTTGAAATTTTCAAAGCAGTCTAGGGGGATTTAGACAGCAGAATCTGTATTAGAGGATTTAGAGGCACGCGTGCCTCTAAATCCCCTAGCTTGCTTTGAAAATTTCGACCATGATTGTTGTTATTTTTACATGCATGCTTCCATAGCAATACGACTCTGCAGAGAGCTCACTCAATTGGCCATGTCTCAGAGGATCCCTGAGAAACCTGGCTAACTTGGAGCAGCAATGATTTTCCACAGGCTTCAAGGAAAATGACAACAGTGAGCAAAAATCTCAGTCATCAGCTGAAGAATCCAAACTCTTCACCTACTAGTTTCTTGGTAACCTGCCCAATCTTATGCTCCAATTGTATCTAGGTCTTTCCCTTTCCATGGGAGAAAAAGAATCCCACACAATTCAAAGATGACCAGAGCCATCAAAACATAATTCCTCTCTTTGGTTGTTGAGCACCTGCAATTCCCAACTGACTTCAATGAGAGCAGAAGTTGCTTGACATCTTGCAGGAGTGCTCCTCGCTTTACAGGAGATCAAGCCCTTTAAGCCTAACTCAGATAAAACTGCACAACTCCCCTGGAAATCAATGGGAGCCGGGAGTGGGTACAAGTGGGCCCAAAGGCAGGAGAAAATCTCAAATGTGTTGCCAGGGCACGTGAGCCTCCCCCATGTGCTGGGTTCCACTCCCATTGCTGTCTAAGTACCATGGCCCGTTTCTCAGCAGCAGCGGGACTTGAAGGGAACTTGCAAGTGCACAGCCGGGTTAGTTCTCTCCCTGCTGTCAGAACTTCAGAGTCACAGCAGGTGCTCCCAGCAGTCCAACATTAGCTCTTGGAGGAAGAAGAGTGGATTTTGCCTCTGAATTGGAAGGGCTCAAACTCACATTCTCTCGGTGGGTAAAAACAATGTGCTCCCTACAATTGACTGGCTGCATATAAAAATCAGGGGAGAGAGAACCAGCCTCCTTGCTGACATGCAGCTGGGGATCCAACACTCTATGCGGAGCTGATAGCAATGTTTCACGGGAGCAATGGTGAAGGAAGGCCACTGCAAGGCATGGTGGAGTTCGTGCACTCTCTTCTATTCTGTCATGCCAGTAGCACTAACCACTGATTGTACTGGTGTGACGGCAGCGCTCATAAATCAAAGATCATGTCTCTCTAATCTAGTAAAACTCATTCTATCAAGGGTCAGATGCCCGAGACGCAATCAGCTGTGGCACTGGGACTCGGGACCCGCAGTCACCTGACGTGCGTGGAATATTAGGTAATGCAGTCCGGCCCATTGTCAGAGACAGAATGATTCTTTATAATATGTTCTTAGTGCACTGTTTAATGACCCACTGGAGCTTCCACCCAGTTCTCAGCCCACTATGTGGTTTGAGACAGATTATAATATCTATTTCAGGTTCATTCCCAGATCCCCACATAATAGATCACTTTTAGAGTAACTAAAGGTTGTGGCCCGTACTCCAGGGCTGTACATCTACGGGGATGAAAAATATCAAGACTGGGTGTCTTTCTAAGGGTACATCTATGCTACCCACCAGATCGGCGGGTAGTGTTCGATGTATCGGGGAACAATTTATCACGTCTCGTCTGGACGCGATAAATCGATCCGCTAATCGACACCCATACTCCACCTCGGCAGGAGGAGTAAGCGGCGTCGACGGGGGAGCCGCGGCAGTCGACTCGCCGCCGTGAGGACAGCCAGGTAAGTCGAACTAAGATACTTCGACTTCAGCTACCCGAATAGCGTAGCTGAAGTTGCGTATCTTAGTTCGAACCCCCCCGCTAGTGTAGCCCAGGCCTAAGTGACACATTCTTGCTCAGCCACAAGCTACTGGGCTGGATGCAAGAGTTACTGGGTGAAATTCAATGGCCTGTGTTATTCAGGAGGTCAGACGAGGGGATCATAGTGATTCCTTCTGGCTTTATAATCTAAGAATCACTTGGGATGCAATGCAAGCCCCTTCACTAAATGATAGATTTTAAACCCACGGAGGCTGTATGCAAATTTAGTGAATAGGGGGCATAGACCTCCCCCTCTCCCAACGGGTAACAAATCTGGTGTGTTTGGGTTATCAAGACTGCTTCACTTCTGACTGTCACTTTCTATGACAGACGCGCCCTGGGTTTTACTTTCCAGGGGGAAAAAAATAAAAGGCTGGATGAACTTCTGGGCACCTTGGGCATTGCCCTGGGCATCCTCGTGGCTTGGCAAGTCTTCAGAGCTCCTTAGTGTCTCTGCTCGGAGATAAACCGCAGCACGGCTCTGCTCTCAGATAGAGCTATTCACACACTGTCAGGCCGAGCGCGCCTTCCAACTCCGGTGCTCCGTTAAAAATAGTAGTCAGTCCAAAGCAAAAAATATATATATATATATTCATCTCCAACTGCCTTGGAGAGCTCTGTCCTTATTCACAGTCAAAAATCATGGGCTCAGTTCTAAATGAGTCTCTCACGCCTCTGGTGTCTCTTCTGCAGCAGAGGGACTGGCCGAGAGCAATGCCTCAGAAGACCTTTCTTCCTCCATAAGGGTGATATTGTGATAAGCCCTTTTGAAAGGGCCTACCACAAACGCAGCCCCTATGCCTGAGGTAACGCAGAGACTGCCCCGCCCCCCCTCCACACACACACATACACCACTTTTGGGGCAGAGAGGAGTTGTAACCTACAGGATTGTGCAAGTGAGAGAGTCTCCATTGCATCACCAGATTTATCAAGGGATTACATAATCCCACTGTGAGCTCTCCATAAAGCACTGCAGATGCCCCTGTAACCCTCCTGGCTTGGGCTTGCGGCTAACAAGGCCATTCTTAGGCCCTCTCTTTCAGGAAAGAGAATCAGGTCTCCCTGGCCCAATACAGTCATCAGTAGATTTCTATCCTGTCATATCTTTTTCTCTAACTGGATGACTGATTTGGTAACAGGCCACTAAGAAGGGCAGCAACTGCGCTATTGTCACAGCGTATCACATCTTTCCCCATCACCAAACTGTAACCAGTATATATATATATATATAAAAAAAAAAGTATAGCTGAGAACCTACTAGTCTTGACAGCAGCAAGGAAATGATGGATGTAAATAACGCTAGCGAGTTTAATTATTCACCTGAAAAAGAACCCAAAGCTATGTCTAAGACAGGTACTACCTGGGTCAGATCCTCAGCTGGTGTAAATTGATGTACCTCCATTGGCTTGTGTGGATCTACACTGATTTATGCTAGCTGAAGGCCTGGGACACCTGATCTCAGGAAGGGCTATCTGAGTAATTATAAATCCCCTTTTAAGGGCCTGATCCAAAGCTCATTGAGGTCAACCGAACGACTGCCACTGATATCAATGGGCTTCGGACCGGATCTGAAATGCACAATCTTAGCAAACGAGAGAGCAAGTGCTCATGAATCTAAAATGAGCATCTGTGCAGAAACAATGTAAGAAATCTGTCCCTCCGAACAGCACATTCCGTCCTGGTTATTAGATGCAATCCTGTGTACATTACTCCACAATCTATATTTAGCCCCTGATGTAACTAAAGTCAATAGTATTCCATTAGAGCAGCTGCTACTAACTCCTGAATAGGCTTTACTACCCAAACTCCACCTACTCATGTCAAAAGTCTGGACATATACAGCTACAAAACCTTCATGTGTTTATATACAAAGGGGCACAGTTTTGAATAGAAAATATATGACTGTTAACATAGTTTAATGGTCTGTTATATAACAGGGCGGCATTTTTAAAAGATACGTTGATTCTTCTTGTCTAGGGGGGCTTGTTTAAATGCCTTAAGTTTCACCACAAGTAAATTTTGGCCTTTTCCTTTTTAGGGTATGTTCTTGCACCGAAGCATTCCTTATCTCTCTAGCTTTTTGATTGATTCTTAGAGCGTTTTATAGTATTCTCCCAGAAGGAAACTATATGTGAAAAAAGAATGATCTACGCACAATAAGAAAGGCTTGCAAGAAGTTTAGGTCTTAATTGCAAGTGTGCTTTTTTAAAGAGGCTTTGACTAAATGCAATATGAATATACTTTTTATTTTTAAAAAAATCCAGTGAAAACAGTTTGGGTGTTATTTAAACTTTCCCATGAAGCATTAGAAATCCCAGTGCAATAGCAAATTGCTGGAGAAATTGATCATCTTAATTTCACTGCCAGAAGTGAGGGAAGAGCAGAAATTTAAAAAAAAAAATGCAACCATGATGAAAAAGTTAAGGGCACAATACCACAAAATCTTACTCTAATTCTTAGTAATTCTAATACACACAAGTCATCATATCAGCTTCATTCAGATCTATAATTCTATCCCTCTGCCCAGATCTGTAAGTGTCTGCCCTGCACTAATCATTTCAGTATGTGAGCGTCTTACAAAAATTGCATTAAGATAAACAAATAATCTAAGTATAAACAAATCTCAGGAAGTGCTCAGGATCAGACCCTAGGTTAGTATCAACTATATTTAGCCCTTATGACCGCCCTTAGGCATGGCAAAAGTGTCTGGCTGATTGTTGGCTCATATTAACACTTCTGAATAATACAAAATTATCTTCCAAAAATAGTTTATGTTCAGAAGCACAAAATGATGACTCAAGGTGTTGGCAGACACCTTCCCCTCTAGATTACTGGTTTAAATCTAACTTCAGTCGGTAACCAGAGTTTATTACCAGCTGACAGGTATTTAATGGTGTCTGCAGAATGAGTAGATGGTTCCTAATGTCTTTGTAAAAATAAAAAGCAACCAGCATAGTTAATGAAACTAATTGGGATTCTTATTGGCAATCTCGGGGAGGTCATGGATTGAATGCAAAGGCTTCAGTATGTCTACAGGCCTGGATAGGTCACAAACAGTGCTAGCTGCACTGGTAGATGATGATCTCCTTAAGGGCTATGGACAGTCCGGCTCCCCGGGGTCTCTTCAGTGCCTTTGAAGTGCACCTGTCTGTGAAACTCACTGGGCACTGGTGTAACCATGCCCAAATAGTTCCACTTACTCCTCTCAGACAGATCTCAGAGGGTCTCTTGGGTAGCTGCTGCTCCTCACCAAAAGCCCTAACCTGCAGTCTCTCCCAGGGCTCAATATTTGAGTCTCTAACCACCAGTGGATATTATGAGACACTTTTGTGTTCTGGAAGTAGCAATGCCATGAATGGTACATGGCTATTCATATACATCATTCTCACCTGAAGCAGGCAAAGCTAATGTCCCACTTTCCTGATGCAACGGCAAGGTCAGCCTTATTTCAGACAAGACGGTGAACCAGGGATGTATTTACAAGCCCTACTAAGACCCAGACCTGTTCCTCTCACAGTTGAGGGCATTTGCTTGACCACCTGAGAAGCACGTAGGCTGGAAGTCGTACTCAAATCCTATTCCTGAATATCCAAGGTCACAAGGCCAGAAATCCGCCTTCTACTGGCAAGGATAAAGTGCCTGCTCTCCACAAAGAGCTGGAGACACTCTCCTCTCACACACTCCACCTAGAGCTGACCATGAAAGCCACGCACTCCAGCTCATCCGGAGCACTTGGATAACCAGTAGAGGATCGAGAAGATGAAAACACCACACACATTTGTTCTGTACTGTGCACTGGTTCTCTCTTGAATATTAAATCCAACTGGAGGTCCTCAACTTTCCTTTCAACGTTCTCAGCATGCTATGGCCCCTGCTACCTGAAGCCCCGCCTCTCCCTTCACGCCTCGATTAGTGTGGTCAACAGGAATGTTGCAGCTGATGACATCCAGCATGGGAATAGCAGGAGACAAGACATTCTTAGTGATGGGTTCCTGGCTGTGGACTTCAGGAGCTCAGGCTGACCAAAATGTCTTACCCTTCTTCAGAGCACAAGGCAAG
Source organism: Terrapene triunguis (assembly GCF_002925995.2). Taxonomy (NCBI): domain Eukaryota; kingdom Metazoa; phylum Chordata; order Testudines; family Emydidae; genus Terrapene; species Terrapene triunguis. The sequence goes on along the minus strand of NW_020664420.1, from coordinate 5,460,012 downwards.
ACTCATCTGTTTTCACAAGTTTTTCTCAACAGCCATCTGGCCGGTAAACTCTGTTATCGCCCTGATGTTGGTGGGCGACTACGTCAAGAACAACCCCCATGAGGTGGAACAGAGATTATGAGACTATAGTCAAGTAGGACCAAAAGGGGCCAAAACATTCTTGGATTTGCCATCTAGTGATGAAGGTGATTTGTGCACAATATAAATGGGATTAGATCAGGGAGAAGAAAACTGAGCTACCTTTTTACCTCTACAAGTTGTCCCTCCAGAACAGGGCTGAAATGCACTGATATGGGGAAACTCACACTGCTGGAGCTGCTGTTTTCTAGATAGAGGACTTCAGTCTCCAGGGATGTCAAGCCTGCAATTTTTACCAGCACTAAATTCACAAAAAAAAAAAAAAAAAAGGCAAGGGGGTGGGGGAGTTAGAGGTGGAGAAAATCTGTAGAATGGCTCCCACTAACTGGTCATGCCCCCAATAGATTATGATGGTTTTAGACGTGCAGAACTGCCACGGTTAACAATTCAGGGTCAAAGCAAGTGCTTAGATACCAGGGTGATTCGTGCAATGGAAGAGCCTGATCAAAAGCGAAGAAAAATCTTACTTGAGGTGAAAAGCCTCATTAAAAGTAAATGGGCCTAATTCATCCCTGATGTCACTCTGCAGAAGTCTGTGGAGTTACCCCAGGAATGAGCCAAAGGGAACTACTTGAACAAGTAACGTATCTTAGGGCTGGCCCTTAAAAGCTACTACATAGAAAGTACTATCTTGGCACTTGATCTTTCCAGGGCAAAAGAGAGTGTGAGTTGAGGGCACCAGACAGGACTGCAGCCCTCGAAGTATCCACAAATACTGTTCATGCTGAACAAATGTTTTATAGGCTGTCACGTGTCATCATGAATCAACATTGTTTTCTCCCATTTTACGAACAGCAAGGTCAATAAAGAGGTCAATTTATTTATTTAAAAGAGAAAAAAAATACTCCAGTCCTTGTTGACACTGGCAAAAGTGAGTCATCCTGACCTACTGCGAACCTTGCAAGAAGATGTTTTTTTCCAGTCTTAGGAAATCAGCATTCCCCTTGCAAGAAGCTGTCCTTGTGAAATGACTGAGAGCACTAAAGAGCCGGGCTTCACCGAGAATATGTGGCAGTGAATTAGTGGCCCTCAGGTGTCAGTGTACAGGCCAGCGAATTAAATTAAGCTCTTTGCCTCTGGTCTGATGTAGCAGAACTAATGCAGTCACGCCTCAGTTCTGCAGCTTCCTAAACGTGGGCATCGCTGCCACAGCAAAGGGAACCTGGTTTTCGTTCCTCTGGGACGTTGGCTGGAGTCAGCGAGTAAGTCCCTCAGAACCATGACATAACGTCTGAAACGATGGCAAGGAGGAGGAATAGCCTGCCCAGGCATCTCCAGTTCCAATCTTAAAGCCATTAGACGGGTAATCAACACGATGATGTTTAAATGCCATCTGAGGACGCACCCCACTAGCAGACAAAATTAACCAATGCGACAACAGTAACCCTTTCTCAAAACTGGAAGCAGTGTAAATATTAACCATGATCAGGAATGATTAGTGAATTATCATTTGCAATCGAGTTGCATAATGCAAAGCATCTGTGGCTTAGGAAAAGTACTGGTTGTTGTATCATTGTGTTGTAAAAAGCAAAACAGAAAAAGGAGGGCAAAGGGGACATTGTTTGATGAAGCTAAGAACCAGAATGCAACCTGGACTTCTGTAATGCCAGAGCTGCATCCTAAAGTGCACTTGTGTGTTCCTGTAACTTATTGCGTTAATCTTCAGAGATCTGGGGATCTATTTACATGCACAAAAGTGCATGCAAAACTGTGCTTAATTTGTGCAATTAGCAGGACTGTGCATGCAAATTTGGACCACTGTACATTCAGATGGATTGTTATATGATCATTGTAACTGCCCACACAAATTCAGTATACAATTACACACATTCTGCTTCTCCTTTAGCTTAACTAGCAGGGGCCTGGGCTTCGGAGCAGGCAGACGTGAATTTTATTCCCACTAATACTATGCACTCCCAATCAGCTAATAAATACTCTGAACTTGTCTACAGCACCTTTTACACAAGGCTCTCAAGACACTTTAAAATATTAAACCTCCCAATACTCCTGTGAGGGGGATGAAAAGTTTCTTACCAAGTTTATAAAAGGGCAAACTAAGACACAGTAGAATGTAAGACCAACATTTTCAAACCTGGGTGCCGGAAATTTCCAGTGAAGTTAATGATAGCTCAGGGTGTCCAACACGTCTGAAAATTCACCTATGAATTCGGATGGCTAAATATGGATGTATGTATTCAATTTAGATACTTACGTTTCAAAATGTTGGCCTTATTGACTTGACTAAGGTCAGAGAGTAGGTCAGAGGCAGACTTGAGAATAGATCCCATGAGCAATGGTTTCCAACGTGTGTGCTAACCACTAAACAACACAATAGGAAGAATCAGGAACAACTGAAAACCAAATGTGGGCACAAGAATTGGCACAGCCATCTCCTTGAAAGAAGGATGGGTGGCGGGAAAGGGCTGTGATTGCCACTAATATCAATCAGGACAACAGGGAAGTAGTCATCTGTGGTGGAAGTATTTTCACCAACCACAATGCCTGCACATTGGACCTCATTTGTTTCATCTTTTTCATTCCTTTTGGAAACACAAGCACTAGCAGCTGAGTAACTGACTTCTTTTACATCCAGACAAGGATGAAACTATCTGTAACTGCTCTTGCCTTTCTAGTTAAACATTAACGTTTAACAAGATCAGCCTGCAACTGCTCGTTGGTGTGCAATGCTCCAGCTAATTAATACATCACCAGGAGAGCCCGCCAGAGAAAGGAGATTGAGCAAGTGCATTCCAGAGGCATTTCTCAGCCCTTCAGTAAATCAAAAATAAAAATGTGTGTGTGTGTGCGCGCACGCGCGTGTGTGTGTGTGTGTCTATCTGTCGAAAAATGCTTAGCCTACACCATGCAAACATCCTTCTTTAAACTGGAAAACCCCTGAAGAAGTGCAGCTCATAATGGGAGAAGTTTCATAGAGACAGACATACAGACATTGATGCAATCATTGTGAAAACATAGCCACAGCCAGAAATATATACAGCACTTAGCATTTTCCAAGCATATCAGAAGCATTAACTAATTTATCCTCACAGGACTCCCATGCAGTAGGGGCCTGATCTAGCCATTGATGTTAACAGCAAAATTTCCTTTGATGTTAATGGTGCAAGATCATGCTCTAGATCAGGGATTCTCAAACTTCATTGCACTGCGACCTCCCCTCTGACAACAAAAAATACTTCATGACCCCAGGAGAGGGTACTGAAGCCTGAGCCCGCCCAAGCCCCACTGCCCTGGGTGGGTGGGCCAAAGCCTGAACCCCACCACTCCGGGCAGTGGGGCCAAAGCTGAAGCTCAAGGGTTTCAGCCCCAGGCAGGGGGCCTGCAACCTGCGTCCCACCGCCCAGGACTGAAGCCCTCAGGCTTTGGCTTTGGTCCTGGGTAGTGGGGCTCAGGCTCCAGCCCCGGGCCCCAGCAAGTCTAAGCCAGCCCTGGTGACCCCATTCAAACAGTTTGAGAACCACTGCTCTAGATAATCATTATAACATCCATTTTACAGATGGAGAACAGAAAAACATAGGAACGGCCATAGTGGGTCAGACCAGTTGTTCATGTAGCCAGTATCCTGTCTTCTGACAGTGGCCGGTATCAGATGCTTTAGAGGAACAAACAGAACAGGGCAATTTATCAAGTGATCCATCCCCAGCTTCTAGCAAATGGAGGAGAAGAGTTTACCTGATCTACTCACAGCTGCAAAAGAGATCAGTGACAAAAACGAGGGGTGGATACAGTACAACTGCCTCATTGCACATCAAAATGTGAGATTTCTGAGCACAAGTTAAGTGCCAGTCTTTCTTCTGAGTAGTTCTATGCCTGGCTTAGCTGTATTTCCAGTCTGTTCAAACCTGTGCCTTGGGACAACTGGCTAGTTTCACCATATGATAATGGACAGATAATTTCCCCAAAACAATGTAATTCCTATCAGATGTTTATCTACCTTTGGTTCTCTAATAGCTCAAAATGCAATGAAGGAAAACTCAGACCATGCAAACTGTTCACCATTCCATTCCGGAAGCCAGCTCAGTGCAAGGCAGTAAGACAGGTGGGAAATGTTACACTGTATCTTACTGAAATGAATCAACACAGTTAGCAACTTCATTGCTGAAAGAATGAAAGATTTCCATTGCTGCTCATTGAGTCTGCAGAGATCAAACCAAAACTGTTCTCTGCTGCCTTTCTTTGCTGTTTAAGTGACAGCAGATATAGGATGACACTTTGTTAGCATAAGACAGTGGAGATGGGCTTGGGGAAGGAAGTGACAGAGAGAGGAAAGTACATTGTGTGACATGGAAGAGCTCAGAGAAATGCTTCAGAGGCACACGAGACTCAGTGTAAGACATAATCTTTACAATCTACCCTGTAAGCAGAATCTTTTTATGGCAGTGAGTGTGTGAGGAAAAATAAAGTTATAATAGGTGGGGAAACAGGAAGAAAATGATTTAAAAATTCAAGTGCAATTAATTAAATTATATAATAAAATAATACCTTTGATAAAAATGCAATTTTATATATAAAAATCATTATCTATTTCAGGTGCTTCATGGCTGTAGTATCTGTGCGTCACACAATCTTTGATGCATTTATCCCCACAACACCCCTGTGACGTAGGAAAGTGCTATTATCCCCATTTTACAGACAGGAACTGAGGCACAGAGACAAGCTAAGTGACTTGCCCATGGTCTCACAGGAAATCTGTGGCAGATCAGGATATTCAACCAGGGTCTTCTATGGCCCTGGCTAACACCCTAACCACAGGACTGCCCATCCTCACTCACATAAACACACACATTCATGATTGTATGACCCAAAACCTTGATGTAGACTGTATTAATAATATGTAATATTACATACTGTAAAATTAATGTACATATAAATAGAACTGATAGTGCCATTTATGTCAATGGAGCAACACCAACTTATTCAAGTTCAGGATTCTGGCCCACAATTCTTGGAGAAAGATGGAAAGTGGGAATGAGCATAAAATAATTCAATCATTAATATTGTAATTGCCCCCAGAGGTCCCAGTCAGGCTTGAGGACCTATTGAGCTAGAAACTGTATAGACTCAAGACGAACATACAGTCTGTTCACTCAAGACCTTATACTCAATCGTATAAATATAAATCTAGACATAATAAGTCCCCATTTCGGAGCTCCTTGGGCAGGAAGTTGCTTGATCCCTTTACAGGGGATCACAGGTACAATATAAACTGCTACTAATAAAATACTTAGTAATGATAATATTGGCTACAGCACCCTGATCAATGGCTAACTAGCCATTAAACCTTTCTGTATCGCCTTGCCTTTTGATACGATTCGTGATTTGCTCTTTTGCCGGTTACACAGCATGCAAAAAGAGAAATGAAGATTTTCTAAGCATTCCTATATGCCTATGAAAAACTAGGGGATACAAGAAAATCCTCTCCCCGACAACGATTTAGCTATCCCAGAACCTGTTCTATCCACAGCCCCTGTAAGCGCCGGAGGAAAGAAAACAAAAGTGCACATAGCAATACAGTGTTGCACTTGGGCATGGGCAGTAACACAGAAAGTATTATGCCTCTTAACTACATAATACTTGGATGTCAAGCTTTCAGCTCCACTCAAGTCCCCATATAGCAATAACTTGCTGCCCCCCCCACCATTCTCTCCACCCCTGCCTTAAAGAACATTATATTTTTTACTGATTCCCAAGGATAAGTGTTTCTTTGGAAAAGTGACTACACATGCAGTGAAGCCCTGGGGGAAACGCCTGTTAAGTAGCATATCCAGATAACACCATGGGTGGTTTCAGCATAAATCCTACCCCAGGGTTTTCAACCGTGTTCGAGGTCTCATCTGTATATTGTTATGCCCCGAGTAATTAGGGTGTATTTTGAGGTTAAAAAAGGGGGGGGGCATGGAAATAACTTTTTCAAAACCCTAACCCTAATATATGCACTTGCTGACACTTTCAAAAAAAAAATTCATCCCGAGGCAGAAACCCTGGCATGGAAATTTTCATGGCTAAATGGCTAAAGTTTGGCAAAATTATAAGCAACTGAAAACAGGGTCTGATAATGGGAAGTGGCAGGCAACCTTAACTATCTACTAGCTTTGCTTATAACAGATGTGCACCTTCTCTGTAATATATCTGCAGGGGGCTAAAGACAGGGTGGTATGTGTTTTAAGACTAAATACCCCCAACATTCCCTGCAGGCAACACTACATTACCCTTTGCATTCTTCTTCTGAGTCCAGGGCCACCACAGAGAAATCAGGAAGCAGCTTCTGTTTCAGCTCTATGTTCAATTCCCCTCAAGAGAACAGACTTTCTAACCGTATTGTTTATTTATATTACTGTTGCATCTAGAGGCCCCAACAAGCTAGGCATTGTACAAACACATAAGAGGGAGAGCCCCTGCCCCAAAGAGCTTATAATCTTAACAGATAAGACAGAGTGAGAGGGAAAAGAGAGACACAGACTTGTCCAAGGAGACTCTGGAATAGAATTCAGGTCTCCAGAGTCTCAATCTGCTGCCCTATGCAGTAGACCAGTCATGCTTTGAATCGTATTGCTCCTGCTGAGTGAGCGCGTGCACGCGTGTGTAAGTAGCAACCTAATAAAATGCTACCATGGTTTTGTTACATATATTCTGCACAGCGCCTCAGGACACCTACGTGCACCCTACTCACTGGAAACATTCAGACCAGGTGCAGGTTTCTTTATGATGGGTCTAATCCTGGATAACGCTGAGCAGTCTCAACTCTCACCAAGCTCAGGCCCTCAAAAAGTTAGATCTTTCCAGGAGTTCAAATGAGGAGCAAGAGAACCAGTCTGGATACAAACAACGCCGTACCAAACTCCGACCCAAAACTTGAACGGAATCTTACACTAAACATTTTGGAGATTAGAAAATACTTTGTTTCCTCGTTAGCGTTTCATTTTCAGGTGCTTTTCTGGATGTGCCCAAATGGTGACAGAGAGGTTATTTTTTCTGGCTCAACCGGAGCTAGTAAATACACCTCTACCCCGATATAACGCGACCCGATATAACATGAATTCGGATATAACGCGGTAAAGCAGCGTTCCGGGGGGGCGGGGCTGCGCACTCCAGCGGATCAAAGCAAGTTCAATATAACGCGGTTTCACCTATAACACGGTAAGATTTTTTGGCTCCCGAGGACAGCGTTATATCGGGGTAGAGGTGTATTGGAAATTTCCTTGTTCTTGCAAAATTTCCACCCCACTTCCTCAGAGCCGAGGGGAGCATTCAGGTAAGAAAGTGTCTGTAGATTTGAGGTTCACATAAGCCTTGATGATTCAAAGTTCACCTGAACCTTTTAAATGTCTTAGGTTTCCTGTTACTCATATATAAAAAACAACAACAACGGCTGAAATAATGACAAAACAGAAAGAGCTAAAACAAGCATAGCAGTTCTTCCAGCCTGACAGGTTCAACAACCACACACAAAGGCTCACAGACCCTTACCTGGTTCAGTAACCTCACACACACACACACACCCTTACCTTGTTCACAAGTCAGTCCCTGCACTGGAATGTGTAACATTAGCACACCAGTTGCATACATCACTAATCTGAGGGAAAGGTCACAGAAAAGTATGTGTCCGGCATTCACTTTGAAATACCCTATAAGGAGAAGTTTGTTTTTTGATCTCTTCCTCTCACCTCCTCCCCCCTTTCTTGCATTCACACCTTCAAGAGTTTCAAAAATATTCAGCTCTGATGAAGCATAAATCCCATTCCCTTGGTGATTAGGCTACATACAGAATATGCCTACTTTGGTTTGGCTTTTCAGCCAGGGAGGTACAGATAATGATGACAGCTGTCTTGGCCAGAGGGTGTCTATACCGGAGTGATGCTAAGCAGGGAGTTGTGGCTGCAGCTGTTAGTTGGCAAAGAAACATGGATGAGTAAGGAAAAGATAGGCCTCTCTTCATTCTTGAGGCTCAAGAGCAGCATTGCTACCAGCTATTTAGCATCTACTAGTGATGAGCAAAACTCAAAAAGTTCTGAAATTGAGTTCAAGGGGCAGAAAAAGGTTTGGATTATACAATACAGAATCCGTTCAAGCCCCACCCAGCAATCTGGGAAAATTAAACATCACCCCGGGGTGCCTCTAAGAGGCAATACTTCCCCACTCGCAAACACTGAGTCTGAGTGTAGAAAAGAAACTTTTCATAAAAAGGAGGAAAGTAACCCAGCATTCACTTAGGAAAATGCCAGAAGCAGGATCCATAACCATGATCAAAACACCCACCCCAGAGTACACTGGGCCCTGTCTTTTGCCTCAGGTTCTTAAGTCCGACAATCAAAAGTTCCTTTAACATGCCCCTCCCTTCTTCCTCCACCGCATCCCACTCACGGTTGTTGTCCTTGCTCAGTGAAGACCCAGAGTTCAGAGATGCATTCACATGAGTTCACCTCCCACCCGGGGGTGGGGGCAGAAGGCACCTTGCTCGCCCCGCTGGCCTCTCCACTTGCTGCACCCGCTGCTCCGACAGCCTCTTGCCATTCCACCAGCCGCCCGCTTGGGAGCGTCATTGCTAGTGCAGGCTGGGCAGTCTCCTTCACCAGAGACACTGTCCCATAGCAGATCTAATGCTTAGACCTAGCTACCCGGTTCAGCTCTAGTGATCACTTAACAAAAGCCTCTCAATGGAGCCTACTCGGCTTTATCTAAAGGGGAGAGGAGCAGGTCAAATTGTCTATGGCTTTTAGGCAGAGACCAACACCTGTCCCTGTGACGGGTTGGATCACAGAAACCCCCTTGGGAGCTGCCACCCGATGTGCCAAGACTACCCCTGCTTCTGTTTTCCCTGCCAGCTCAGGACTCCAGCACCCTGTCTTGCTGAGTCAGACACTCCTGTCTGACTCCAACACAGACCAAGGGTCTGAATCACTTGTCCCAAAACTGCAAGTTTACCCAAAAACAGCTCACAGGAGTGTGCTTGTCTTTAGCACTCAGATGCCCAACTCCCAATGGGGTCTAAACCCAGATAAATCCGTTTTACCCTGCATAAAGCTTATGCAGGGCAAACTCATAGATTGTTCGCCCTCTATAACACTGATAGAGAGATATGCACAGCTGTTTGCTCCCCCAGGTATTAATACATACTCTGAGTAAATTACTAAATAAAAAGTGATTTTATTAAATACAGACAGTAGGATTTAAGTGGTTCAAAGTAGTAACAGACAGAACAAAGTAAGTTACAAGCAAAATAAAATAAAATGCGCAAATCTATGCCTAATCAAACTAAATACAGATAATCTCACCCTCAGAGATGCTTCAGTAAGTTTTTCTCAGACTGGACACCTTCCAGGCCTGGGCACAATTCTTTCCCCTGGTACAGCTCTTGTTCCAGCTTAGGTGTTAGCTAGGGGCTTCTCCATGATGGCTCCTCTCCCTCTCTCTTCTGTTCCACCCCTTTATATATCTTTTGCATAAGGCGGGAACCCTTTGTCTCTCTGGGTTTCCACCCCCCCTCACTGGAAAAGCACCAGGTTAAAGATGGATTCCAGTTCAGGTGACATGATCACATGTCACTGCAAGACTTCATTACTCACTTGCCAGCACACACATATACAGGGAGACTCACAGGTAAACACAGTCATCTGCAGACAATGGTCCTTGTTAATGGGAGTCATCAAGATTCCAAACCATCATTAATGGCCCACACTTTACATAATTACAATAGGCCCTCAGAGTTATGTTTTATATTTCTAATTTTAGATACAAGAGTGGTACATTTATACAAATCAGATGATCATACTCGGTAGATTATAAGCTTTGTAATGATACCTTACAAGAGACCTTTTGCACGAAGCATATCCCATTTGCATTATAGTCACTTATCAAATTTTTATAAAACTATCCCAGTTACATTATATTCACTTATTATCATGTTTTTATAAAACCATATAGACTGCACAACGTCACAGTCCCCACCCTCTCTCCCCCACACTGGTACCTGGCATCCACACCCATCTTAGCAAGTTCAGTTCAGTTGAGGGTGACCCAGCTAAATCAGTGCAGGTTAAGTACGGTTCTGCTACCCTTTACTCATACAATAAGGCAGGGGTTCTCAAACTTTTTGTATTGGGCAACCCCTTTCACACAACAAGCCTCTGGGTGCAACCCACCCCCCCGCTTATAAATTATAAACACTTTTTTTTATATTTAATACTATTTAAAATGCTAAATTTATAACACTATTGTTTAAAATGAATAGATCTTTTCTCACCGCTTTTCAATTAAGACTAAAACGCATGTTTATTGAATTATTGTTATAAGCAGAAAAGTATTTTTTTAACTAGTTACCATTTACTACTGGGGGGCGCAAAGAAACTTTGTCAATATCACTTTTCACAGCAGACTTAGCACCCCATGACCACCCTTATTTCTGCGCTACTGGCGGTGGCGCTGCCTTCAGAGCTGGGTGGCTGAAGAGCAGTGGCTGCTGGCCAGGCACCCAGCTCTGAAGGCAGCGCTGCCACCAACAGCAGTGCAGAACTGGGTGACAATGCTATCCCATGCCCAGGGGTGAGCTGGAGCCTGTTCGCACGAACCGGTTGTTAAATTTAGAAGCCAGTGTAGAACCAGTTGGAAAGGGACCGGCGGGTGGGCAAACTCCGGTCCGCGGGCCACATCCAGCCCGCGGGACCATCCTGTCCGGCCCGCCTGAGCTCCCAGCTCCCCCGGCCCCTCCCCCGCTTCCCCCCCCCCGCTCGCAGAGCCCCAGCGCAGCACGCCGCCGGCGCCAGCGCTCTGGGCAGCTCCTGCTGCTTTGAGCAGCATGGTAAGGGGGCCGGGGCTGGGAGGAGGGGTTGGATAAGGGGCAGGGAGCGGTTGGAGGAGGCAGAGGTTCTGGGGGGGTGGTCAGGGGACGGGGAACGGAGGGGTGGATGGGGGTGGGGTCATGGGGGGCAGTAGGGTGGGTGGTCTCGGGAGGGGGTGGTCAGGGGACAAGGAGCGGGGGGGTTGATGGGTTGCGGGTTCTGAGGGGGGCAATCGGGGGCAGGAAGTGGGTTGGGGTCGGATGGGGGGGGGAGGCAGGCATGTGGGGCTTGTACTCACCACGCGGTTCCCTACCAGGTCTTCGGCGGCACTTCGGCGGTGGGGGCGGAGGGGTCTTCACTCACTCCGGGCGAAGAAAGGCCCCCCCGCCGCCGAAGTGCCGCCAAGGACCCGGTAGGGAACCGGTTATTAGGATTCTGGGAGCTCATCACTGCCCATGCCCCCTTACTTCTACGTAACATTGGACCTTTGCACTGGGAGGGGTGGCTACAGGGGGGCTAAGGCAAATTTTGGGGTGGCTATAATCTCGCAAGCCCTCCCCACCAGCACCACCCCTGCCTCTATGTTTGAATGTTAAATTATAAATTACTTTTGTTTGCTGAACTCACTGTTCTGATTGGCCTGCGGTTTAATGCAGCTTTTCAGGTGCTGAATAATCAAGCCCTCTAATGTTGCAACAGTCCCAGGGCCGGCCTTAGGGAAAATGGCACCCCAGGTGAACTTTTATTTTGGCACCCTTTTTTTGGAGCCAGATCCTCTCATGAGCAGGGCTGACAGCCCAGAACCCCCACAAAATAACTTCCAACCCCTGAGGGGTCCCGAGCCCCAGTGTGAGAATCCCTGAAATAAGGATAACAATATTTCATCACCCCTGTACTCAATACTAAAGTGATTTGTAACCCAACACCAGCCAAAATTGACCTTTGGCAACACGACTCTGTGTGCTGGACACCTAGGCAGAATAGGTGTGTTCATTTAAATACAGTCTGGTCCTAAAGCCTTCCCCTCCCCACCTCAGCTCATCACTAGCTGTCACGAGAGAGCTCATTCAGACCTTGCTTACAAACAGGATTAACATTGCCCTCTTGGCTCCTGCATAGATGGATGAGTTCACCTTGCCACAAGCTGTTTCAACTGGAACAAATAAGGAAACCGCCTCAAATTTAGTTGGGGATTGGTCCTGCTTTGAGCAGGGGGTTGGACTAGATGAAGTCCTAAGGTCCCTTCCAACCCTGATATTCTATGATTCAAATCCTTAAGGTTAAGAAATGTCTCTTGATGGGTTACTCTCTTCTATAAATAGAAACATTCTCACCGGGGTTTCTCAAGACAGAATCTTGCTTGGAAAAGGTTGCTCCGGTTACAGTAATTAAGCCACAAGTGAAATGATTTGGACATGTTCAGAGGTCCCCCTGTTTTTTCCCCCCACTTACAAAACCCACACTCAGAACAACCTTAAGACTAAATATGTCATTTGCAGTGCTGTTGTAGCAGGATATTAGAGAGACGAAGTGGACCAATTTGTTGTTCGTGAAAGAGACAAGATTTTGAGCTACACAGAGTTCTTCTTCAGGTCCGACATTACCTCACTCACCTTGTCTCTAAGACTAAATGAACAGTGGCTGAAGTACCCTCTTACCTGTCACGCAAAATAAAGTAGTCCTAAAACTGTTGAGCATATTGTTTTATTCTGACCAACCACCTACCCTGAAGGCAGCTGCATTTCAGTGCCAAGTGAAATGAAATGGGATCCTTCAGGATGAATGGTGTTATAAAAACAGCAAATGACTATTTCATCAGGTTAAACTGCAGCCCGCAGACTAAGGACGAAGGCTGTTTGCATGTCATTTTGGCTTGCCAGGAGACCTGCCTCTATTGTTCTTATGTCCCTGCCATCTATTTGTAAATGAGCTTGGTCCTGAAGAAGAGAATCTAAATTACACTCAAAAGCAGTATTGCTCCTTGACATTGCAATATGCCATCAGAATAACACCGGCAGTGCTTTGCAGTAAACTGATTCCTAGGTAACTGCTCTGAGTTCTCCATACCCCAAACAGCTTTTGATTTGATGTTCTGGCGCAGAGCTAATCTAAGAGAGGATCAGAAACTCAACGCTATTGACAGCAGTGACAGAAGTGTCTCAGTGTGACAGCTGATTGAGCCGATCACGTTTCACTGACAAACTCAATTGCCCCAGTAAATCGAGTGAAAGTCAATACAGACAGTTCCTCCTCCGGCCATGCGGAAGTGGGGGTGGGTGGTTCCTCCCAACCTTGTGCCGCTCCACAAGCCCTGATGGGGTCTCCTGACTGGAACAACCGATTGTGGCCAACTAGCTGCGGCCCACACAGCTGCGTGCAGCGGAAAAAGGATGTTTATAACTATAACCGGCACTGAGGTGAGCCATCATTAAAGAGCAGCTGATACCTTCAAGAGGACATGGAAACACATTCTATTTAGAGTCCATTCTGCCTATAAATAATGTGCTTTCTCTCTCTCTCTCTCTTTTTAACTCAGGAACTTTTGCACAAGACCGGGATCTTTTTCCTTCCCCACTAAAGATTTTATCCCTCTCTTGTGCTCTAACCACTAGCCAGCGCTCCCAGTGCTATATTCGCACACCCTACTGATTTCAAGCAATGGTCACATGGCAAAGCAGTAGGGGGAAAAACAAATACTGAGCTTGATTCTCCTCAGACATTCCCTGATGTAAATCAAGAGTAAGTATATGGAAATGAACAAAACTGCACTGGTGCAAAACTGATGTGAGAGGAGAATCAGGCTCACTATATAGGACAATCCGCTATTGGCCATGGGCAAGGAGAAGATTAATTCAACGACCTCTCTAATTTCTAAGCAGCTTTTGGTATCTGACAGCTCAAAGTATTCCTAGGTTGGCCCAATACCAACAAAACACAACTTTCTAACAGTGGACTAAGGAACAGACATGGGGAATTTGAAGTTGTGATGAAATGGTTCAGGGATAAGAATGTATGGTCAGGAACACGTGGGGACTACCATTTGCAAGTGGAATTCATATGGGTTACCACTACCAACGCTGACCTAACCAGGTTGGCATGGTTTCCATCTCTCAGATTTCAACACAGTTTATTTTTATAGAGACAGCATCCTCGTGCGAAGTATTGGCAAATGCACTGCCATGGGGGAGGGGGGCAGTGAGAGGGGACGTCTTACAGAGGGCACGGAAAACCCTCCCACACGCGGGAATGGAGAGACGAGTGACAGCAATGGAGCTCTGGGAAAGAAAAGCAATAAGCTCATAGTGACAGACGGCACGGCACGAATATCACTGGCTAAAGGGGAAAGGAAGATGCAGGAATGGAGGGAGGGGAAAGGTGTTTAGTGGGTAACAGGCAGTGTCAGGGCTAGAGTTAAAGACAGAAAGTGGCTGGAGGGGAGAGCCCATACCCAGAAGATAGGGCAGCACAAATAAAACATGTAACCTCAACTGCAGGGAGCCATGACAAGGGAACAGAGAAATCAGAGACACCACCACCTATGTTTTTTTCCCCTAAACCCTCAGTGCATGCAACTGGCAAGCATCCTCTCCCCTAACTTGTACAGCAAATGGCTGGGGTCACAGAAGCTACACTGTCCAGCCTGGTTTAAAGGAGATTCACTTGATTATTACCACCCTTCCTCCCTCCCTCTCCCCCCCCCTCAAAAGTAATGCTATGATGCCAGGATCAACATGTATATTAGCTGTCAACTCTGCTCCCAATGCTGCTTGCTGACAGCTCAATATCTTTTAGCTAATCAACCTGTAGGCTTCCTGTCCCTCCAACGTGTGTGTTTCAGACCATCTGACCTCATCTAGACCAGACTGAGGCCTGGTCTACACTAGGCTTTTATGTCGACTTTAGCGCCGTTATATCGAATTAACCCTGCACCCGTCCACACCAGGAAGCCATTTAGTTCGACATAAAGCTCTCTTTAAATCGATTTCTGTAATCCTCCCCAACGAGAGGAGTAGCGCTAAATTCGACATGGCCATATCGAATTAGGCTAGGTGTGGATGGAAATCGACGGTAATAGCTCCGGGAGCTATCCCACAGTGCACCACTCTGTTGACGCTCTGGACAGCAGTCCGAGCTCGGATGCTCTGACCAGCCACACCCCCGGGAAAATTTGAATTCATTTTCATTTTCCTGTCTGGGCAGTTTGAATCTCAGTTCCTCTTTGGACATCGAGGGGAGCTCAGCAGCAGTGGCAACTATGCAGAGCTCTCCAGCAGAGATGGCCGTGCAATCCAATAGAAAGAGGGCCCCAGCATGGACTGATCGGGAAGTCTTGGATCTCATCGCAGTGTGGGGCGATGAGTCCGTGCTTTCAGAGCTGCGCTCCAAAAGAAGGAATGCTAAGATCTACGAGAAGATCTCCAAAGCCATGGCAGAGAGAGGCTACAGCCGGGATGCAACGCAGTGCCGCGTGAAAATCAAGGAGCTGAGACAAGGCTACCAAAAAACCAAAGAGGCTAACGGACGCTCCGGATCCCAGCCCCACACATCCCGTTTCTACGAGGCACTGCATTCCATCCTGGGAGCGGCCGCCACCACTACCCCACCCCTGACCGTGGACTCCGAGGATGGGATCATGTCGGACATGACAGCGGACGGGGAAGATGAAGAAGGAGATGAGGAGGACGAGGCAGTCGACAGCGCTGGCACCGCTGATTTCCCCGACAGCCAGGAGCTCTTCATCACCCTTACCGAGATCCCCTACCAACCGTCCCCATCCCTTACCCCGGACACAGAATCAGGGGACGGATCAAGCAGTAAGTGCTGTAAACATGTAAACATTTATTTAAAACAGAACGGTAATATTTATACTATTAACAATGTATATTTATAAAAGTGCTGTAAACTAGTAAAAAAATAATCAGGTACAAAACAGGAATATTTACAAAGGTAACAAATGGGTTTTGCATGATTTCTCTGTCTTAGGCTCTTCTCAATTTAGTCCCAAGTATTTTAAAAAAATTTCACAATGTCCGTTACTACATGATTCCCAGGCCCAAGACGCTCCACTCCAAAGTCCCAGTGCACCTACGCGAAAATCCGGTCAATGTGGCCGGGGATCGACGAGAAATCCTCGTAGGAGAACTCCTCGTAGGTCTCGTGGAGGTAGAGCTCAAGCCTGTTGATCAGGTTCCGGGGTAGGGCGATCTTAGTGGGCCCTCCGTGGTAGCAGACATGTCCCCTCCATGCCACAATCAGGTACTCGGGGATCATGGCCCGACATAGCATGGCGGCATACGGCCCCGGTTTCTGCATGCTTTCCCGCAGCATGCGTTCTCTCTGGGTGTCCGGGATCCTCAGGAGGGTGATGTCGCTCATGACGCCCTGCTTTGAATTAGGGAGGGGACTGTTAGTATTGGGACTGCTTTACAGCCACGCGGTGGAGGGAGAGGGGCAGCATACAGGGATCTTTCCCTGGGACAGCCGCGAGGGGGTGGGACAGGGGCAGAGTTGATGCTGTCCTGATTGCTGGCAGCAGAGACTGGCATTGCTTTCAATGTGAAAGGAGGCCAGTGCTACTGCTGGAGTTTTAAGCAGCCACAAGTCTGCGGCTTACCATTATTGCCCGCTCCAGAAGTTCAGGTCTCCAGCCACAGTTCTCTGAACACTCCAAGACCTCCGCAAGTCCACAGGCACTGAAGGCGACGGCCGAAAATTCGACCTTGTCCTGAGTGCGCATGTGAGAGGTTCAGTGCATGGTCTTGTTCACAGAGAAAGACTAGGTTCTTTGTATACAATTTCATTTATCTGTCTCAGGAATTCACTCCCTTTTTAAAATTCACACAGACACATCTGCGACTGTCTCCCAACCCAGCCTGTCAGCACACTCCCAGAGGCTAGCGCAGATTAGGCGGAGGAAGAAGAAGACGCGTGAAGACATGTTCACAGAACTAATGGGCTGCTCCCGAGCCCAGGCAGCCCAGCAGACACAGTGGAGGGAGAACTTGTCACAAATGCACCGAGCAGTCATGGAACGGGAGGAGAGGTGGCGTCAGGAGGACCAACAGGCTACTGAAAAGCTGCTTGGACTAATGAGGGAGCAAACGGACACGCTCCGGCGCCTTGTGGATGTTCTGCAAGACCGGAGGCAGGAGGACAGAGCCCCGCTGCAGTCTATCTGTAACCGCCCTCACCCGCCACCAAGTCCCACACCACCCTCACCCAAAGTCCAAAGAAGGAGGGGCGCCAAGGGCCGTTAAAACTTTCAATCAACCCCTGCAGACTGCTCTAGCAGTAGAAGGCTGACATTCCCCAAAATTTCATAAGTCCTTTCCTACCCACCTCACACAAGCCCCCGTCCAAGTTTCACCCCCCACGTTTCATGTCTGGTTCGCAATAAAATGTTTGTTTCTGTTCATTACTGTTTCAGTCAGGTTCTTTTGAGGGAGAGTCTGTCTGGAGGGGGGGAAGGGGCTTGGTAATTGGACAGGACAGTCACCTTTAGCAGGGTACAGAGGCGGTGTCAGGTCCAGCATCAGGACACATACACAGTGCAGTCACTGGTTACCCTGGTCAGTCTGGGAGGTGCTTTTCATGTTTTGGGGGGGGGGGTTGCTCTGTGACTTTGTGGCGGGGGAGGGCAGTTACAGATCTTATGCAGCGGTCCTTATCCTGGCTCACAGATCCACGCAGCAGGGGATCTGTAACCCTACCCCCCCTGCCAGAAAGTCACATAGCCGACACATACACACAGTCCCCCCCAGGAGTGCTGGCAGGCTCCATTGAAATAACCAGTCCACCAGTGCGGAGCCTGTCATTCCGGGAGTTTAGAAGTATCATTTGCATCAGAACACTAAACCCGCCCCCCGCCACAGTCTGCGTCCCCGGTTTAAAATATTCCCGCGAAAACAGCAATACAGACAACGGTGTTCATTAAAAAATCGAAATGATTTTATTTTTTGGGAAGGGGAAGGGGGTGAAGGTTGTATGTAACTGGAGAGGATAGTCAAAATGGACTGGGTAAAGAAACGGGGGCAGGTTCAGCTTTTCTGTCCACAAACTGAAAAGTCACTGGTTGCCCTGCTCACTCAGGAACCTAGCTTTCAAAGCCTCCCGGATGCACAGGGCGTCCCGCTGGGATCTTCTAATGGCCCGGCTGTCTGGCTGGACGTAATCAGCAGCCAGGCTATTTGCCTCTAGCTCCCACCCCGCCATAAAGGTCTCCCCCTTGCTCTCACACAGATTGTGGAGCACACAGCAAGCTGCAATAACGATGGGGATATTGGTTTCACTGAGATCACAGCGAGTGAGTAAGCTTCTCCATCTCCCTTTGAGACGGCCAAAAGCACACTCCACCACCATTCTGCACTTGCTCAGACGGTAGTTGAACAGTTCTTTTTCTGTGTCCAGGGCGCCAGTATAGGGCTTCATGAGCCAGGGCATTAGCGGGTAGGCTGGGTCCCCGAGGATGACTGTAGGCATCTCCACATCCCCAAGAGTTATTTTGTGGTCTGGGAAGTAAATACCTTCCTGCAGCCGTCTAAACAGACCAGAGTTCCTGAACACGCGAGCGTCATGAACCTTGCCCGGCCATCCGACGTAGATGTTTGTAAACCGTCCCCGATGGTCCACCAGTGCTTGCAGCACCATTGAAAAGTAGCCCTTTCTATTGATGTACTGGCTGGCCTGGTGGTCCGGTCCCAGGATAGGGATGTGAGTCCCATCTATAGCCCCACCGCAGTTTGGGAATCCCATCGCGGCAAAGCCATCTATGATGACCTGCGCGTTTCCCAGGGTCACTACCTTTGGGAGCAGTACCTTGACGATTGCCTTGGCTACTTGCATGACAACAACCCCCACGGTAGATTTGCCCACACCAAAGTGGTTCGCGACTGACCGGTAGCTGTCCGGCGTTGCAAGCTTCCAGAGGGCTATGGCCACTCGCTTCTGGACAGTGAGGGCTGCTCGCATGCGGGTGTCCTTGCGCTTCAGGGCAGGGGACAGCAACTCACAAAGTTCGAGGAAAGTCCCCTTCCGCATGCGAAAGTTTCGCAGCCACTGTGATTCATCCCAGACCTGAAGCACTATACGGTCCCACCAGTCCGTGCTTGTTTCCCGGGCCCAGAATCGCCGTTCAACAAAATCCACATGCCCCATTGCCAACGTCATGTCCTGGGCGCTGGGGCTCGTGGTTTCTGACAGCTCTGTGCCACTCTCCGACTTCAGGCTCTCACGGCGGTGCCGTAGCCTCCTCGCCCGATTTCTCTGCATCTGCCTCAGGGAAAGGTGTATGATAAGCTGCGAGGTGTTGAGAACGGCCACAAGTGCAGCGATGGTCGCAGCGTGATCCATGATCGCAGTGCTGTGGCGTCCGCGCTGTCACTGACCAGAAAAGTGCGCGAACTGATTTCCCGCCGGCGCTTTCATGGAGGGAGGGAGGGCGTTAGTGACGGACGGATGACGACAAATTTTTTTTACCCAGAAGGCATTGGCGGCTCGACCCAGAATTCCGATGGGCAGCGGGGACTGCGGGAACTGTGGGATAGCTGCCCACAGTGCACCGCTTCCAATATCGACGCTCGCCCCGTTAGTGTGGACTCACAAAGTCGAATTACTGTCCTTAGTGTGTCCTTAGTGTGGACACACACGTTCGACTTTGCAATATCGATTCCACATATTCGATTTAAGTAAAATCGAATTACCCTCGTAGTGTAGACATACCCTGAGTGTGCTAAAAACAAAATTAATCCAGCACATTTTAATTGGCAGCTATTTTCCAAAGTTTAAATTGGGCCTCTCTCAATTTCCACTCTGCACTTTATACATTTTGTCTGCTACAAAAGCTGAGCGTTCTATATTCCATTCCAATTCATATTTTATTAACTTTTCAGGCAAGCTACCTCCTACGCAGTTAACATTTTTGATCCAAAGTTAGCTGGTTAAAAGCTATTAATAGATTGGTCATGGGAAAAAAACAGGTGGGAAATGCTGGGGGAGGAAAAAGCAAAGGTTAGAGCAAAGCTTGTCTTTCTCTTGCGGCCACCCAGTATAGCTAGACCTAAAACTCTTTACAGCAGTGTAATTCAGAGTCCAGAGGTGAGTCTGAAAAGTAATAACTGAGTTTAATAAGAGCTTAACTACATTGCAAACTGATGAGAGAAAGCACTGGACTCCCATCCAACTCCACTCCCAAACTCAGCAGCAGGGCATCATGTGACAGCAAACCCAGGCAATGAAACACCAGGCCACTCGCATGACATTACGGGAACAAACTCTTATTGGCTGGGCATGCTTAGAAGGCACTTTTGTCCATCAGATGCACAAATTAAACATTTTGTGGTATTTGAGAGACCAGTAAAGTGCTTCCCGGTATGTTCTGCAGTTCTTAAACAAACAAACAAAAATCCAATCACCTATATGGAGGCCACCCACTAGAATGCTAACACCAGTATAGGCAAGCCCCCAGGAAACATCACCACCTCTTATGAAGAGTACTTAATTAGTTCAATGTGCCGAATCTCCAAATCTCTCATTAAAAGTTCCACTGAGCTGGCTAAGACAAGTCGGTGCTGTTCATCACCAGGAAGGGGAAATCCTTCTATCTAAGGTACTTCTATAGTTCACAGCATCACAGCATCTGAGGACCTCAACATCTTTAATGGATTTACCCTCATAACACCCCCGTGAAGTAGAGTATTGCTATTATCCCCATTTTAGAGATGGGAACTGAGGCACAGGGAGGCTAAGGGTATGTCTACACTTCATCTGGGAGTGACCCTCCCAGGCCAGGTCCACAGACTTGTGGCAGTGGGGCTTGCACTAGTGTGCTAAAAATAAATGCGGCTCAGGCGCCTGCCTGAGGCACAATATTAAAACACCGCAATGCTATTTTAAAGTCACTAGCCCAAGCTTCACTACCACAAGTCTGTGGACCCAGGCTGGGAGGACTGCTTTCAGACGCAGTGCAGACAAACAGAAAGTCTGTGGCAGAGCAGGGATCTGACCCCAGGTCTTCCATGGCTCAGGAACCACTGGACCATTCTTCCTTGTTGATGTGCCTGGTCTATTGTTTGAAGTTGAATGATGGGCTAATACAAGCTAGTGACAGACAGTAGAACAAGAAGTCCAGAAATCAGGCTAAATCCTGAAAAGCTAGGGAAGGAGAAAACCCATTCAATCATACCACTCGTTCTAATGCAGCATTCTTCCATACAGTTTGCTACTGTTTGGTCCAGCTATCTTGGTCCGAAAAGCCGGGCATCACATTTAGCTCTGGCATCTGTGAGGCCAACGGGTCTGTAACATGCAGGGTTGGGCTTTATTACCATCCTTTAACACTGTGATTATGTTGTTTGTATCCCAGCCTCTAGGAAGGAAGCAGAATGATTTATAATAGCAGGGGGAAATGGGGGCGGGGGAGGGGAAAGAGGAGGAAGACAGCAAAATCCAGTGCCCACCATGAAACATTTAAACCATAAACGTCTGCAGGGATACAGTCCTTCCCTGGAGTGTTGTTATTTTTTGCTGTAGAATTAAAAGGAAGGACTTTTCCTGGTGTCACTGAAGGCCATGGACGATAAACCCAAATGACAGGGCTTAAATTATGAATATGGGGAATTATAAATGAAGAGTAAAGCAGCATATAGTGCCTCTTCCATTTGCTGTTTGGTGTGCTAGCTTCAGTACGGGATCTGAAAGGCCCTGTCCTAGTCCCCAGCAGCTTCCAGAAGGCAAAACTTACGGACAGTTTCTTAACCTAACAGCCTCTGCAAATCTTTCCAGGAGATAAAAATAAAGATATTGCAGGTTCTTATCAATAGAATATTCCACTGCTTTTGCAAGTGTAACCAGTGCACAAAAGTACCTGCCTCTCCACGGCCTTGGGCCATGTATCAACAGTCAGACCTGTGCAAAGTGTGTGTAAAACGACCATTCTGATTTGGTAGCATGTTAGAGCCCAGAGTCCAGGGAATTACCTGTGTGCAGGTGCCTTCCTCCTTATGTATACGCAGAGCCTAGGGCCACTTACTCAGTCTGGATTCAAACCACTGTGCAATCAAAGTGGGATTTTTTCACAACACAAGTGGGTACATGGTTGCATGTGCATATTCCAGGGCAGCCAGCAGGTGACGTAATACAGAGGTTAAAAGCAAGGGCCAGGGAGTTTGGAGACTCAAGTTTGGAGACTCAAGTTCTACTCCCATTGCCCACAGAGACTGTCAATTAGGCATGATAATACTTTGCAAAACACTTGGAGATGCTAGAATGAAAAAGCCTCTATAACAAAGAGCAAACTATTCATTACCTTAGCTGCCCATGTCTGAAAGGTTGGTCCTATGTAAAAGAAAACTAATATTTGTAAAGCCATTTGATGACGGGAAGCCCTTTCAAAATGCAGAGCATTACTAAGCATAGTTATTTAATGTTTGTATTCACCTCTCCCAGCTGGGGCCCCCCGGAGCTAAATCCTGCACAAACATGCAGTGAGAGTCCCTGCCCTGAAGAGCTTACATTCTTAAACAGACAAGAGGAGAACCAGAGACAGGTGAAGTGACTTGCCCAAGTTCACATACTAAGTCAGTAGCAGAGCTAGAAAGAGAACACAGGTCTCCTGACTTCAGTCTAGTGCCCTACCTGCTATTCCATGCTGCCACCCCCAGTAAATTATTTTCTCTCTGTCAGGAGGGCTGATACATTTATTTATTTTCTATACAATGTTCACAAACAAAACTGTTAATATTAGATCGTATTTGCACCTAAGTCGCAGATGTTATCGCCGTTTTGTTCTAAACAGCCTCCAGGCGTAGAACTAATTGACGCCACTTAGGATGGTGTCTAGGAGCTGCGGCAGAATGATCTCATTATAGCAGTGCCTAGTAGCGTTGCTTTAGTTAAGATTGTGTTGACTCTTTTTCGAGGGTTTACAACCCAGCTGTAAACGTTTTCTCCAGGCTGAAACCAGTGACAGAAGGGTTTTAATCCAGGAGCAAGTCATTTGGCAATTCTTTCCTGCTTTAAATCTTTATGTTCTTTTCTTCTTATGGAATCTCCATCATTGGAGACATTTGAGAGCAGGTTAGACAAACACCTGTCAGGGATGATCTAGATAATACTTAGTCCTGGCTTTAGGGTGACCAGATGTCCCGATTTTATAGGGACAGTCCCGATTTTTGGGTCTTTTTCTTATATAGGCTCCTATTACCCCCCACTCCCTGTCCCGATTTTTCACATTTGCTGTCTGGTCACCCTACCTGGCTTGAGTGCAGGGGACTGGACTAGATGACCTCTCGAGGTCCCTTCCAGTTCTACAATTCTATGATTCTTCTTTAAGTCATAAAAGCAAATAAGAATAGAAAATAGAATATCGCACCCCACCATTGAGATGCTTGGAGGGAATACATTATATTTCAACACAGTGTTTCTCTGTCTTATCTTGGTTCCTTATCTGGACCCATTTTCAGTAATATTTGAGCACCTCACAATCTCTGTAATGTATTTATCCTTGTAGCAGCCGTCTGAGGTAAGGAAGTGCTAATTTTCCCATTTTACAGATGGGGAACTGAGGCACAAAGAAATTAAGTGACTTACCCAAGGTCACAAAGAAAGTCTGGGGCAGAGCAAAGAATTGAATCAGGGTCTCCCAAGTCCCAGGCTAGCGCCCTAACCAATGAACCATGATCCATCCTTGCCCAGTTCTTAAAAAGTGCAATCCCCTCATGCATACAGAGCTTCAAATTAGGATGTAAGTGGTGAACAGAGACTTGTGCTGGCCCCTCTGCACTGGGGTAAATCTCACCCACAGAGAAAGAGATCACAGATTCCTTTCGGGTGGATTCCAAGTATGAATGTATTCAAAATGGTTTTACCTAAAAAGGAATTTTAAACCAAAATAAAATGTGCCTATATCTTAGAAGGTTACCATCACTAACCATCACAGACATGCATACTTGACTATAAAGTCCACCAAGTAGGATATAACAACGAGTAATGGGATGGAATTAAGCAAAGAAAAATTCAGACTGAATATCAAGAGAATTTGCCTAACACTGAGGTCTATTAGACAGTAGAACAGCCTCCCAGGGGAACTTCTGGAAGGGTCATCATCTGAGTCATTCAAAACGAAGATGAATAAAGGGCTAGAATGTACAATATGTACTGTCGGAAATAATTCTGCACTGGCCAGGTGGATGATCTAATAGGGCCTTTTTCCTTTCTAAGCACAGTGGTTTTATGATTGGACATTCTGCGCATGCCAATTGACATTGGTTATATAGGTTACAATTTCAGGTGGGTGAACTGGGGAGATGTAGGGCCTGATTCTCCACTGAATTCCATCGTGTGTTGTCACTGACCCCTTGCACAAGGTGCGTGTAACATGGGTGCAAGATGCTACCAGTCTGATGGGGTAGCAATGTCTTTCACAGGTATAAATGACTACACAGAGTGCAAGGCGGTGGAATTTGGATGCTTATCCAGACTTTGAGGCTCCTCCCTGTCATCTGCAATCCTCCAACAGGTTCTCAATCCTCCAACTGTCTCTGAACAGGCTGCTCAGTTAAATGTATCTTGGAGCACAGGGGATTTGAATTAATGAGGCAGCTGCAGTCCAGAAGAGAGGTCACCAGGGCTATTGACCCTACCAGGACATTTTTAAACATATGAGGAAGAGAGGACTACTGCAGGACATAGTTAGAAAGGAAGAAGGCTGTGGCCATAATGGGAATGGTGGACAGGGATGAAGAAAGGATGGTCCTTATACAAAAAGTTTCAGGTCTGGAAATGGCCCATGTTTGGGGAGAAGATTCTAGGGCCTCTTAGGGGAGTCTTTCTTGGGTGTCGTTTATAGCAACATATTTGCTTCTCAAAAAGAAGGGGCAGCGTTGTTAAGTAGGTCCACAAAAGGAAGCAACCAAAATCTTACCCAACTCCCTTTTCTCATTCATGCTGTTCCCATATATGGTGCCAAGTTCAAATATGTTTTCATTATGTTTTGATTGGCTGGCTTATCCTCCCTAGGAACTTGTTAATTGTTCAGAGAGTAAAATTGCACCGAGAGCTGCTCAGAAGCAGAGCCTTTCACCTCTGATTTACAACCACTTCATCAGTGCAGAGTGACCAACGAAGACAACAAAATAGTTATTAATACTCACTTGGATTCCAGAGCCTGATAATGAGACAGGACATTCTCCTACTGCTTATGTTCCCTGGTACCATTCTTATAGGGGTTTGCATTTGACAGGTAGAAGTAACCATTTCAAATTCAAAATCTGATGGTGATGATGACAATAATTATTCTTTTTTTTTTTTTCATTTAAGAAGTGCCGTTCATTCAGATGGATACCAACTCACTTTACAAACCAGTGAAATGAAACTATCTCCGGGATAGAACAAAGCAGCTATCAATGCAAAGCGACAGTACACAGCAATTGAGGATAGGAAGTGAAGACTAACATATCGCTGCTAAATCTTTGGGGGCATATAAAGTAGGCAGAATAAAATTTCCCAAATTAGAATTTGGACAAGATACTGTGCCGGATTAATACTCCTACTCTAGAGAAAAATGCCATGGTATCTTCAGTCCCTACAAATGGTCAGGACTGTAAGTTTTACTTCTTATCTCAAGCAGGACAGCTCCCCAGAACACAATGTTGGAGCATCAGTTCAGAACTGACTTAGAAGAAAAAAGGGACATTAACCAAGTGCTATTTCTGGATGAGCTTCTGATCCTTTTCTCCCCCACGAGGATGAGACATTGTGAGGTATTTTCTTTTCCTGCAGAAAGAAAAACCACACTCTACTACGCTATCTGGCACTTCATTGCCATCTGCTCTGTATTAATTTTACAGAAAACGCAACCCAGCCTGAAATGAGTAGAAATTAATAGAAGAACCAAGGCCTCTGTGGGGAACTCCTGAACTGAGTTTATGTAGAAGACCACTCCTATATACTGAGCAATAAGAGGGAATAGGTGAGTGTAATGGCCAATGGCCTTGCATGAACAGAGATGGATCCTCAATGTCATACAGACCAATGCAGCTGAACTAGTACACAACATCCAAACAATTCAGCGACACCTTTCTTTTCTTTGGTGATGGAAGCCTAGAAAAACTCTTCCATAATATTGCCCCCTCAAAAAGTCTTTAGGCCTGAAGAATGGGGAATAATCCAAGCAGCTTCAATGTCACCACTACGCTAAAAAACAGATTCTTAGCAGGTTAGGATTTTGGAGATGACTTTGGGAGAGGCAGTTAGCAAATCTATTGTTCATGCTGCAAGATTATTTTGTCCCAAAATCAAAAGCACTCAGGATTATGGGAGCCTCCTCTGCTGTTTCAAACTCTCTCCCACAAACACCTTCCTAAATTATTTTGGCTTTGTGGATCCCAGCTTTCCCCCCGCTCACACCATGTGGTTCTCAGTAGCATTAGCCAAAATAATCATGCCCAGTAAATAGAAAAGCACCGAGGCCCAACATAGAAATTCAAAAGCCCATTTTAAGTAACACCAATTAATGGAAAGCATCATTTAGTGTCAGGAACAATTTTTAAAAGTATCACAGAGTGAGGTATTTTGGAGAGCTGGTATTTTGATATCTAAAGATGGATAATGGGATCAGCACATTGGTGGAGTTTCTTTGCATAGATTTTAACTCCAGAAGGGACCATTATGATCATCAAGCTGGTTCCCATTTATAACACAATTTTTTTATTTGTGGTGCTTTACTGCATGGACTCCTGAAACAATTCCCTCTCTCTCCTTTGGTATTTATACCCCTCATTCTGCATGTTGGTTTAGTCCTTTTCCTTCCATGTTTTGAAAAGACTAATAAAAAAATAGATTAAAAAAAATGGGGGGGATGGGCCAATGAGGGTCAGCAGCTCCAGATCTCCCAGCATGCACCAGAAATTTCCACAGCCCCTTTGTTAACTTCAGGATCTTGAGCCAGAACACCAGGAATACTGATCGCCACCATCTCTAAAGAAGGAGTGCTTGAAGCACTCTGCCATAACCTCCAGTCAGAAGAAGGCAGCTAATGGCACATCTACCTCAGCCCATTCCTAGTCTGTGTACTTCTAACATTTAAAAGAGGAGTGAAATGTCAAGTGCGGGGGCTCGATCCAGGTTTGTTCAGATGGATTCCAACTGTGCGATCCCTTGAACTTTTTGTGCTTTAGTGCTTCGCTTACTGACAAGCGGAAGAATGCAACCGAGAACCACCCAAGGCGGAGTCCCTAAAGCGCTGCCCGAACCCTGTGATGCACCTTTGCTAGATATGAGAATGCTGACTGCCAGGGAACACAGAGGTTCCAACACAGTTCAGAGTAGGCCAGTTAGCTATTTAAAGAGGTGGATTTATTTATATACTTCTTACCCATTCCACCCACCTCCCACCACACACACCTTTTTAAAGATGGGGAAATCACCAGTAGCCCAGAGGACGTAAAACTTGACAGCTGTTTACCAGATAATTTGTATTGGCCCTTTGTCTCTGCTGTTACTTTTATTCTTCAATAAACTCCTTCAACCATTAAACAATGTGACCCTCACAACAACTTTTGCAGAGATCAAAAGAGCAAGCAGGTTTACTCCCAATTTCTACTGTTCCCCTTCAGCTATTGAAGAGGTAAATGGAAACAAAGGATGTTTTTTCTCATTCTTTTGCCTTTTTACCCTATGGGTTTTTCTCCAGGATTTCCATACAGGGAATGAAAGCTTTTTAAAAAGTAATTAAGGGTTTTCTTTTTTGTGTTATTTCAATTCAGTATGTAAGTCACTGTCCTTTTGGTTAAACAATATCACATGAAGTCATTAATTGCAGTGTCACATCTTCTGAAAAGGAACCTGTAGTACTAGAAAACCTCAGTAAATATTAACTAAGTTATTGTCTGCTCTCAACAGATCCCTGATGTGGCAACAGGGTAAACACAGTAGCATGCAACTAAAGCACCATTAAACTGTAGATGTTGAGGAAACAGCCTGGGGAAAAATAGCACCTTCTCTGAACCTTTATACTAATCTCAGGTACAAAACTGGTTAGTTTCTAACTTTACTAGATGCCCCCAAAGCCACAATCGCACAACTGAGGAAGAAGGCCATGCTGGTTAAAAACCCAATCTGCTTTAAAGGGGAAGTGAAGACAGTAAAAAATAATAATAATAAAATATAAAATAAAGAGAAAGTTGATAATAATGAATACAAATTAGAAGTTAGGAATCGTAGAAAACTGATACAGAAAACCAAGGGACACAATGAGAAATCTATCGCCAGCAGAGTTAAGGACAACAGGAAGGAACAAATTAGAAACACAACATATTAGGAACAAAAAGAATCCTGGCAATGGTACTGGGCCATTATTAGATGTAAATGGTAGAGTTATCAATAATAATGCAATAAAGGCATAAGTGTGCAATAAATATTTCTGTTCTGTATTTGAGGAAAAAACAGATTATATAGTTTCACCATATGGTGACAACATTCTTTCCATTCCACTAGTATTTCTGGAGGACATTAAAGTCAGACATTTTTAAATCAGCAGTTCCAGATAACTTCCATCCAAGAGTTTTAAAAGAGCTGGCTGAGGAGCTCACTGGACCTGTTAATGCTGATTTTCAATAAGTAAAGTCTTGGAGCACTGGGGAAGTTCCAGAAAACCGCAAGAAAGCTAATGTTGTGCTGAGGGTAAACAAGATGACCTGGGTAATTATAGGTCTGTCAGCCTGACATCAATCCCATGCAAGATGATAGAGCAGCTGATATGGAACTCGATTAATAAAGAACTAAAGAAGGGTAATGTAATTAATGCAAATTAGCACGATTTCTCACAAGTAGACTCTGTCAAACTAACTTGATATCTTTTTTGGATGAGGTTACTAGTTTGGTTGATAAAGATAACAGTGTTGATGTAATATACTTAGACTTCTGTGAGGCATTTGAGTTGGCACCGCATGACATTTTAATTGAAAAACTAGAACAATATAAAATTAACATGGCACAGTAAATGAATTAAAAACCAGCTGATACATCTCAAAACGTAACTGTAAACAGGGAATTGTTATTAAGTGGGTCTGTTTTCCACAGGATCCTGTAGCAATCACTTCTTTGCCCTAGGCTATTTAACATTTTTATCTATGACCTGGAAGAAAACAAAGTCATCACTGATAAAGTTTGCAGATGACACAAAAATTGGGGGAATGGTAAATAGTGAAGAGGACGGGTCATTGATTCAGAGCGATCTAGATGGCTTGATAAACTGGGTACAAGCTAACAATATGTGTTTTAATGTGGCTAAATGTAAATGTATACATCTGGGAACAAAGAATGCAGGTCATACTTACAGGATGGGGGACTCTATCCTGGGAAGCAGTGACTCTGAAAAAGATTTGGGGGTCGTGGTGGATAATCAGCTGAACATGGAGCAGAACAAAAAGCAATGGTCTCAAGTTGCAGTGGGGGAGGTCTAGGTTGGATATTAGTAAACACTATTTCACTAGGAGGGTGGTGAAGCACTGGAATGGGTTACCTAGGGAGGTGGTGGAATCTCCATACTTAAAGGTTTTTAAGGCCCGGCTTGACAAAGCCCTGGCTGGGATGATTTAGCTGGTGTTGGTCCTGCTTTGAGCAGGGGGTTGGACTAGATGACCTCCTGAGGTTTCTTCCAACCCTGATTCTATATATGATTCTGTGGCCAAAAAAGCTAATTCAATCCTGGGATGTATAGACAGGGGAATCTCAAGTAGGAACTTAGAGGCTATTTTATCTCTGTATTTGGCAGTGGTGCAACTGCTGCTAGAATACTGTGTCCAGTTCTGGTGCCCACAAATCAAGAAGGATGTTGATAAATTGGAGAAGGTTCAGAGAAGAGCCATGAGAATGATTAAGGAATTAGAAAACGTGCCTTATAGTGATAAGCTAATTAGATTGAACTCCCTGAGTCTAACAAAGAAAAGGTTCAGGACTGACTTGATTACCTTTGTGCGGAACAAATATTTAATAAATGGGCTCTTCAATCTAGCAAAGGTATAACATGATCCAGTGTCAGGAAGTTGAAACTAAACAAATTCAGACTGTAAATAAGGCATACATTTTTGACAGTTAAGGTAATTAACCATTGGAACAATTTACCAAAGGTCGTGGTGGAGTCTCCATTACTGACAATTTTTAAATCAAGATTGGATTTTTCCCCCCCTAAAAATCTGCTCTAGGAATTATTTTGGGGAAGTTCTATGGCCTGTGTTATACAGGAAGCCAGACTAGACGATCACAGTGGTCCCTTCTGGGCTTGGAATCCATGAATCCACAAGTCCTGGTAACGTTGACTGATGATGAATCATCAACATCTGCAATGCTGGAGAGTCGAGATTCTGCTCTCCGTGGTTTTGCCAAGCGTAGACAACACAGGTGTGCCAGATTAGATGCTCCAATCCTATTGACCAGTGAAATCCTAAAGTAACATGACCAGTCTCATCGCCTCTTGCAGTATATGAGGGAGACCTCCAAGGAGAATCCAGGATGCTTCATGAAGTATTTTTTATTGATGATTTAGTAGGTACCATTTTTCCAGCTGTGATGCATTCCCCAAGCATAATGTTAAGAGGCACTGAGGTGCTTTCTTTTGGATGAAGCATGAAACCCATGCCTTGACCACAGGTGGCCATTAAATATTCCATGGACATTTCCACAAGAGTGATTTCTTGGCTCAGTTCCAATGCAGGCAATCACACCCTGCCTATTCTCCTACAAAGTTTTCATGGGATACAGTTTTCTTCTTGGGGTTTAAAGTGAACCTAAAGAAGTAACAGATCTGTTATTGCCTGACGATGGAATTTCATTTGTTTATAACCAAATTAGAGCATGTGGACAGATTTATAATGCCCCCAAACCAGTCACTGGCCTCACATCAGTGGTCCCTTTTTTCAGGCAGAGTCTATGACTCAGGCACTCCCAGCCCACTTGAAGCTGAATTCTCCTTCCCTTCCTGTCCAACTGTGTTGTGTAGTGTTGCCTGCTGTGTGCCATAGCTGCCTAGCTTCCAGCTTATAGGTGAGTTCACAGACTCTCTGAACTGCATCCAGAACCACAGGCCTGGTCGTGTTACCACAGCTGTGGGTGCTCTAGTGCTGCAGTTGCATAGCTATGAAAGTGAGGTTGAATTGTATGGAGGAGGAATAGCAGGAGCGTGTCCTACAAGGATTCAAAGGCAACAATTTTTGAATTTGCAAGCCTTGGTCATTGCATGAATTCACTTAAAGTTGGTAACAAATGATAGCTGTATAATGGCAGAGACATCCCAGTATTAGGAGTGTATCACACAAAAGAAAATTTGCAGGCCACTCACTTTCCAGTTATAGGTAAGAATGGTGTGTGCTCTTAAGCAGCTGCCACATTTTGCCTCAGATGTGGCTGCATTTCAATGGTAGGTCAATGACTTTGCAGTCTTGAATAGGGTGACCAGATGTCCCGATTTTATAGGGACAGTCCTGATTTTTTGCTCTTTTTCTTATATAGGCTCCTATTACCCCCCCACCCCGTGTCCCGATTTTTCACACTTGCTGTCTGGTCACCCTAGTCTTGAAGCAGGTATAACTCTCTTGAAGTCAACAGGAATTTTAGCTTGTAAGATTGCAGGAATCAGGCAAATAGTTTTTAAATAGCTCTGGGATCCATCTGGATGAAAAAGAATGATGGACATTTAAAGTATTATTTCACCGTTTGTATGAGCATCTAACTCTTCATTCACTCCTTTGAGGAAGCAAAACTCCCAAGAGACATTACCTAAAAGGAAGACACTTAAAGGAGGTAGAAAAAATCCACAAGGGAAGCAGGTCTGCTTCGTTTCTAGAATGTGTACCACGTGCGTTTATTTTTAATTTTGACCTGAGTTCCCCCACCTCCTGCCAGGAGTCCTGAGACCACATTGACAGTGTAACCAGAGCAGTAGCCCAACCATTCCCTAATTGCTATTACTTCTTAATAAAGAGCAGCACTTAGCCAAGGGATGAGGTTACTGTCGGAGGGTCATGATTAATAATGATTCATCTGATCCTTGCCAACATGAACTGGATCTACCATTCACTAAATAATTACTTTGCAGCCTGGATACTGTTTCCAGAGGAGCAGAGGAGGTGCACATTTATCATATTAAAACAAAAAAAAACCCAAACAAACAGAGGGAAAGGAGGACCTCAGCTCTCAGTAGCGCTCACGCCAACACAAGCCATCAGGAAAGTCAAAGGAAGAGGAGCTTCAAGCTTCGTTGAGCTCCCATCAAGTCGGGAGAGGGGAATAAACAAACAAAAAAAGGCAGAGCTGCCTGCACTGGGACCATCTTTTGGCTCTGTGTTCACTCGCACCTAGTGCAACAGGGTTCTGGTCCCATGCCTAGGGCGGCTACACCAGCGGCGGCTCCAGGCACCAGCGCTCCATCTGATTGAAAGCCATTTCCATTTGGTAGCCCATGTGACATAAGCTGGTGCTTCCAGTCCAGTTCTGGGAGCTGAGCCAAAGCCCAATGAAGTCAATAGAAGTCAACTGGAGTCAACAGAAATACTAAGATCTGGCTTCTGGTGAATAAGGGAGAAATCCCAGCCCCACTGAAGTCGGTTGGCAGTTTTGCATTTGACTAAAATGGAGCCAAGATTTTACCCTTGGTGACTACATCATGGAAAACATCCACTCAGATTCCTTCCTCCTCCCAGCACCCTCACCTTGTTGCCAGTCCTAGAGAAGCAGCTATGGTCACAGAGATTAAACACACTTCTGTCCTATAGAAGTAGTGAGGCATATTGGAGGAGCAGTGACGAAAAGGCTTCTGCTACCCAATGTAACTATAAGATAGTTAAATAGCACACTTCGCTCTCCGCTACAAAACCTCCATCAATGGTCTCAAGCCCTAAAATTCATTACTAAAAGGAAGGTGGGGTTGTTGGGCTTTTTTATTTTTTTTAAAGAATTTAAATTTCCTCTGCTGGTTGCAGTCCAAAGCTTAATATTCTTTAAGCCTAGTTTTTGTACATAAATATGTTGGGTTTTAGCGTCTCTGATCATTCCTACGTCCTTAAATATGCAATTATATATATTCACGCACAGTACTGTAGCATCGATGAACATGGGAACAAATTAAAGTTACATTTTGACTAAGGGATCAAGGAAAAAGATACAGTAAAGATAAATCTAGAAGATTAAAAAACAAACAAACAGAAGAATGTTTTACCTTTCACCAAAAAAACCAAGATGGACTCAAATAAAGCCCTCTTGGTTTTCCAGGAGCTAGTGTTTTGAATGACTAGCCAACAATCATAAGCCACTGTTTGGCTTTCCAAGCCCATGTCACCATAGAAGTCTGTGTTTACCTACAAGTCCCAGGGGATCATTTATAAACTGGGCTGAGGTTCTATTCACAGGCAAATGTTCTCTTCTGCCACCTTACTCTCATGCACTAACTTCCTCTCCATCTATGTCCTGCCCCCGATACACTGACAGGGTCCTGTCAAGGCATGATGGATGCTCTGTGCAGCCCCTGGATCAAGCAGCAGCAAGACGATGTGAGCTGATCCAGCAGAAAGGGCTACTTGGATGATCAACAAATCACAAGGCACCATAAATTAGGTTTCTGAAACAAAGGCAATGAAAGGAGCAGAAGAGTTTGTCATGGTCCCAGAAAACATTGAAGGGAATAGGATTGCTCCAAAAACTATTGTCTACTCCATAATTCAAGTCTTGCTAAGCAGTGAGTTTTGTGCCCAACATGGAGTTTTGGTTATAAGTGGCATTTTACAAAGACTAACCGAAGAAACGTTTAGTTTTTGTTTGTAATCTCAGTTGAGAGAGCTTTGTTGCTTGACTAGCCCACTAAAGTAAATTGAGTTGTACAGGTAAATAACGGTGGAAGTGAGATAAGAATCAGGCCTTTGTTTTTCTCTGTTTGGTTTAAATATTGCCCTGCTGTGTGACTGTGCTGAGCCCTGGGAATCAGAAAGCTATACTGATTGGATGATAAAGAAAAGTAAAAATGACTAGTTGTACACGAGGAACAAAGTGCTAAAATAAACAGATAACGTCGGTCAGAAGAACAAGATTTTATTTTTAAAATGTTGATTTTTAAGACTAATTGAAAGGCTTGATCCTGCAAGCACTTAAGCATATGAGTAAGCTTACCAACATGAGAAGCCCTAGTGAACAGAATGGATCTATTCACATAAGTGAAATCACATATCTACTCATATCTCTATAGGAAGTGTCATTATTATCTAGATCTGGTGAAAGTATTAGTTGCAAACCTTTTTTTCCTATGAATTCAGCCTTTTTTCTGTTTGCAACCTGTGCAGAGTTTTTCAATTTTGAACATTGTTTGAATAGTCGTCAGGAACATGCTTGACTCTACTGCCTGTTCACATGTTGTTTTAGTTATTTGATATTTGAAATTCACTATTTGAGTATGCAGTCATTAACCTAAGTGGCATGGCTCACTGTTTATAAACTACCTCCACCCAAACAAAGTTTGTTTCATCTCTGAAATGGATTGGATTAAGCACCTCCAGGTGCCCTAAGTTACAAGGCCAAAATAAAATGCTTAGTAACATTTACATGAAACAAACTCAGTTGTGCAATTAAATTAAAAGCAATGTGAACAGATCAAATCAAAGCCTGGGTTCTCACTCAGAGACAGAAGGTGATCCCCTTACTCACATTGCTGGAACTCCCCATGGGGTCCCATTGAAGTCAATAGGACCAATTTTAGAGTGAGGTGCTACTCAGTAATGGTGTCAGAACCTGGCTGGCTGTGAACAAGTTTTTACACTGGGGGAGGGATAGCTCAGTGGTTTGAGCATTGGCCTGCTAAACCCAGGGTTGTGAGTTCAAACCTTGAGGGGGCCACTTGGGGCAAAATCAGTACTCGGTCCTGCTAGTGAAGGCAGGGGGCTGGACTCCATGACCTTTGGTCCCTTCCAGTTCTAGGAGATGGGATATCTCCACTAACTACACCATGCAACCAGCTCTATTAATAGTAACACAGATAAAGAATTTTGTTTTCAACAGGATTTCTATTTTGATGGTGTCCATTTAACGCAAGAACACATAACTAATAATGCATCTCCATCCTATCATGCAACCAGAAAGGTATTGTCTGAGAACAAACGTTGCACGCATTTAACCAACAATATTCTTTAAGTTAGGCAATGCCCTGATTGTATTTTTGCTATTAGAAAACAGAAGCCGTAAATAAATATAACAGATGGAAATCAATCAGGCCAGTGGATTCACAGTGCCTAACACAATGGAGCCCTGATCCTGCTTGGAGACCTCTACAAATGATAAATTAATAACATTAAGATAGCATTACTGGCAACCATTTGAAAGACCCCATTTGTGTTCAATATGGAAACAGAACTTTAAAAAATAATGAAATGTTCCCATGTTTTCCCCCCATTGACTACTCCTGGGGGAATTCTGCACCACTGTGCAATGCAGAATTTATGAAGAATTAATGTTCTGCGCAGAATTTCCTTTTTCCCTGCAGAACTGGTGCTGCAGAACTGCTGGCTACCACTAGGGGCCTGCTAGACCCTACAGGGCCCAGCTCCCCAGCTTGCAAATAGAAAACACTTCTAGGGGGCGCGGGTCAGAGCTGGAGGGTTCCTGGTAGCTGCAGTTCCCGGCATGCCCTGAAGGAAGGAGGCGGTGTTCAAGAAATTCCATACAAACCCAGGACCCGGCATCAGGCTGTTTCTCCCTCTGGATCCCTCAGCTCCAGTGGGGGAAAGGTGCGAGTATCTGGGTTTGGGGAGAGAGGGTGCGGGTGTCTGAGTCAAGGGGATGTGGGCATCTGAGCCGGGGGACCCCACAGCTGGGCTCTGGGGGAGGGGGATACGGTTGTCTGGTCCGGCGACTGGGCTCGGGGGAAGAGGGGATGGGACAGAGAAATAGGAACTAGGTTGTCATAGGGGTTTCTTTAACTCTCTACTCCAGGGGGAATCTTTTTTGTTGTCTGTATTGTTACAGACATAGCTGCTGACAGGTATTTTGAAATAAATTACCAAAATAATTGAAATTATATTGTGTTATTCTGACAAATCAAATATGCAGAATTTTAAAATATTGTGTGCAGAATTTTTAATTTTTTGGTGCATAATTCCCCCAGGAGTAATTAACCAAGTGAATGTGCGTATTGACCAGCATTTCTGATTTGCTTATTCAATTTGCCCTCTTCTACATTCATAACTCCTGATCAGTTTTTCATCTCCAGTGACCTTTCCCTATGAAAGATAACTTCATAAAGATATCAGCACAATCCAGAACATCAGAAAACCCAACTCTTACACTTGTGATAAGGGGGCAAGTACTGATGCCGACAGACTCAATCCTGCAATCCTTATTTGTGAGAGCAGCCCTTTCACCACGGATAAGGCCCAGTGAAGCCATGCAGAAAGGCAAGGAGAGCTTATGCAACCAAACCCTTCAGTTCTCACCACAGCCTCACATGTGCCTCCTTTGAAGAAAGAATTCCCTTGCTCCAAAGTGCCAAACAAAGACAGAAAAGGCAGATTTCTTTACCCATTTAATCATGTTAACAGGAGCAAGCCTATCATGTCAGTGAGCCCAGTTTTCAAACGTGAGTACCTCAAGTTAGGCACCTACGGGTATGTCAGTACTGGAGCTGGGATGCATAATTTCCAGCTTGAATAAACATACCTATGCTAGCTTGGATCAAGCTAATGCGCTAACAACAGAGTGTAACCACTGCAGCAAGAGCGGTGGGACAGGTTAACGGCACCCAAGTACAATCCCATCCAAGACCATAGATATATACTGGGATGGCCAGCCCCTCCCACGGCCCATGCAGCACTTCTATTTTTAGCATGCTACCTAAATCAGTGCCAGCATGGGTATGTCTACGCTAGCTGGAAATTACACAAGCAGCTCCAGTGTAGTCGTCCACTAAGTCTGTATTTAGCTGCTTAGCACTCTGAATCAGCTGCACTTAGTTGCCAACAGAATGTAATGAGTTGCTAAATACAGATGTCGGAGTTGACTGTAGGCATCCAAGTTTGAAAACTGGGCCCAGTATAAAGGGTGATGATTCCTTGACAGGGATTCTATACCCCACATGCACTGAAGCACTGGTATCCACTATTGGATAAGAATCTCGGATGTTTTAAATAAATGTTTCTGCTTTGGACTAGCTTAAAAATGCTGGTCCAAAACCAAAGGTCAAAACAAGAGGATTCCCATGGGGAAGACCCCCCTCTCCCTCATCCCCCCGCACTCAACACTTCTGGGAAAACCATGCTTTGATAAATGAGCTGCTTGACATACTCCCCTTCCTTGACATTAGTTTAGGATGCTGCTGCAATGAATTCACAAAATCCAAGCAGCCAGAGCCCTCACGTTGACCTGATTTGATTCTGAAAATCATCTGGATCCCTTTGGACCTTATCCAAAGCCTGTTTTTAGCTTACCAAATTAGACCTCTTGATAAATTACCATGGCAGCAAAGGCCTTAGTCTTGGCCAGAATGCTCCTTGAGATCAATTAGTGGCAAAACAGCTCACCTCCCCACAACCCTTTCACGTTCTCTCCCTCTCTCATATTCACACAGACAGGCACCTCCTTTTCTGGCTTTGGCTATCTCTAGCAGAGAGAGAAACATTTCCAGCGCTTGCTGAATGACAGAGCGGGAATCAGCTTGCATGAATCTTGGGAGAGAGGTTTTAGCATTGGGGGGTTATATGGGAAAAGGATATTGCAGCATTAAAGAGGTTAATGAGTTTAGCAAGGCGGAAACCCAATGCCCTAAGTGATGGGGAGGAGAGAGGGCACACTTAGAAGGAATTGCATCCATTCCTCAATGTCAGGCCGTGGCAGAGAGGTGATCCCTTGGTGGTGATCATTACAAATAGGAAGATAAACTTCTGATCACCTCCTAAGCTTCTGGAACCCGTCTGCTGCTGTTAGGACACATGGCTCTGAACTTCTTCTGCAGTCCCAAATTAGAGATCAATTTGATCTGATTCCAGGATCTCAAAAATTCCATGCGAGTCTACAACTGGCTCTTCCTGGTGCCTTTCCAAACTCACCTGAAGTCAGGCCATTAGCAATGGAATGGCAGCACTTACCTGATTTCCTGTCCTGAGAGTTTCCAAACATCTGGGTGCCACTCTGAACCCACCCACTCAAATGTTGAGATTCACACGTCACTACTTACAGCTGGTTATTTCATGCCCATGGCTCCTCTGTATCTAAGCTATTTAAACCGCCCGAACACCACCGTAAGTGAGTAGTACAACCTTTATTATATTTAGCCTCACAACATCCCGTGAAGTAGGGAACTTCCATTATCCCCATTTTACAGATGGGGAACTGAGGCACAGAGAAGCTAAGTGACTTGCCCAGGAAGTCTGGGGTGGATCTGGGACTTGAACCTTCTTTTCAGAGGTCCTAGACTAATGTCCTGACCACTAGAACATCCTTCCTCTCTTCTACTTCATGCTTGCAGCCTGCCACTGAGGCAGTTTAAGCTAATTTGCCACAGTGATCCACTGCATTGCAATAGGTAGTCCAGTTCTCCACACCACAATCAATCTTTTATCCAGCAAGTTGTGGCAATCAGTTTCATTTCAGAAACGTATATGAAAGTATCTAAGCACCTCACAAATGCTGAACGGTTTATCCTGTGATGTGGGGAGGTATTATTATCCCCATTTAACAGAGAGAAATTAAGTGACTTGTTCAAGGTCACACAGGAAGACAGTAGCAGAACAAGGAACTGAGCCCACATGTCATCAGATCCTTCCCCTCCCCCCCCCCCCCCCCACCCCCAGTACTCAAGCACTATGGCTTTTCCCTCACACTACAAAGAAAACAAGAGCTATCTACCTAAAATGAGATCAACCCTATCTCCCTCTCCAGCTACTGATCCATCTCACAGACATTAAGGTCAGAAGGGACCATCATGATCATCTAGTCTGACATCCTGCACATTGCAGGCCACAGAAACTCACTCACCCACTCCTGTAATAGATCCCTAACTTCTGGCTGAGTTACTGAAGTCCTCAAATCATGGTTTAAAGACTTCAAGTTCCAGAGAATCCACCATTTACACTCGTTTAAACCTACATGTGACCCAGGCCCCATGGGTCTCAGCCAATCTGACCTATGGGAAAATTCCTTCCTGACCCCAAATATGGCAATCAGTTAGGCCCTGAGCATGTGCGCAAGATTCACCAACCAGACACCTGGGAAAGAATTCTCTGTAGTAACTCAGAGCCCTCCCCATCTAGTGTCCCGTCTCCAGCCGTTGGGGATTTTTGTTACTGGCCGTTGCCGATGGGCCACATGCCATCGTAGGCAGTCCCATCATACCATCCCCTCCATAAACATAACAAGCTCAGTCTTGAAGCCAGGTAGGTTCCCCCCCACTCCCCCCACTTCCTTGGAAGGCTGTTCCCTTCTCCTCTAAACTCATTGAAAGCACAGTCTACAACCATCACCTTGAGTCCTGATCCTTCCGTTCTGTACTTCATCCCCCTTTCAGGGAATTAGGGGTGCTTTTATCATCACATGTCTAACTTGGGGTTAGGTGCCGAATGTTAGGCAGCTACGTTTAAAAAAAATGGTCCATCTTTTTAATGAGTTTTAACTCCCCTTTAAGACCAGGGGGAGGCCTTTCCGATTGAGGGCTGTCTCAGATTCATAAGGTACTAACGCTGGGAACCCAGAAATAAAGAAAACGGCTGCTGTTTGGATTAGTCTACCTGGAACCCGATCAGAAGAAAACATGCCTTAAGCAGTGCACGCTGATGCCTCGTATTCCATTAAACATGCATGTGCAACTTCAGCTTATTCAAAGATCTGAAACAGAGCTCACTCGGGTGCTCAGGGTCAGTCTGTGTTTGTTTGTTTATTTGTATATTATTTTACAGTTTCCCCTTCCTAACACGCAGGAGTTTAAGAAATTAAATCATCTCCATGGGGATTTGTTGCTATTGTTCACCGCCTTCTTATTATTTCCCTCCTTCTTCTGCCCAGAGGTGCAGCCCTGGGCTCTGGACAATATTAGGGTGGGAGGGGAACCTTCCCTGGGATGATACAAATACTGTAACCTGGTTTCACAGGGGAATGGAGACATCCAGTAGTAATGTATAGAGCGTTTTCATGTTCCACTGCCCTTTAAAAATAACAGGATTGTAGAAGAAAGAGAATGGCCTCTGAGACGTCATCTTAAAGGCCAAAGCTGTGTCCTTCCCAGACACACCTGGGCAGTTTACATGGGACTCTGAGTTTTAGAGGCAGGTAGTCATGATCCTTAACTGGCACTGAGGTGAAAGTAAAATAAAAGGAAGAGCTTTATTCGGCCACTGGTTGCTAACCCACTTCTGCCTGCTTGGCCTCCGCAAATCTACACACACAGCTCACTCCAAACAGCCAACAAGCCAGCTTCTTGGTGGATAGGGGGCAGCCAGTGTCCCTGGGGAAATAATCGCCTACCCATCTACAGCACCTTTCTCTCCTCCAACCTGGGCTCCTCCAGCCCGGCCAATTTTACAGACTAAATAACAGGCTCGATTATCCAGACTGTGCTGGGGACAGCCGTTCATCAGTGGCCAATTTCAACATGCAGGCCCTGCGGTCAAGGAACACCAAACTGCTTAGAGTGGACGTTAAATGAGAACCAGTTACAATTCACTTCACCCGAATAGTTTTGGCAAGCAGCGCGCATGCCCGGACAAATTACCGTCACTGGGGCAGCCCCAAAGGCTGCCCAGAGCCTCGTCATTGTCTTTCTTTTCAGAATGATCCTGCTTAGAGCTGCCAAGCCCCGTTTAGAATAGTCGGACCTTACCCACATGCTATGCTATCAATGGGACTTTGCAAAGCTGTGCGTCTTTGTGTCCCTGGAGGTTAGGTCAGGATTAAGGCAGATCCAGGAGTCTCATAATAAAAAACAAGAAGGAGCTAAATCACATCACTGTGACTGCTGTTTATTCACCATCCCAGGCTTAAAAACCCCTCAGATTTTTACACACACACACACACACACACACACACACACACACACACACACACGTTCCTGCAAACCCTGATATCTAAACTGCAACATGAGTAAAAAAAAAATCCCCCACTCTCTGCTCATTTTATGGTTATTGGTTCACATCAAGAACCTCTCTTCTACTTCAAGATCTTAGAGCCTTGTAGCTGCAGCTGAATAGCTCTTTCTATGACAAACCCCCAGCAGGATCTTCCTTTCAGAATGCTCCCCTTCCCCCCACCCACCCAAGGGTGGATTTCAGAAGCACTCTAATCCGCCCAAGTTGCGCAACAGACGCACTAAACAGAAACAACTCAGGACCAGCGCTGAGAGCTGCTAGAAAAGAGCGCAGCACACACATGCGCCTCACCTGTCCAGTATGTTCTTCAACGCCCAAATGACACCAACAGCTAAGCGGATACTTCCTGCAGTATCTTTCACATCCACATGGTCAAGTTATTAGCATTAGGGTCTTTCTTAAGCTTATTCCAGCCTGGAATGACTGTAAGTAGAGATAGGCCTGAACCAGACACATAGTGCGAGCATCCTATAACCTTGATGAATTCAGCTCTGGATCTGACCTGCTTGAGTCAAATCACCTCTAATTAGAAGTGAGCAATGCACATCGGAACTACTAGGAATAAATGTGTCCCTATATAGCTGGTACATTCCCTCCCTCCCCGACAGCTGCCCCCCAGAACTAGACAAACCTCTGAGTAGCAAAGTTAAAATTCCTGCTCCAAGTGTAATTACAGCTGTAGCTATCATCCACCCACAGGCTATGCGGTATTTCCTTTAACCTAACAGATGCTGCTGCCTCAGTCTTTAAGGAAAGAGTTTCTGTCTAATAGAAGCATCACACAAAACACATCACATCTCACTTCCTGCATAAGCACATACAAAACATGATAACTTGTGCAAGCACTCGAGTATTCCACCTGGAGAGAAACTTTACATTTCCACTGGAAACACTTCACACTGGCTTTTCCCTGGTGCCATTGGCGAAAACTCCATCCTCTATACCAGCCATCTTCTTCAAAAAGCTTCGCCCTTAAAAAACTCTGCGTGGTTGCCCCTAAGAATTTGCCATCTCTTCCCTCCCTCTCCCTTACCCAAAGAAAATTGCCTTCTACTCGGGTGACACTCCTTTCCTGGATCCACTTGCCGGTGTTTGTGCCTACAAAAATACACTGATCATTTTCACTCAGAAACTGGAAGCGTGGGAGAAAACTATTCCATTTTTTCAGTGACTTCACAAGTATGTGACTCCCTCTCATCAGATAGTCATAGATTGTAAAGCCAGAAGGGACCAGTAGATGATCTAATCTAACCTCCTGGGAACAGAATTTCACTCAGTTACCCCTACATTGAGACAAACAGGGGAATTTTTATGCACACCTTTAGGGTAGTATATGAAGGAAAAAGACACAAGTAGTGCAGCCACAATATCAAGTGGAAAAAAATCCATTTATATTAGCCTGTTAATACACTCTAAGCAACCACAAAGCTGCATACACCGTGTTTAGAACAATGAGATGCCGTCTTCCCTCAGTGCTTATATTTTTATCTTGTTTTGCCAATATGATCAACCCCATCCTGAGAGAACTGTACCCAAGTGTCTCGAGTGAGACTCGGCGAGGTGGGGTGGGGGCTCGGAAGGGGAAGAAGGAGTGAATCCAAGGTGGAGGCAAGCCGCAGTACAACAGACAGCTGGTGTTTGGGTGGTGGTAAATCACCCTGAAATGAGCCTCTTCCCTCAGCTCAATGAGGCCTAAACAACAAAGGAAGGCACAGCTTGCAGCCGGACAGCCCGCTAGCCAACCACAGACACACATGACAGCTTCATTCAGGAGCCTGGAGTCAATACAAAAGCTTCGAAATCAATCCGACATCCTGCGACCTCAAACAATGCACCAAATCTTCTCAGAATTGGAGCCCCAAATGAGGGGACAGCATTCAAGGGAGATCAAACCACTGGGCTGGCATTGAAAGGGACTAAAAAAAAGGAGAAGAATGTTCCCAGTTTATTAATGGTGTGGTCTGGCCTGCTGCATCCCAGTCACGATAGGCTACATTCATGAAAGGGCAGCGCTTTGCACATTTTATGTGGAGCACATGGACTCTTGGGGGAGGGGGAAGAGGAGGCAGGGGGCTTACATCTTCTAAATCAGGATGTGCCTTCCTGCTTAGCACCCTTGTCTTAATCAGAAATTCCCACTGTGTGAACCTCAAAGGCTGTTTTTTCCCACTTGGTCTACTGCACACACACACACACACACGCCCCTCCCCAAACCTTGGCATTAAAGGGGAAAAACGTCCTTCACATCGAAAGCAGACAGGGACCTTCCAAGGGAAAGCCCAACATTTCACACTGATCAATCCCCTAGGCCATTCTTACCTTCCAAAAAATCTATTACAAAAGGCAGAAGCCTGGTTGTGTTGTGTGATTTTTGTTGGTGGGGGTGGTATAGCTGATTACCATACACACTTGCCTGCATCTGCACAATACAGAGCAGCTAGGCACACAAAATAGTGAAACCAGACACAGTAAAAGTGGAATAGACTCTTAAGGCCTCTAACCTGCCCCCTCCAGACTGCTCCCTACAGTGTGCCCTCACCTCCAGCAACTGTCTACCAACTGTGAGCAATCCATAGAGTATCCAGCACACACGCTGGTGGTGGCAACAAAAAGGCCATGCAAATCCTCTTTGGCAGATTTCCTCTAAAGGCAGGTGTGGAAACAGAATACACACACAAAAAAAGATAAATATCATTTGCCAGGACTCCTGTCTGGGCCTGGGGATGGGTAGTATGGAATTTTTATTTATTTTTTTGCAATCGTCTACTTGATATAATAACCTTTTAAATAGTCTCCTCCACCCCCTTCAACAACAGCTAATTAAGTTAGAGCTTGGGTTGTAAATGCAGTGGTTGCATTTCATCCATTTTGAAAGGTTTGCGAGAAAAGGACAGAGATTTTCAAAGCAGTCTACAGGATTTAGACACATATTTTCCACTCGGTTTTTACTGCTGGTGTGTCTAAATCCAATCTGCTGTTGGAAATTTCATCCGTCTCATGTACTTAAAATGGGCAATGCCGCTGGGAGTACTAGCTCTCAAAATGAAAGAAGTGTAAGTGCTGGTGTTGCATAGAAACCATAAACAGCAGCAAAATGTTCCTCAGAACATCGGCGCCTCAATAAACTTTACTTTTGAGAGTCA
The DNA here is from genome assembly GCF_002925995.2 of Terrapene triunguis. Classification (NCBI taxonomy): domain Eukaryota; kingdom Metazoa; phylum Chordata; order Testudines; family Emydidae; genus Terrapene; species Terrapene triunguis. The sequence continues at coordinate 5,415,837 of NW_020664420.1, read as the reverse complement.
GAAAATTCAGTGTTAGGGTTCCACAAACCATCTTAATCCCCACCTACCCTTCACGTCATGAGGAAAAGTGTTTACTATAAATATTACAATGACTTTAGAAACACTTGACACCATGGACAATGATGTCTCCAATCTCTCCTTTGTGGAGGAGGCAGCCCTCACTTTCACTAAATATGTGCCACTGAGGTCGGAGGGCAATGGAGCCATAAAGAGAAGATGCATGAGGGGTTACTAGTGTGTATGTGGAAGGTGGATGAAGTAGACTGGGTTCTTTAGCTTTAGCAGAATGGAAAAATCATCCCTACATGGAAGGTAAGATTCAAGATGAGGTGGTCTCTGAACCATAATGGGAAAAGTAATGGTTCTTATCCTGAATATCAAGATATGTAGGTACAAGGCTAAGCTTAAGTTTCTTTGTGGAATAATAATGATCAATCCTTTAATTTCACATATTTCCTTTCATCAGACAACAGTGGTATTTTTTATTTAAGATGTCTACATTATAATTCCAAACTTAACTCCATCTTAACTAATTCTTTGTGTGGGGAGATGGAGGAGGGAAATCTTCCATAGTGTTTTGTTTTAAATTTTGTTAAATTATTTAAATGGCATTCCGTCTTAAATATTTTACCAATAGATCATGGGCATGTGTTTCTATTTCATGTTACAACTAATCAGTGATGGAATGTCTGAGCTGAAAGTTAAAATTTTACTCTACAGAGTTTGTGCTGCATAATCATTTCTCTACAGACTCTCTGGTGTATAAAAAGTTCTCTGCAGAACTAATGGTTTATAAGAAGTTCTTTGTGTAGTCTCTCTGCTGCACAGAAAGCTACTGCAGTCCAGGAGCTTATATATTCTGCCAACAGCGCTTGAGATTTCCAAAGCTAATTGGTTTGTGGAGTTTCCCCACTCTGCCAGGTGAGTGTATGGAGTTCACAGCTGAATCACAGCTATTGACTAATTGAGATTGTAACTTCCACATGGTCAATCAAGAGGCTTACAACATTCACTGAGCATTCTGAGTGGCCCAAACCTGCAAGTGACCAATATTTCTGCAACCAACCTCATTAAAATTCACCCTATGCCCTAATTCTCATCAAGACGAACAAAAGAAAACTGAAGTTTCTCAACATAGCGTGGAATTATGAAAAGTACCTCAGTGACTACGGAGCCAAAGTCCCATTTTCAAAACAGACTGAGGAGGCTGAGTCTCACTCAAAATCAATGAGACTTAGGCTCTGAAGTGCCTAACTCACATAGGCACTTTTGAAAATTGTATCCCCAACTCCATTTACAGACACTTTCAAAAGAGTAGACTCATTTTGAAAAGTGTTTTTTTTTTTTAGTTTTTCTTTCTCAAAGTCCTGTTTCTCAAAAAAACAAACGAAAAAACTCCCAAAAAAACTACAGCCTGATCCAATTTACCTTAACGTCTCTCAAAAATTGTTTTCTAAGTACAGACCAGATGGAACACACATGAGGCAAGATTGTCCTTTGTTGTCTTCAGAGAATTCCAAGGGCATAAATTAAACTGCTAAGTAGCAAGAAGGTTAAAGTTAAAAATTTGAAGCCACACAGAAAAAAGGAGAAAGAGAAGAAAAAGAAAGGAGAGAGATCTTTGTCAATTTCATTTTAAGATAAGATGCAAAGTGAATAATGAAGTCAGAGAAGCTGGGAGTTGTTTTTATAAGTGGAACCAAAACATCCAATTTTTTTCTTGAAAGAATTCTAAGGCATTAGGACGTTCTCGCTCCCAAACACACAGAGGAAAGTTCTCAGGCAACAGCATTCCATGCATGCAGTTGTGTCCACCTAGAAGTGTCCCACATCAGTCATAACTGTAAGGCTTGAGTGAGGTTGATTGGGAGGCAAGGTGAAGGTGGAAATTGGAGCCACATCCTCCTCCTCGTTTTAGGACAGACATCTCCATCTTTACTCTCCCTATGCAGCTGACACGACTTCCTACACTAACTGACATGGAAACGGTCAGCTAATTTACTGCTTTGTGTTAGGAATGCAGCCACGGCCTAAGTCCCCCACCCCCCACTCTCTGGCTTGGCCATCATCTTCAGGTCATGATGGCTTTCAGCAATAGTTAAAGCCAGTGGGGGAGAGGGGAGAGAGAGAGAGAGAGAGACCTGTAGTAGAAAGGGAAGGAGGAGAGGAGAAACTTTTCACTTAAGATTCACTTTGCACCGAAAAGGCTTCCACTGGCCAACCACAGTAAATTGAATCCAATTTCCGACAACAAGGGTCTTCCCCTCTTCCCTTCCCAGCCCCTCCCCTTCTCGGCTTTTGTAACTTACCTCCCTCCAATCTACTCCCCAACAGGAGCCGAAATTAAACAGGCTGCCCATATGCCATGCCTCACTTGTTGTCTGTTCCTCTCACTACCATCTGGCCTATTTGCTCAGCCAAAAAAAAAAAAAAAAAGAAGAAGAAGAAGAAGACGAAGAAGGGTAAAGCTAGACACAATGAGGAGGAGGAGGAGGGAGGTGATGACGTTATCTCTCCCATCTGCTCCTTGGCCAGACTCCCGGATAGATCAGTAATGGAGAGCAGCAGAACCATTGACAATTAACCCAAACACAGTCCTGTTTGTTTAACCTGTTCAAATAGATCAGTTCATGTGCTGCTCCTCTGGCAAGGAGGCACAGCACTCTAGGAAACAGAAGCCGCTGCCTATGCAGGGGAGGGGAAAGGGGATTCCTGTTTCCAAAACAGTGCAGGAGTAAACCCAATGGAACTGTAAGGTCAGGGAAGGAAATGTACCCCGCCCCCCTTTAGGTCTCTCCAGTTCTTTTGCTGCCACTGGCAGTCTGCGTGGTGCTGCAACAGAGATAGTGTCGCCATGCAGTCTACCAAGAGGCAGACACTCCAAAATGTGTGTTGGGCATGCATGTCCGGAGTTTGGCTTTGAGCCGGGTAGGTTTAGATGATACTTGGAAGCTTGTCAGGAGTTTCCAAGTCTACAAAACTGGGCTAGAAACCATAAGGGGAAATGAACGATCATGAAATTTCTGGTATCTTCAAAATGCTTCACAAACATGAATGAGTCCTGAACATACCCTGGCAGGTGCTGTGGGTAGGTAAGTATTATTCTGGTTTAAACAAAGAGGGAAATTGACTTGCCTAAAGCCACAATAAAATTCAGTATTAGAACGGGTATTAGCACTTGGGAATTCCAGGAACACATTTCGGGGTTCAACCCACTACTAATCTTGCATGTAAAGAGCACTTTTTATCTGCAGACCTCAGAACACATCACAGAGGCGGGTAATCATTATTATCCCTCCATTTTGCATCTGGGGAAACTGAGGCACTGAAACTGAGACTAGGTGACAGCCAGTAAACAGAATGGCTGGGAATAGAAGTCGGGTCTTCTGCCACACCGGAGCATGTCATTCTCAGAAAAAGTAACTGGTAATATGAAATAAGGACATGATACCACGATGTTTGTATTGATAACACAGAGGTGAATTGATTACAATAATGGCCATGAGCCAATACAGCAGGTGTTTTAAAGTGGTAACACTTTAAAATCAAATAACTAGCTCTAAGTAATAAACAGCTTTGAGGTTTACATGAAAACATAACCATTATTTCATGATAGCTATTGAAAAGTGTCCACGGCTGAACCTAATTTCCAAATCTCCCTCCCACCCCTTCCAAATCCCTTCCTGATAGCTTCTGACTTCTCCAATTCTCAGTGGGCTAGGTTGCCTTGGCAATGAATAGAGTTATCTTTTATAGATCCGTTTAAAAAAGGGAATGTGAATGATAATCAAGTTATCTTACACAGCACGGACTAGAGGATGCTGCAGTCTGAAACTGAGCACACACACCCTGCAACCTCTGCAGATAACTTCATTGTAACATCAATAATTACCAGTCTCCAGCTAAAAGGGTGGGGCCAGCTAACTTTATGCTCGTAACTGTGAATTGAATGAGCCATTTTATCTCCTAAAATGGAAAATTGGCCTATCCTCTTCACAGTAATGGTTCTTCGAGCTCGCTCTCTCTTTCTTCCTCTATAAAGCCCCATCTCTCTAATGGGGCAAGGACTGCATCTTTGTGTGTTTGCCTGTAAACACCATGCACACCTATGGTATTGTAGAAATAAGCACCGATATGTGTATGTAACTGAAATAGGCATCAAACCAACACACGCTTGGTTCATCTCAACACAGATGACGCTGAGTCACTAAACAATGATAATTACCATTAAGTAAGAGCTCCATGAGATCATGGTGTGGGAACCTCCTCCTGTGAGAGACAGCCTGGGATGGAGAACAGACTCTGGCTCCGCCTCTGTGCAGCCGCAGAGAGGGATCACAGGTGCCGTTTCTTTGCAGGAGGGTGGGTTTGGGGAGGAAAACAGTCCCTGCTGCATGTACCATTACAGAGACAGTTCTTCCACTAGCTCTGTACATACAGCTGGGACTAGAAGCCCTGATAAATCAGGCAAGAAGCCTAGGAGATGTTCCCAAATAAAGAAGGTACAGTCACTCTCTTCTGCATCCTAGAAATGCCTTCACGCATATAGCCTGACTTATTAGCAGGCCAGAATTAAGCAAGGTGCACATGCTGGATGTATTTCCCATCTTCCAGTCCCCTAGAATCAGGGGCCAAAAGGAATCCAGAGGAAGTAAAATAAACTTGGAGAAGGAAAATATTGGTCAAGCGGCACCACTCCATGAGCCCCTCCTCTTCCCAAAACTACCACGTGATCATCAACATCACACAAAGCAGAGAGAATAGTCCATGATTCAATCCCACCCCTCCCTACCCCTCCCCACACACAATTACAGAAAAACTGTCAATCAGTTGCATCTAAATTAAGGCCGATAAAAGTCTCGAACAAAAGGCTGAGTTGACTGTTCCAGATATGAACTGGTGGTTCCAAGCAGCACAAACTGATCCTCTCTCCATTATAACTTATTTGGAATGTCTGGACAGGAAAAATGCTTTATAAATGCAAAGTATTTACTATGTATTCAATATTATTATTATTATTAATAGTAACAGACGCCAGAAAGTCTGATAAAACCAAGTCACGGCAACATCACATTATTTAAGCTCGTGTAATCGTTCCACCAGAAGGCTTAAATTTTTGGAAATGGATCAATATATTATTTTTAAAAAACAGCTTTAAAAAAGCCCCATAAAAGCTGGGCTATAGTCATTTCAGGGGATGAATTCCATCAAGGGCTTCTGCTGACATCATAAAGCACTCCAAACTCTGCTCTTGTGGTTTTATGATCTCACCAGAAAGCCCCCTTTATGGAATTATTTCCTCATATCTCACTACAGGCCATCCATTATTCTCTCTATAATTGTTTCCACAGCACTGTTGCAGTGAAGATATTTCCAACAATTGAACATTTGTATTCCCAACAGCGGTCACCTGTCAGGTCAAGTTCTTCAATCTTTACATTCTATGTTACTACAATGGGAAGATGTTTTCAGTGAATGGAAAGTATTTAAAACCCAGCAATCAATTGGATTCCTCGGTTTTGCGTTTTTGAAACAAAAGGGAACTCGCCAAAAATCGCATTACATCATTCCAGGGGAGTAGGATAGAGGGAAACGTTGTCATACAGCCCGACCAATTGTCCGTTAAGTCATAATTTCCCTGTTGCTGTGACGACAATAAGTTGAAATGCACTTAATGGGAAGGCACTGCTCAGAGCAGAATGGACAACTGGAAGGAGTGTTGAAATCAGCTGTGAGCAAGGAGAAATGGGGAAACACCAAAGACTGGGTGAGCAAGTCCAAATAGTTTCCTAAATATTACAGATAAGTTCCACAAAAACGCCTATCAACCTACCTCTTCACAAATATCAATGATTTCTGTCTGTGAGGCAGGGAATTGTGATTATCCCTCTCTACAGAAGAGAACTGAGGCCCAGAGAGATCAGGTGACATGCCCAAAGTCACATAGAAAGTCTGTGGGAGAGTATCAGAATGAAGATCTCTAGCAGCCCAGCCTCGAACCACAAGACCACCCTTCTTGATAAGCAAATGTCTTCTAAGATCTACTCTCTCTTCCCCCCTCTTTTTACACTCCCAGCTGTCTTCTTTCCTTGTTCCTGCACTCTTCTCCCCAACCAGCACCTTCCTGGGATCTCCCCAGTGGTGAATGAGGGAAAGAGACTGAAAGAGATCATGGGAGAAGAAAAAAAATATGGAACTGGCAAGACAATTGCCAGTAGCAGCATCACATGCTCAGTCACTTGCTTTGGTTACATTGCATTTCCCACCTTCCATCTGTATTGCAGGGCTAGACTGCACCTGACCCTGTGCATTGTTATTATATTACTACAGAAGTGAGGCTAACTAAGGGTATGTCTACACTACAGGATTAATCCGAATTTAGATAATTCGAATTTGGGAAACAGGTTGTATAAATTCGATTGTGCGCGGCCACACTAAGCACCTTAATTCGGTTTTTAACCACATTAATTCGGTGGTGTGCGGCCACACTACCCCATTAACTTAAACACAGTAATTCGGTGGTGTGCGTCCACACTAACCCTAATTCGAATTAACAAAATCGATTTAGGCTCTACTCCGTTTGTCGAGGTGGAGTACAGAAATCGATTTAAAGGGCCCTTTAATTCGACTTAACTGGCTCTGTAGTGTGGACGGGTGAAGGGTTAATTCGGATTAACGCTGCTAAATCCGAATTAATCCCGTAGTGTAGACCAGGCCTAAGGAAACTAGTAATAAGGTGCATAACTTAGACTCGGGGCTTTATGAGTCTAAGAAATTTACCCGCATTTCCTCCCGTGATAAGAGATGTGTCTTAAAACATCATCTCCGTCGGCCTTTTCACAGATAAATGTTTCAAGTGATTTCTCAGAACCTGCAGATGAATTATTTACTTATCAAAGGTCCTTCTGAGAGGAAGAAAAAGGAAAGAACATTGTGGTTATGTATGGCTGAACTGCCAGAGAAGGAGCAAGGGAATGCACGGACCATTTCAAATGCTTTTTTTCATACTGAGAGAAAAAGAGCTGTTGTCTTGTCCATCCAAGCCAAGGCAAATAAAAAACAGCCTGAAGAGCTTGCAATATAATAGATTTCACCTTCTGTTATTCAACTTATAATTTCCTTTGCCCAGTTTTATCCCATTACTTCTAGAAATGGGAAGGTGACAATAGTTATTATTTGTTTGTATAGTTATTAGCACTTAGCACATTCAGGGCACTACTGCAAAAACAGGCCAAATTATAATACTGCTGACTGCTGCAGTGGCAGTTTGGATAAGGAACCATCCCCCTTGAGCTAGTCCCTGGATCATCATTGTCGCCTTGCAAAGGTGTAGAGCCTTGAGAACACATCAGCCCAGAGAGTCCTGTACTTCACATCTCAGGAAGTGGAGGGGTGTTTACACAGAGCAGTGGCAGCGCTTGTCTATGGTGACAGTTCGAAAGCTGTCACATACCCTTGTTTGATGGCTGTTTTCTTTCCTCCTGTCTGCCAGTGAGAAATAACAAATCCTGCCCAGGCTTTGGAAAGACAAAGGAACAGGGTGTGAGTCACACTCAGAATTTAAGAGGGACTCAGCCTCTGACTCACTTGGAGGGAAGAAAAAAGTCCCCACAGGGTTTCTTTACTCGTTGGAGAGCTGGTATTAAATTGCGGGAGCCATAGAAGCGATATGCAAAATAGGGACTGGGTGGCTAGCAGAAACAAAAAGGAAATAGTATCCAAAAATGCGTATTTTGAACATAAGAACACAAGAACGGCCATACTGGTCAGACCAAAGGTCCATCTAGCTCAGTATCCTGTCTTCTGACAGTGGCCAGTGCCAGGTGCCCCAGATGGAATGAACAGAACAGATAATCATCAAGTGATCCATCCCCTGTCGCCCATGCACAGCTTCTGGCAAACAGAGGCTAGGGACACCATCCCTGCCCATCCTGGCTAATAGCCATTGATGGACCTATCCTCCATGAATTTATCTAGTTCTTTTTTTAAGCCTGTTATAGTCTTGGCCTTCACAACATCCTCTGGCAAGTAGTTCCACAGGTTGACTGTGCACTGTGTGAAAAAATACTTCCTTTTGTTTGTTTTAAACCTGCTGCCTATTAATTTCATTTGGTGGCCCCTACTTCTTGTGTTATGAGAAGGAGTAAATAACACTTCCTTATTTACTTTCTCCACACCAGTCATGATTTTATAGACCTCTATCATATCCCCCCCTTAGTCATCTCTTTTCCAAGCTGAAAAGTCCTAGTCTTATTAATCTCTCCTCACACGTCAGCCGTTCCATACCCCTAATCATTTTTCTCACCCTTTTCTGAACCTTTTGCAATTCCAATATATCTTTTTTGAGATGGGGCAACCACATGTGCATGCAGTATTCAAGATGTGGGCGTACCATGGATTTATACAGAGGCAACATGATATTTTCTGTCTTATTATCTATCCCTTTCTTAATGACTCCCAACATTCTCTTTGCTTTTTGACTGCCGCTGCACATGGAGTGGATGTTTTCAGAAAACTATCCACACTGACTCCTTCTTGAGTGGTAACAGCTAATTTAGACCCCATCATTTTATATGTATAGTTGGGATTATATTTTCCAATGTGCATTACTTTGCATTTACCAACATTGAATTTCATTTGCCATTTTGTTGCCCAGTCACCCAGTTTTGAGAGATCCTTTTGTAGCTCTTCGCAGTCTGTCTGAACTTAACTAACTTGAGTAGTTTAGTATTCTGTATTTTGCAGGGAAGGAAACAAAGCATCTCTTTCCTTCAGGTCCCCTCCAAGAAACTGGATAGAGCCCAGCTGGAGAATAGCATGGGGTTCTCAAATGTGTGCATAGTGTGACCTCTTAAGCCAGAGCTCCTCCCCTCAAATGCTTACCTCACTGGTTTTCTGCAGCAATTTCAAAAGCCTGATCCAAACCCCATTACAGTCAGTGGAAGGACTCCCTGTCTGAATCCAAATCTGAATGCCCTCTGCAATTTAGCATATCTAGGGGTTTTAGTGTGGATCTTTCTTAGCTTAACACTAGAGATGGCTGGAAAGGAATCCTCCCCTCCCCCAATGGAAAAAGGTCAACAAAAATAAAAACACATTTTTGTTTTCATCTTCATTTTCTATGGGAATTTAGATTTTTTTGAGGAAATTCTAACGCTGAAAAATTTTGGCTGAAAACCAAAAGGTTGCCGTGATTGGGCATGTCATTTGTTTTTATTGATGAAAAATTGAAAGTTTCTGGGGAAAGTGGACACGTTTTGCAAAATACGCACACACAGAGAAAGAGAGAGTCAAAAATCAATTTTTCTGTTAAAAAACAGTTTCCATGAGAAACTTTTGACCAACCCTAGTTAGCACCCATTTCTTCTGCAGTTCCTATACTGATCACGTCACCCCTTTCTTGTGCTTGAAGTAGTCACTTAGGGCTTGTCTGCACTAGAAATGCTACAGCGGCACAACTGCAGCGCTTCAGCATAGACACTACGTATGCTGATGGGAGGGGCTTTCGCATGGGCGCAGCTAATCCACCTCCCCAAGAGGCAGTAGCTAGGTCAACGGAAGAATTCTTCTGTCACCGACCGCTGTATACACTGAGAGTTAGGTTGGCTTAACTACGTCACTCAGAGCTGTGGATTTTTCACACCCCTGAGCAAAGTAGCTATGCAGATCTAAGTTCCCAGTGTATACCAGCCCTTATTCCCTTGTGCTTGAAATACTCACTTACCCCATAAGTGTACATCATATTTGGCGGAGTGGAGTTGGAAACACATCCTGGTGAGGACCAGGCGTTCTTATGCATTTTGTAAAGTGTGCACTTATCGTGTCCTTTAGACAATCAGAATTAATCCTTTAGTAACAACCATACTTATTAGTGTGCTACCGCAGTGTTTGGGTGATTACTGTAGAATACAATCACTCCGTTCAGCTTCAGAAGCTAGAAACTGCCTTGCTTTGAACTCTCCTCACCTGTTGCTTCCTCCTACTCATTCGAAATTTTAAAAAAGATAAAATCAGGGTCTGTGCTGCTGAGTCAAGTCTGTAGAAGCCAAAACGAGAGACACTCCCTGGTCAATTCTTTAGAAATTGTGCATCACCAGGGGAATGTGTGGGTGGAGGGGATGTTCTTCTAACCTCCTCCTAAGAAGGGAACCACTGAGAATCAGCCCACCCCAAACCACACACAGCAAACTGTTGGCGGCTCCCACCAGTCAAACAATAACACTTCCAACTAGAAACTGGTTCCTCCAGACATAACCCCCAAGGGAGGGGCTTTGGAAAAGATACTTTGGGAGGCAGCACAGTCTAATGGTTAGAGCAATGGACTTGGACCCAGTAGATAGGGTTTTAGTCCCAGTTCCGCCACTGGTCTGCTGGGGGGACTTTGGGATAATCGCGTGACTGCCCTGTGCCTCAGTTTCCCCATCTGTAAACTGGGGATAATGATAGTGGCCTCTTTTATAAAGCACGTTGAGATCTACTGATGAAAAGATCTATGTAACAGCTCAGTGCTATTATCATCTCGGTAATTAACACTCTTCTATGTGGGCAGAATCAGGATTCCCTTGCAGGAAGTTGGACTGTTGTCTCATATTTGTCATGTCAACACGTATGATTCCACTCACACACACCATGGTATAATAATGACTTACTCAGTGACAGTTTACCAGATATGGGCAAAAATCATGAGCTTTAATCTGACAGCAGTTTCTTCAAACTTTCTTCTTAGGTGTTAATTTGTGCATTCCCCCAATTCTGAGTTTCAGGTTCAGCCGAACCTCAAAAACTGAAAGCACCATTCAGTCAAAACTGCTGCATTTCATCTGGTTTTGATCAGAGATTGGATGGGACCAAATAGCACTTTATACCATTTTCACATCCCAAATGCTTTGTAGATGTTAAGAAGCCATGGAGAAGAGCTCCGTGTAAACATGAAATCTCGTCTCTCTTACCAACATAAGGTGGTCCAATAAAAGATATTACCTCACCCATCTTGTCCCTTTGATAGACATTAACTAATTTATTAATGCTCACAGTGAAGCGACAGGATCAAGCCCATGTCAGAAAGGGGGAAACTGAGGCAGAGACTTTAAGTGACATGCCCATGGTCACCCATTTAAAGAATACAACCTAGGTTTTCCAACTTCTGGTCCTGTGCTGTGTGCCCCACATACGCCACCACGCCTAGAACTCTAACGGGTCCATCCCCACCCGTTTATGCAAACTTCCGGAGCTCTTAAACCTGGATCTCTAGGTCGTGACGTGAAACCGGACATCAAAAAGAAACGTATCCTAGAGAATCTTCAGCTTGAGCTCGGCTCTAGAAATGAGCAGTGGCTCATTCCTGGGGCCCAAGGACTGGACTGTGGGAGGTGGTTTCTTATTCATTTCAGACCTGTTGGACCGTTGCTGTCTCCAAACCAAATGAACATGCGCATTCTAAAATCTGATTGGAAATCGACTCCTGATCTTCTCTCTTGGTCTTGTTTCTGGCAGGGTTACAGGCAAAGAATCAACTCCCTGACTGGTACAGAGTCTTTCCCCTCACCCACCCTCCTACCTAATGATGAGCAAAGGGAAGCGCTCCTGCATTTCCCAAGGAGGCCTAGTAATGGCATCCCATCAGTAATTACTCCCGACGTCCCTGAATTCTTCTCTCTTTTCCCTACAGTCTTAATTTTCCTCGTGAAAACAGAAGCCCACACGCACAAAATCCCAAGTGCTCCCACATATAGCACAAGACAGCATTTCGACACCTTCCAATGGGACCGAGACAGCCTCCTGCTTGGCCATTGTATAGTAAGCCGGAGCTCCCTGTACAAAGCAGACTTTGCTTTCATACTAGCAAGCCAAGCATGTATTGGGGGAGGGGCGGCAGAGTCATTCAGTGGCAGGGATAGCAAGGACGGAGGGGTCTCTTCTCAGCTATTGCTGACCTGCTGTGGGACCCTGAGGGAGGCACTTGCCCTCTTTGCGCTACAGTTTCACCCCCTGGAAGAAAAGACTCCGGCTGGATATTCACCTTTGTAAAGCCCTTTAAGATGGATGGTTGAAAAGTGCTATGTATCTAACAACTATGGCGAGGCTCAACCTCCTCCTATGGCAGCAGAATCATAGCAGAAAGCAACTCACCAGTCGTCTCCTCCTCCCCCAGCCAATTACCTCATCTCCCCTACTACCAGGAGCTGGAATACAACACCCAATTTAGGGCCCATAACTGTCTGGCCAGCCCCAGTACAAGGGAATCCTAATAGAGCTCATTGATAATCCCATCATGCTACCCCCTAGGGAGGTCATAAAATGACTCAGGCTCTCTTGCTTTGCTTAACAACAATAATAATTTTTTGACCCACTGATGAATGTTGACTGCTTTAACGAAGCCCCATGTCGACTGTAAAAGCTTCTCAGCTTCTCTGGGGTGTCTTCAAGGCGCAAAGGCCTTTGAGGCCCCAGAAGCGATGTAAATGCTGGCCAGAGATAGGACACACTCCTGCCAAAACTTTCCCCTGCTGCTGCTTTTATTGGCGGACATGGTATTCTCCAGAACATGTTTTATAACCTAGACTTGGGGTTTTATGAGATGAACATATAGAAGCAAATACAAACTATGTTGATCCCTTCTCTCTTTCCTTTCGGGCTGCTTGTTGGCTCAGAGAACCAATTCCTTTTTCATCTTTCTTCCCCTTCTCCTAGGCCCTTTACTAACCACAGATTTCTAAGCAAGAATGAAATTACATTAAACGAAACCCTTTCTCAGTCCATTATGGGCTTTTGCAGGAGGGTTTGGGGGAAGGGAGAGGAGTTGGAGTGGGGGTGGAGGGGATGGATGTTTGAGTCATTTCTTCCTGGAAGATGACAGGGTGGGGAGGGGAGAGCAATCAATGCTGGGTAAGATCAGTATAAAGCACACAAACCTGAATGGAATTCCTCCTCCTCAGTGTCATAGTAACCCCAGAAGACGTCAGAGAGCAAGCGAGCGCAGGGACAGGCTGAACGAGGAAACCGTTCAGCTGATTTGGTGACACACCGGACAAACAGCTTTACTCTCTGTTCTCTTCAGCCCAATTTCCTGCTGCGAAGGGCAATTCTGGTTGCACCACAGTTCCACAATGATTGGAATGGCTTGTGGGGGCTGGGGGAGGGAGGTGTCCTTTATCCTAGTACTGCCACAAGACCCTTTGCAGCTAGTTTCAAAACACATATGGGCTCAATTCTATTCACAGTTACACTGGGGTTACTCTGGCTTTACACAGGTGTAACTGAGAACAGAAGCTGACCCTCTATTTCCCCAGAGAGAGAGAGATGCATTTCAGATATAGGAATCCGGTGCAAAGCCATCCCCCAACAAAAATGCTGTGCACACCCTTCAGTTCTGTTCTTCCCACCAACATGCACTCCGGGCTAAGACGGGTATTAAGGAACATGCCCTGTCAATACAGCTCCAACTAAACTGGTATCTGAATTACTGAAGGGACACATTCAGGGATTTAGCCCAGTTCTGGCCATGTGAAAGGGTGGTCACACAATCAGATCCCAGTCACGTTACAAATTCTAACCACCCTGCATTCGAATCAGGAACAATCTGATTATAACTGGGTCACCAAAGTCAGCTGGACTTTTAGTAAAGACAGCCTCTAAGTTTGTTTAGACAGACAGTATGGAGAGGGTCAAACTGTGTAAGAAACTTGTCTTATAGACCTGTTTTTTAACCTATGTTTTAAACATGCCTGCACCAGGCTTGGGCCCCCACCCACAGCCAATGGTTGAGAAACAGGCCAGATTCTCCTAAGGACATAAGAATGGCCATACTGGGTCAGACCAAAGGTCCATCTAGCCCAGTATCCTGTCTTCCGACTGTGGCCAATGCCAGGTACCCCAGATGGAATGAACAGAACAGGTAATCATCATGTGATCCATCCCCTGATCCATCCATCCAGCTTCTGGCAAACAGAGGCTAGGGACACCATCCCTGCCCATCCTGGCTAATAGCTATTGATGGACCTATCCTCCATGAATTTATCTAGTTCTTTTTTGAACCCTGTTATAGTCTTGGCCCTCACAACATCCTCTGGCAAGGAGTTCCACAGGTTCTTTACTATAGTTTCAACCAGTTTGCCCGGTACTGAAGTCAAGCTTACCGGCCTGTAATTGCCGGGGTCACCTCTGGACCCCTTTATAAAAACTGGCATCACATTAGCTATCCTCCAGTCATTTGGTACAGTAGCTGATTTAAATGATAGGTTACAGACTACAGTTAGTAGTCTTGCAATTTCACATTTGAGTTCCTCCTTGGGTGAACACCATCTGGTCCTGGTGACTTATTACTATTTGGTTTATCAATTTATTCCAAAATCTTCTCTAATGACATCTCAATCTGGGACAATTCCACAGATCTGTCACCTAAAAATAAAGGCTCAGGTTTAGGAATCTCCCTCACATCCTCAACCGTGAAGACCAATGCAAAGAATGCATTTAATTTCTCTGTAATGGCCTTATCGTCCTTGAGTGCTCCTTTAGCATCTTGATCGTCCAGTGGCCCCACTGGTTGTTTAGCGGGCTTCCTGCTTCTGATGTACTTAAAAAAAATTTTTGCTATTACTTTTTGGGTCTCTGACTAGCTGTTCTTCAAAAAATTTTCTGGCCTTCCTAATTATATTTTTACATCTCATTTGCCAGAGTTTATGCTCCTTTCTATTTTCCTCACTAGGATTTAACTTCCACTTTTTAAAGGTTGCCTTTTTGCCTCTCACTGCTTCTTTTACTTTGTTGTTTAGCCACGATGGCTCGTTTGGTTCTCTTACTATGTTTTTTAATTTGGGGTGTACATTTAAGTCGAGCCTCTATTATGGTGTCTTTAAAAAGTTTCCATGCAGCTTGCAGGGATTTTACTTTTAGTGCTGTACCTTTTAATTTCTGTTTAACTAACCTCCTCATTTTTTGTGTAGTTCCCCTTTCTTAAATTAAATGCTACAATGTTGGGCCGCTGTGGTGTTTTCCCCGCCACAGGGATGTTAAATTGTATTATATTATGGTCACTATTACCAAGCAGTCCAGCTATATTCACCTCTTGGACCTGATCCTGTGCTCCACTTAGGACTAAATCAAGAATTGCCTCTCCTCTTGTGGGTTCCAGGACTAGCTGCTCCAAGAAGCAGTAATTTCTCCTCTTGTTCACACTGATGTAAACAAGGAGTAACTGATTTTCACTGCCTCACCCTGATATTGTCATTTACATCAGAATGGCAGGGGGGTTGATCCCCACTGTGCCCAGGAATCAATGACTACCCAAGGCATAAGCATCAGGCCCAGTGGATTTACACTGGGGTGAGAGGAGAATCAGGGCTAATGGCCTGGAAACAGGTTTAGCTGCTACAGTGTTTCAACAGGATTCGCTCACTCATTTCCTACCTCAGAATGGCCCGACTCTCTCTCTCAGACTCATTTTGCAGTTTGACTGAATACCACTCGCATATTTTCTCAATGAGGGGAGAAAACAGGAATTTGCCACTTGTCTGCCTCTATTCTGTTGCCTGTCAGCATTCAGCAAATATTTCAATCATAGCCCTTTGCATGCTTCTAGCCCCTGTCATTTAACCTTTGACCCTCCCCGAGTCTAATCCACTGGCCTTTCCCTTCCAATCTTTACAGCGGAGAACTGACTACAGAGTGAGCTGGGGGGGAAGGTGGGGAAGCTGAGGGCAGCCTCCAGTATTTCAATATTTAGAGAGAAAACAAATCTTTGACCACACTCGTACTCATAATTTAATTAGAGTCACAAAGAGGCGGCTGGGATTTCGCTTCCACGTTGAAAGATGATTAAGAAAAGTTACCACATTAAACAGGGAAGAAAGGCAGCCTTTATCTTGGCTCTCCTCAGTATGGCCTGCAGCATCTCCAGGCAGGTATCTAATTGTCTCTGGAGACTTCCTCTCCCCCCTCCCTGTCACAACCACCCTCTCGCAATCTCACATGTCATCAAGATTAGTAGCTAACAATTCTGCTGTCAAAAGCACGTGTGATGAAAATAATGCCCAGAGCGCAGTTTGTCAGTCTCTGGAGCTCCTGCTCCACTTGCATAGCGCAAGGCACGTACAGCCCGGAGGTCTCGATTCCCCTGTATTTCGGCTCGCCAAAAGCATCCAGAGTAGGTTTCCAGAGGCCACATCCAGCCTCCCATTGTATGAGAAATAGCTGAGCCTTCAGTCATGTGGACATTTTAATTGTTAACATCGGTATTTTGTTTCTCTCTACTGTAGACAGTTTGCTGTCTGTTATCTGTCCTTCATATGTAATTAATTGTGCTGTCTCTTGCCTCATTAGAAATGAACCCCTTTCCCCCAACCAATCAAGTCACAGTGTGCATTATTTAGGTTAAATCATGTTTAAGTAACTACATAAATAATAGGTCACTTTTGCCTTTTGTCTAGGCTGAGACTGTTGCTTGGCTTGTTTCTCAACATGCTAGACCAGGAAAGCCTCTAACACTGGCGTCTCTCAAAGGGAAGCTTTCCCCAGGCACTGTCAAGGCAGCATAAGGCAGTCCTGTGGGTTTGCTGTTTTTTTTTAAGCAGTTCTCTCTTCTGGTTCAGAGCAGAAGGTTCACGTAGTATATAAAAGAAGAAGGTGCCAAACTTTAATAAGACAGGCATAAAAGTTAACGCACCAGAGCAAAATCCTGCTAAGCGGATGTTAATCGTTGAGCAAGAAACAATGATAAGGGAAGACATGCAGATTGTTTTGTTTATTTTTTTCTTCGTGTATTCAGTGAAACCATAATTTCACCTCAACATGAATGCGCACCCCCACTCCCCCCCAATTTCAGCAGAGGTTTTGCTGTAGCTAGGATTGAAATCTGCAAGCTACAGTAGAACTGAAAGACTTCAGAAATTCTCTCATATCAGAATAAATGGAAGTGGGCCCCTCTGTATATTGGTTAAAAAATAATCAAGGAACTGGGTGGACAGATTCAAGCAACATAAAAACCAACATGAATCAGGATCTTAAACTCAAACCAAACCTAAACCAAAAACTTTGAGCGTCAGAATCATTCAGTTAGATTTTAAGATTCATTTACTCACATCTCTGCACTTCCTAGGCCAAATCCAAGGTTCTTATACAGATCAGGCTCATGTAAAACCCCCAGTGACATCAACTAACTTGAGGTCTTGAGGATTCAGTTACCTGCTGCCAGATTGGACCAACATGCTGACAGAGTGTGAACGGCTGAGCTCCTACCTGAATACAAGTAGGAAGCACTGGGAAACGCATGAGAAAGCCTGTTCTCCTGAGATTTCCAGCCCAGCGTTAGCATTTAAAGAGATTTGGATCATTTGGATAAGCTTCAGGGGAATCATATAAACTTTTGCATATTTATCTAACCAAGATCAACTATCCTCTTTGGCTTTGGCCATCATCAGTTATGCAACTTGACTAGTCAACCGTTTTAACTAATCAGATCAAACCCAAGGTGCTATATGTTATGTAGGAAGGTTCTGAAATGTTTGGGAGGACTTCAGGGTGAAAAATGCTGGATATATTTTAAGTATTGTTATATTGAACTAAATTACTGCTCATGAAAGTGTCATATTGACAGCCCCCAAAGATGAAGTTCTCTCTCTCCACAGCAATCTCAGCACAGATGATGGAGCAAGATCCTTCCATACCACCTGAAACCAACAAATCTAAGCCCTGACACGGGAAGACCACCCTAAGGAACGACGCCGGTAGTTCTGTCTCCATGCCCATCTTCTCCTTGACCTTTCTACTAATGCTGCTAAAGGGATACCAACTAGGATAGTGGTTTAGGGGGAAATCGAGCTAACCTGAAGTCACTAGCACATATCACCATCAGGCACTGAACAGTAGTTATTCCTTTGTGTCTTTCACTCACTACTGACCTAGGCCAGATTCAAACCCATGACCCATAAGTGAAAGGCATTGTTATAAAGTTACCAAGACGGTTAACTATTCAGTCTTCTTATTACCACTTTCTTGTGTGTAAGAACAGCCATTAACTTATCTAAATGGCAGTCTTGCCTCCCATCTCCACCCGTTTCATCTTCATGATCAAGCAGATGCATCTTTGGGAATAAATGTTCAATTAACCCCTTACAAAGCTTTCCCACTTACAGGCAGACGACCACGAAATGTCCACAGCTTGGTTAGCCAGACTACATGGACTGCTTCACTGTGACACTATGAAAAAGGAAGGGAGAAAGGCAGGAAGAAAGAAAAACATGCAAGAGTAGGGGGTGGGGAAGACAACAATCAGAGATGTTCAATGGGAATGTCCAAAAATAACACAAACAGGATCTCCCTGCCATCTGCTCCAATCCTCTCTGAATGGCTTTCAAAGCAAAAGCCTAGCCAACCCCTGACAAACAAAGCACTGTGCATCACTTTTAATGGAATCCCAATACTGTGTCCCCCTTACACACACACCTTCCATACCCCTCCAGTTGCCAAATAAATGACAGTATGCAAAGAATTTGCTTCGGTTTGGAGGCTGAATAAACAGGGAATAATTTTGCAAGTGCTCCCATATGTCTCTGCTTCTCTGCTTACAATGGACACTAATAAGATTTGCCATAGCTAATTCATTCTTTCACACCAATACCCTATTCTCCACCTTTCAAAAAAAATTCAAATTCTTTCTTCTATCCCACATGTAGTTTTTGCTTTACTTCCACACAGTAGAAGCACAAGTGTTTCCACAACAAAGCCCACCCATCACAAAACAGAATTTTCAACTTAGTTTAGACTCCAAACTTAGGTTTAATAATTGGTTTTACTGAAGTTAATGAGACTGAAAAGCTTTCATATTTATTCTTTTGATTTTTTAATTCCAGTAAAAATGACGGGGGGGGGGGGGGGGGGGGGGGGAAAAGGATGAGGATTTGGTGGTAAAGGGAGAACTGCAAATTCAAACCCAAAAGCGTTGTATTAGTGCATGTAAACCAGAAAGTGAAATTGACTCAATACAAAGGAAAATGACACCCGGGAGTTTTACATTGTCCCACAAAGCAAACAAATACTAGAAATGGTGAACAAATAAACACAATGTTTAAACTGTGATTGAATATCATTGATGGGGATTTTAGTAATCCAAGCAGATACTAGATACAGTACAATATGCTTGGTCACCTATAAATAAGTAAGTAGGTACAAAGGGGATGGGAGCCACAGAAATAGAATTTTTATTTTTGACAAATCTATAGAAAAACATTTAAATCCCACACTTTTTCTTTTTCTTTTTCACTGAGTTATTTTTAAAACGCCATAAGCACATTGCTATCAGAGATGATGAAACCCTTTTTGAAATCTGAGGACTAAATGACTTGAACAAACAAACTATTCCCCCCCGCCCCTTTTCTTTCTCCCTTCTCCATCCCCCGCGAGTGCAGTTCTTGCCTCTCCCGCACCCGCACACAAATGGCCTACACATCAGAAAGGGGGATGGGTAAAGAAGGGCCAACAATTATTCCTCTATATGAACAAGAGGAACACGGTGGAGGAGCAATGGGGGTGGCTGGGAGGGGAATAACGACCCCGCTTCCCAGAAAGAGGACAGAGATTGCGAGGAATCTGGCACAGGAGTTAATTTGCAAGACCTCAGAATTGGGAGCAAAGGTCACACATAATCCAAAGGAAAGATATTTGGTCATCCGGAAGGTCAACACTTCACAGAGTCTGGCAGCAGCTGGACCCTCAAGCCAGCAGCCCCCCATGCCCACTACCGAGCCACCTGTAAAGCCAGCCATGAGGCAGCCAGGGCTGCTGGGAAAGATCTGTGACATGCCAAAGGCTAAAGAATGGATTGTTCTCCACAACGCCACCACCCAACATATACATGCCCAGTCCAAATCCTCACTAGTGGTGTTTGTCTAGGTCCCCCACTGAGCGCAGCCATAATGAGGAATACCTGAAAATCCCGGTCACTATTGTTCTGTCTCTCACTGTCCCTTTTACAGCACTGGACTTGAGAAAACATCCTCTCCATACCACTCTGCTCATCTTTCACACAACGGTACCCTTCGCCAATGTCACTCTGTCCCCTGCCCTGGAAACCGCACTCCTCCACAAAGCGAAAAACCCACTTGTCTACAGCTGGGGGTGGTGCCACTTAAACGTCCTTATTCCCCTTGACTTCAGGGCAGCCTTGGACTCCGTGCAACTTCCCACCCTCATGGACCTGCCTTTTCAGCAATACAGGTCTGTCTCATCTTACATGGGGGTTCCGTTCCGCGGTTAGCGCGTAAAGCGAAAACCGCGTATAGCCAAAACCCCATTGAGTTCAATGGCGGGCGAAATCGCCCGCACTACAGGTATAGTATTAAAACTGTTGTTTTTCTCTCTCTTTTTTTTGTTTTTTTTTGTTTTTGCCGACTGCGTAAAGTTGAAATCGCGCATGTTAAATGTGCATAAGATGCAACAGACTTGTATAGGGAAGGAAGCACGGGCCTGTGGTTAAGACACTCGACAGGGACTCTTGGTATGTGGCTTCCATTTCCAGCTCTGTCACAGAGTCAGATCACCTCATCTCTTTGTGCCTGAGCTCCCAGTCTGTAAAGTGGGGATAACAACACTTCCCTACCTCCCAGGGGTGTTGGAAGGATTCATTCTTTAATGATGCTGAAATAGTACAGTGATTTTGCAGTAAGGGGGGAGCCACATAACAGTAAATAGACTAGACCAGAACAGGCATCTCTTGCACCTCTTCTTGTTCTGCTTTTTCCTCCCATCTAACTGCTCTCTTCCTGTCTCTGGGGGCAATCCCTCTTTTGCACCAAGACCCTCCCTGTATGGAGAAAGCAAAAGGAGGCGTCTAAGGGTACGTCTACACTACGAGATTAATTCGAATTTAGATAATTCGAATTTGGGAAACAGATTGTATAAATTCGATTGTGCGCGGCCACACTAAGCACATTAATTCGGTTTTTAACCACATTAATTCGGTGGTGTGCGGCCACACTACCCCATTAATTTTAACCACATTAATTCGGTGGTGTGCGGCCACACTACCCCTAATTCGAATTTACAAAATCGATTTTGGTGCTACTCCGCTCGTCGGGGTGGAGTACAGAAATCGATTTTAAGCGCCCTTTAATTCGAAGTAACTGGCTCCGTTGTGTGGACGGGTTAAGGATTAATTCGGATTAACGCAGCTAAATCCGAATTAAAGTCGTAGTGTAGACCAGGCCTATAGCACATGTCTGTCTTCTCCTTTTCCATTCTCAACTCATCCCTCCCTTTGAATCCCCTATACATAACGTTGGTGTTATTCTCGCCCATTAACTTGCATTCCCCTCCCATGTCTCTGAGGCTATGTCTACACTTAAACCGCTCCAGCAGCACAGCTCCAGCACTGCAGCTGCCTTGCCGGAACCCTTCAGTGTAGACACTCACTCCGGCCATGGGAGGGATTCTCCCATCGCTGTGGTTAACCCACCTCCCCAAGAGGCAGTAGCTAGGTTGACATTAGAATTCTTCCGTTGACCGTGTGTTCAGTTTAATGATGTCACTCAGGGGGGTAGATTTTTCATACCTTTGAGCGACATAGCTGGGTTGACCTAATGTTTTAGTGTAGACCTGGCTTTAGTCCCACAGATCTGCCTATCAGCACCTCTGCCCTGCAACGCAAGGACCCCTCTGCCTCCAGCAATGCTGTGAATTTCCCAGAGCTCCCGGATCTTCAGACTGGGCACAGTGCAGCTGCCTGCCTTCTCACCTGAACAAAGAAGAACTCCACTCACTCCTCGTCCACTTCAAGATCCATATCAAAACTGCCTTCCTTCCTTTGAAAGCCTTCCATCGATGTATTGCAGGCTACTCCAGGCACCTGTATCTTTCTAACTCCTTTCTCATGCCCATCCAAACACTAGATTCCTTTTGGCATAAGCTTTGGCGCTGTTTCTGCAAGAGCCTTCTCCCTTGCTGCTCCCACCCTCTGAACGGGCCTTCCTATATCTTTCTGCCTCATCCACTATCTATCTATTTTCATATCCGATTTAACAGCCCATATCTATACAGTGCATCATCCCTTTTCTGACCCATGCCCCCTCGCTCTTTTCATCCTGTAATTCAGCGAATTGTAACTATATTATTTAACTCTGTGATGCAAACTGTACTGTATATAATGGGTGTGAACTGCTATGAGCTATTTGGTCAGAGATGCTCATTGTTCTTAGAAGACATAGTGCCTAAAATGTGTCGGTACCCAAAAATAACACAGCGAGGACTTTCATCAGCCAATAGGGCTTCAGAAGAGTGGAATGGGGGTGGGGGGAGTATGTGGAGAGGGATTACTTTTCTACTTTTTCTACCCAGGGATTAACACATGGGTTTCAAACAAGAGGACTCCCTTCCCCAGCTGACAGCAGCAGCTGCAGCTTCAGACTCGCTCACACAGTGGCAGGGAATCGAATCAAAGAGAAAAGAAGAAAGAGGACAACCTTTCCTTGGGGAGTAGGAAACACAATACGAGCCCTTCTGAAACCCCTGCAAATACGGGCTTGATTTTAGTTTTTCTTTGGGAACAAAGGGAAATTGGTATTTTTCAAAATTCTTCTGAAAGCCAAAGCAGCAGATGGTTCATTCCATACATGGAGAAAGAAAGGGGGGGAAAAAACACCCTGCCAGGATACAGATCAGTGAGATGTGACGAAGATGGGCACAGTGGAATGGCCTCTGACCTGGGGATTTCACAAAGAGTTATGAAACCATGTGGACAAGATGCACTGTGTTGCCTGGTACATCTAACATGCAGCTGCTGTTTACCATGATAACATCTTGGGCTTTATTAAAACAGAACAGGAGAAAGGAGAGATAGCTAGGTAGCTAGGTAGCATTTCCCTCTCATCTGTTTAGCAGCTCACAACAATCCTACACCATAATGTTTTAGCAGGGAGAAGTAAAGAAATTCTCCAGCTGAATCGACAGCATCGCAGGGAACGATTTTTTTTTTTTTTTTTTTTTTTGCACTGCCACAATTTGGACATTAATCAGCATCCGCCCCACTTTCATGGGGTTTTCGCTGACACAAAAAGATTCATCTTTTTCTTTTGATTCGGGATGAGTCATTTTGTAAACTGAAACAAGACGAATCAACAGCTTTTATGCTGGCTGCAAATACACATTAGCAAGTGAATTGCTGTAGCGAAACCCAGGTAGTGCAGAGCTTTAGAAGTTGGGATTCACACTCCAGCATCCAAACCCCTCAGTCTAAGCCTTTGACCTTCCCTACCCCCACTCCCAGCTTTTACATCCTTTCTGAGAGATTGAGGCTCCTCCAATTGTAGTCAATGGCAAAATTCCCATTGATCTCTGTTACCATGATCAGGCCTGAAGACTTCGTGCAGCCATCTATGCCTCCCGTGTGACAATAATTACTGGAGTCAATGAACACTGATCCCCGTCAAGTCCAGTAAGGAAGAGAAATGGATCCATCCAGAGCACATTAATAACAGTCCGTGAATCAACCAGGGAAGGCACACAGAGCAGCAATACGAAGTGCTCCCCTCCCATAGGGCAGGTGTAGAACATGCTGAGGCCCCTCCCACTGAAGTCAATGGCAAAACTCCCCTTGATTTCAGTGGGGACCCATCATTCCCAGAGAGCTAATAGCCACTCTTGCCAGTCCCAGGAGCTGATCACCTGAACTCAGGTCCCTCGCATCATGCTGTCACCAATTCCCATTGTTCTCCAGATCCACAGATTGGAACCCCTTTTTTAAAATCAAGCCAGGCACAAGGGAATATAATTACACAAGTAGTTGGATGAAATTAAGAGAGGAAGAAAAATGAGGCTGAATAACCGAGGGAGCGGAAGAAGAGGGGGAGTGATGGGGGGAGGTTCTTTCTAATGATTAAATCTATTACTGTAGAATAGTCTCCCAAGGAGAGTGATCGAAGCTCTGTTGAGAGAATTATTTAAAACTGTACTCAACTACATAGATTCTCCCATATAGATTACCATATAAATCTCCTGCAATGGCAGGACGGGCCAAACAGGGCCGGCGCAATCCATTAGGCGACCTAGGGCACTAACATTTGGAGGGCAGTGACCGAGGCGGCCGGATCTTCGGCCGCCGCCGTTGGGGGCGGCATTTCGGGGGCGGGACCTTCCGCTGGCTAGGGCGGCAAAAAGGCTGGCGGCGCTCCTGGGGCCAGATAAACTCATCAGTTATTTTCAACTAACTTCTTTGACTGTGGTTCTAAGTAAAATGTCTCCCTTCTTTGGCTGGTGTTTGTTGTAGCCTCACAATAATTGTCTCATCTGGGAAAAGCTGGTAATCTATGCTCTGCGACCTGTTTGGGTCAAGAGACCCACCACAGGGAAAGTCCTTCCAGCTGGAGGCAGGAGGATTTCTGGATGCGAGGGTAAGAGATGCTCAGAGGTCACTCAGAGCTTTTCCCTAAGGGAACATCATGACCCTGTTTTGCTTAGCTCTAGTGGGCAGCTTCCAACAAACAGCATACCAGGAAATAAGGCAGGTCCAACAATACAAGCCCCGCTGAGAAGCCGTCATGCTCTCCCAGCACAAAAGGACTATTTTGTCATATACAGTGATATCAAATTTACTGAGAGAAAAGCCATTTAATAAACTGCCTTTCAAGGTAGATTCTACCTTGAAGGACCAAAGAAGCAATTTCCCTCCGTATACTGCCCTGGACAGCTAGCTAATTGCATGACAGGAGTGTTGTCTTTTCCTGAAGCTTCAGGTACCGGCTGATGGTGGGAGGTGGGAACCAACATGGGGTGGACCAATGGTCTGATCTGTGGAGTCATATTCCATGCGCCACTGCTCAGACCTGAACCTCCTGAGAGAAAACAGAGGAGTCAACAAGAGCAGATAGGCCACTTCCTTTGACATTGCCACCCTAGCACCACAGTCAATCAGATATCACTGGGCGAGTGAATATTACATGCCAACTCCCTAAAGGACGATACTCATCGTTTCACTGGTGTGGATCAGGAGTGACTCACAGAATCATCTAGTCCACCCCTCACCCCATGCTGAGGCAGGATTAAGTATATTTAGGCTATACTTGACAGGTGTTGTCTAATCCTTCCAGAACAGGGTTTCCACAACCTCCCAAGGTAACCTGTTCCAGTGCTTAACTATCCTTACACTTAGGGAAACTCTCTAATATTTTATCTAAATATACCCTGCTGCAAACGAAGCCAATTACTTGTTCTCCTACCTTTGGTGGGCATTTATAGATTCCAAGGCCAGAAGGGACTATTGTGATCATCTAGTCTGACCTTCTGTATAACACAGGCCATAGAACTTCCCTGAAATAATTCCTAGAGCAGATCTTTTAGAAAAACAGCCAATTTTGATTTAAAAATTGTTCGTGATGGAGAATCCAACATGAGCTTTGGTCAGTTGTTCCAATGATTAGTTACATTAACAATTTACACCTTATTTCCAATCTAAATTTGTCTAGCTTCAACTTCCAGCCTTTGGATCATGTTATACCTTTGTTTTGTAGATTGAAGAGCCCGTTATTAAATATTTGTTGTCCATGTAGATACTTATAGTTGTAATCAAGTCACCCCTCAACTTCTCTTTGTTAAGCTAAATAGATTGATCTCTTTGAGTCTAGCACCATAATGATTTTCTAATCCTTTAATCATTCTTGTGGCTCTTCTCTGAACCCTCTCCAATTTATCAACATGTACATGACAAACAATTGAGCACCATCCTCTTTATAACAACCTTTTACATATTTGAAGATTTATGTCCCCCTCAGCTGAAATCGGTGGCACTTCAACGATATAAAGCTAGGGCAGTGGGAGAATAAAACCCTTAAACATCTCAAGGAACTACCCACAATGACAGAAGCGTCTGAGAAGAGGATGAGAATGCGTATTTCTCGTTTGCTATTAATAACAGTCTCAAAGATTTAAGGCCAGATGGGACCATTCTGATCACCTAGTCTGACCTGCAGCATGCAGCAACCTCACCCCGTCATTTCTGAATCAACCCCATCAGTCCTCTTTGAGCTACAGCCTATTTTTTAAGCAACAGATTGATATGCACAGCCAAGGTTTCCAAAAGAAACTAGCGATTTGAGGTGGCCAACGTGCAGCGTCTTTAAAGAGGACTGGTTTTCAGAAAGGTTGTGTACCCACCTCCTAAAAATCAGGGCTCTTTAAGGGGGTCTCAAATTGGGTACCCCAAAATTGAAGCACCCCAAATCACTAGTCACTTCTAAAATGTTGGGTATGGATTTTATTATGCATTTCCTCCCCTCCCCCATCACATTTCTTACCTGTAACTTTCACATATGACCTGGATTTGTCATTATGTCGGGAAATTATAGACTTGCTATATCGTTCACAATGGCCACAGGCTGCATTCATAAAGGACAAAAGACTCTGGCTGTGGAGGGGCCCGGGAGTCCTGCTGGAGTTGCAGGCCTGTCTGAGCTTCCATAATAAACTTCTGTTTTCAGAGGTCTTGTAACACCCAGCCATAAAAACTTGCTCCAGGCTAAAGCTCACAAGACAAGATCTCAACCGAGAAGTATTTTTAAATCTTTTTTTCTTTAAATACCATTGGGGGGGGAAGGGTGCAGAAGCATTCAAACTATAAAACAAGCACTGAATGCCTGACTAGGACACCCACAAGAGCAAAGGAGTTCAGAGGAAAGGCAAAAAGCTGCTTTACCCAGCTTGTTCCTCCTCTCCATTGCATAGGCCTGATCTCTTACCTACCAATCTGTGGCAAATACATAAAGGTAGCAGGCCCTGCTCTCAAAGATGGATGATCTTGTGGTTAAGGAATTGGGCTAGGGTGAAGGAGGGCTAGGTTCAACCCCTGGCTCTGTCACAGGCTTCTTGCGTGACCTTGGTCAAGTCACTTAAAATTGATCTGTGCCTCAATTTCCTCTTCGTACAATGAGGGTAACACTATTTCCTTTCTCCTGCTTTTTTTTCCTAGTTAGGCAGTAAGCTTGGCAGGGTAGGGTAGGAGCTGTTTCTTACTCTATGGTTGCACAGGGCCTAGCATAACGGGCCCCAATATTAGTTGGGGCCTTTAGGGTACATGTACACAGCCTGTGGCTGCGAGCCTCCCTGCCTGGCTCAACAGAGTTGGGCTAGCAGAGCTTGCACTACCACGCTAAATATAGCCGTGTAGACATTATGGCTCGGGCTGGAGCTTGGGCCCTGACGCCTAGGGAAGAGGTGGGCTTCAGAGACTGAGCCGCACCTTCAAAGCGCTGTCCACACAGCTGTCTTTAGCGCGCTAGAGTGAGTCCTACTGGCCCGAGTCTGCCGTGGCTTCCAAAACGCTGTGTCGACATACCCTTTCGGCACTGCCCTAATACAAATAATAATGCTTTTCGTTTCTAGGAGGGCCCTGTCAGATTCCCACTCACCCCGGCTGCCTCATATTAACGGAACATATGCGGAGGGTTTCAATTCAATATTAACTAGAGATAGCGTTTCCCATACAGAGTCAGACTCCACTCCACAGTCTAGGGATCGTGTTAAGGAAGGAAGGAAAACACAGTAAATTCAGCCTGTCTTTGAGGGCCACTTATCAAACTGACTCCTTTTAAGCATCCAAAGTGGGAAAAGTCTAAACATTTATTTTTAAATAACTACAGAGCTTTGATTGTTTATCGGGGGTCTTTTCCTTAGATGAAGGTGAAGCTGAGGGAACAACTCCTAAATAGGCGTTTATGTGAGGGAAGTAAACAAAAGTCTGCTGGAGCAATCACTCTCTATGGCTTCTTGGTGAAACTCTCGGTTATATCGCACAGGGCATGTTCCATGCACCAAGAGAGCCCAAGCAGTTTCTTTGGCTATACCATTGAATGTGCACAAGTGTCTGAGTGTGAGGGAGAAGAGGCGGTGTGTGCACTAACGTGCGTGAGAGTCTACGTCTACACTACAAGTGCTACAGTGATGAAGTGGTGGAAGGGGTTTTTCCGTCGCTTTAGTAAACCCACCCCTTTGAGAGGTGGAAGAATTCTTCCATCAACCTAGCTGTGTCTTTTCCAGGCCTTAGGTCAGCTTAACTACATCTCTCGGGAGGAGGGGGGTGATTTTTCACATCCCTGAGCCCCAGCTAGGGTCAATCTATGTTTGAGGTATAGACCAGGCCTGAGTGAGACTGGGCGTGAGCCTGAAGAGGAGGGCAAGTGTGAGTGTGGGAGGGGCTAGAAGTGAGTCTGAACGTGTGTGCAAATATAAGTGAGAGTGAGAGGTAAATGTAAATATGAGCTATGTAAATGTAAATCCGTGTGTTTGAAGGTGTCCATGCAGGGGGGTGGAGGGTCAGGTGTGCACATGAGAGAGAGACACTGGAGGTTTGTCTCAAAGTGTCAGAGTTCGAGTGAACGTGTGTAAATTGGAGGGGAGGGGCGGGTTTGAGACCGTGAAAATGTGTGAAGAAGAAAGGGGTGGGAGGAGTGCATGAGCACGTGTGTTCAAATGTGTGCACTAGTGAAAGGAAGACGACACTGCCCATTTGTAACTGGGTGTGCATGCCCAGTATCTAGCATAGCTGCACTGATCTGGAGGACTCAGAGGAAGTAGAAGCAGTGCTTTCAAAATGCAGCCGGCATCTCCTGACATGGCTGAGCTTTTACAAGACGGGACGTGGGAAAAGCCCATCTCCTGTCCGCCTCTCCTCACCAAGCTCTTTCCCCATGAGTCTGCAGTGAAAAGCGTGACAGCCGAATCAGCTCCAGGAATCAGGTATCTGGGAGCAGCAGGTCTGAGCTCCTCTCCACTCTGCCCCCAGCTGCCCAGAACTGATTCCGATTACTTCCTGACCAAAGCCACTTGGCGTCCAATAAACACACAAGCCCGCACGAGGGATATTTTGTTTTGTCATGTTTTCAACAGAGGAGGCTTGTGTTTAAAGGCCCAGGACCAGAAGCTTCAAATCAATGAGGAAATAGAAGGGAAGAGACCAGCTGAAAACATTCAGAGGGAGGCTGCTGGGTAATTTAAATGAAAAACAGCCTCCACATGGATGAGCTGAAGTGGGTGGCGCAAACCCTGGCTCTATAGCCACTAACCTATTCAAATACAGCACAGTCCTTCTCATTCAGCAGTTTGCTTCGGTGAATAGAAACCACCTAAATTGGCAATCGGTATCATTCTCCCCTCACCCCAGGATCATAGAATATCAGGGTTGGAAGGGACCTCAGGAGGTCATCTAGTCCAACCCCCTGCTCAAAGCAGAACCAATCCCCAACTAAATCATACTGATACTTGTTCCTTTAGCAGATAACTGACCACATGCAAAAACGCCAAGCAGCCTTTGGCAGCCTACCTGGACGATAATGGATGGATCTCTGCTGGCCTGTGCAAGTCATGAAAGTGTGGGGGGGAAAGCCCCATTTTTCTCTTGCACAGGAGACACCCATAACGTGGATTAAGGCAGACACTACTCCCTGCTAACAGCAGCACTGGTAAAACTCAAAGGAAGGGCAAGGATGAGTGAATTTTAATCATCATCATTATAAATCATCCTTCCTTTCCCACATGCCCTATTTTATTTCTGTTTGTTTACTTTTATTGTATTTTGCTCAGCTCCATATAAAGAAACAGGACTGGTCGCTTTCACTTTGTTTATAGATAATTTCACTTTTTGTTTTTTTCACGCGCCAACCCAAGGTCTTCTAATTGGTGTTTCCAACACTGTGCGGGACAGAAAAAATACTAATTTAAATTTACAAAAACATTTCAGAACTATTTGGGACTTGATTCTTCATATTTAGGCCCACGCAGGCCTCTTAGGGCAGTGTTGTGCTGGTCTCCCATTGCAAAGCTGCCGGAAGTCAGTTTATCCAGCCAGTGGAAGATTCCCCTCATGTTAGTTGCTCTGCTGGCACACAGCTGCTGCAGCACACCTCTCCCATCCCCTGGTATAAAGGATAGGTCCTATACCACCACCTTTCCTACACCCTAGTCCTCCCCCACTGCCAAAATGACACCTGGTGTAGGCAGTATAGTTTAGAGCAGCCTCAAGGCTGCTCTGATCTATGCTGGCTTGGTCCCCAGAACAGAACCATCCTCAAGATCAAGGGCCTATAATAGGCTCCTACGTGCCGGGATTCCTTAGCTGTGCCCAGCATCCCTTGGGGGCAGCTGAAAATCTAGCCTTACCATTCTGTGCTGGTAGCATTTCAAACCCACTTTGAACTGATGTAAATGACAATACGAGGCAGTGGAGAATTAGGCCTTTGAGTTCAAATTATTTGACTCTGCCCCTTTAAATTTGCCCTTAATTTGGGGGTTTGGATCAATATCCCTTTCATGCACTCACCCCCACTCCTCCTCCAATCATTTGCTCTTTAAAGGTAGGGAACTGGAGGTGACCATCTATCCATCAAAAAAAAAAATTAAAAAGAAGGGGAGAAAACAACAGGAAGGGGGAGAAGGAGAAGCCCTTCATATAATTGCACCTTAAAAAAAAAATCACGACTTTCTTGAAAGACAAGGGCTTATGCCAACTACATCCAAGTTCAAATCCCAAAGGAAGATGATCATACACACAAGGGGATCCCGAAATGATATGCCCTTCTCAAAGAGAAACAAATATGCACTGTGAGCAATTTGAGGATCCTGCATGCAAATCAGAAGGGAAAGGAATACAGCACAGGGGTAATTTGACAGGAGAGAGAGAGAGATACTGTGGAGGCTCATGAGAACCTGCAGGGAAAGGAGAGTGTGCAGGCCGCAAGTGTGCCTGCTACTCCAAAGGGAAAAGGATATGAACAAGAGAGACAGGAGCACGTAGGAATTCAAGGAGAAAGTGCCTGCGTGGAGGGTATACAAAGTGAAAGGAAAACATGCAAATGGAAATTCAGGAGAACGGGGCACTTGATAGGAACTTCCTGATAAAGACAGCCACTCTTGATTTAAAATCAAGATGTATATATGAGAGAATCCGGGGAGCAGAGCTTCCTATGAATGCACACAAGAAATTTTTTACTGCCACTGCTTATATCTCACTGATAAATTGAGTCACCCTTCCTAAGCATAAAAAAAGGAGTTTTCACGCCCCGAGGCAGTGAATTATGCATATGAGGGGAACTTGAATGGAAGTTTGGCACACTAAGTAACACAACAACAACAAAAATCAAGTGTTTACAGCAATAGGAAAATACAGAGGGCAGCAAACGAAGAAAGAAAAAAAACCCACAGAACTACTTCTCATCTGGGGCTTATTAAACCCTGCGAGACAGGCCTGGAATGTTGATGGATTGCTTCTTAGCATGTGGTGCCATGCTTTTAGTACCCATCAAAGCTGACAGTTTGTTTGCCCACTTCCAAAGGGAAAATGCGCTAGGACTGACTAAAAGATGCAGACTTGCAATGGCCCCGCTGCAGGTGTGGAAGTGAAGGCATGTGCAGCAAATTCGGCACTTGCAAGGTAGTGGAGTTGTGGCTTATGTTGTGTTTTCTTAATCAGAATCTACCTTAGAGTCACAAGTGGGCTGAGACCCATCTCCCTTTCAACCGGTCTGTGACAGTCACCAGGCGGCTAGTTCTTTTAAAGGGAGATCGTCCTCAGCCACCTGTGACAGTTAGGAAGTCCTCTGCAGATACAGAACAGTGGGTGTTGTAAACACCAATGGCTCAGCCCACTCCAACCCAGTGTGAAGAACAGCTGAAATACTACTAAGTATTTACAGAGCAATTTTACAAATTGCTGTACGAATACTAACCAAAATGGAATCCGTCTTTATAGGAGCCCGGCAAAAGGGGCAAGCAACTACCATCAGCCTCCGTTTACGGGGGGGGGGAAACTTGGCAGAGCTAGGACCGAAAGGAAGACATTCCTGGATTACAGCCTAAGTCTCAAACCATTAGGCCAAGGATTTGCGAATTCTTTTTCATAATGGGAACCACACCCAATAAAATCGTCTCCTGGATTCCCTCCACTCTCATTCATGATCACATAACATCCCCGGGGCAACTGCAGTGATTGTTCACATGGAAAAGCAACAGGAGGAAAGTAGTTAGTGTATGTCTAGCTTCTTTTCATGTAATGTAGCTGCTGGAAACAAAGACTGGAGCACACCTCTCCCTCCCCTGGTGAACAGACAGATCTCCACAGACTCCATTCCACCAAGCACCAGTGGTCCATGGACCACAGTCTGAGAACTGATGCATTAGCCCATACTGCCTTATAAACAGAAGAACACTATACGACTAAGAAATCGGCATAACTCCCTCCCTAAGTGGCCACTGAATAAACACTATCGCCCCAGTTCGCAGCCCTTTTGCATTACTGGCATCACCACTCCTTTGTGTACCCACATGCTGTTACTTAAATTGCTTCCATGTTTTCATTACTTGCCCTCTGTGCTATGTGTATTGAAACTCCTGCAAGCATGCTGAAGAGGTATTTGTAAGCACTGGGGACTAACTGTAGCTGTGGTTTAAATTATTATGCAACAAACCTAAGTGATTTTTCAAGTCCTAATAGAGTTAGCTCCTCCTTGGGGGGAAAAATAAATTCGAGCACTAGTCCTCTAGGTGTAGAACAGCCATTTACACCACTGTCGTTCACATTAAGGGCAATGGATAACCTTAGAAGGGTTTGATTTTTATCGGTAGATATAGATACACGTCAATTACACCACACACGTACAAACCAACAAAAAAAATAATAATCGATAATAATCGACATTCTCAGATAGGCAAAGTAAGAAAAATGCTGCTTGAGAACTAGTAGAGTGCTGCCTTAAACTGTATAGAACGCGTTGTAATGCCGGCGTTAAATAATTTCCCACAACTGTGAACATTTCAGTAGATCAAAACGGGGAAAAAATGCTGAAAAATAAACATTGATATTATCTGTCAAAATTATAAAAACAATAAAAATTGAATTCCACCAAGCCTAGCTATGTACAGCCCTTGATCCACGAACCTGCCTCACCGGGAGTTCAAAGTAGTGTGTAGCCCTGAATACGGAACTGGGTGATAAACTGGAATAGTGTCACTGCTCTCAATCCCAAGGAAAAAAATATAGTGGGCCAACATCTCCACTGAGACCAATGGAGTTATGCCTGCAGAAAATTTGGCCCACAGGCTTCACTATATTGTTCCTGATTGCTACTGTTCTCCCCAGTTGATCTGTTGAGTTTGCTTTTGCTAAAGCAACAAGAGATGAAGCCAGTATAACTGTAGGAATAAATACCACTAAAGCACCACAGATCCCTGGCTGGTTTAAATAGTACAGTCTCTTTCTCACACATAAACAAAGCTGGCAGTACTTCTGTAAGCCAATGCAAAAACTCCCTATATGAGATGCATACTCCTCTACATGGGAAAAACCCACAGAAGGGCAAGAAAGCCTCAGCTCCGGTTCAAGTCAAGTTTCAACTTGCAGTTTCCTCCTAACCTCAAATTAACTGTATTTTCACAAAAAAATTCTGTGTAACCCTCATGACGCGCACATCAGCCATTCAGCAACCACATGATTTTACCGTTGCACCCTTTGACCTCCCTTCTCCTTACCTGACCCGAGCAAGGTCTGTCATCGTCTCTTGTTACAACTTGCCTTCATTTAGGGCCTGATTCTGCAAGCTGGTTGGTGAGCAGCACTTACTCACGTGAGTAATCCTATTGGCTTCATGGTTTCAAGATCAAGCCCTGCAGACTGCTAGCACTTCTGGGGCAGGGGCATTTGGCTGTGAAAATCATCAAAGCTACCACATTGTCCTCTTTTAAATCCCTCTCCACGCTTCTTCGTGGAAACTCCAACTGGACAACGGTTAGGCAGCTGGTGCACTGTGAGCCCCATTTATTATGCTAATCGTAATCACCTCACCCTTATCTTGTGCTCCCTATCTGTGGATTGTATCCACCTGTTGTCTCTTGCTATATATTTTGATTACCCTGCCCCAAAGAGCTTACAGTCTTTTTGTTATATGGGTGTTCAGTGCCTAGCACAAAGGGGCTCCGATCCCTGATGGAAGCATCTATGTGCTACAGAAATGCTTGGTGTCACGGACTTCAAAGTCACATACTCTGCCCACACACCCGCAAAAAAACTGCTGAGATCCATATCTTTGAATCTCCTGACCTTTGCATGAGTCAAATCTCATCCTTAAAGTTGCAGTCCTGTAGGCGTTTTGCATGTCACTTCCACAACTATTGTTTGTTGACTTAAAAAAAAAAAAAAAAAAAAACCACTTTAGTCGGATGGCCATGCAGGCAGCTAATCACACTATGATGCTAGTATCTTTAATTTGGCCCTGATTTCCAATAAAAACCCTGGAAGTTCTTCTTGATCCATATACGTCACTATAGTCAGTGTGTCTTCTTAACAGTATGGTTCCACAATCATATGCGTTTGTTTGGACACACAATCATTAACAGCCAGATTGTGATACCGTTATTAATGTTGGTTTCTATTTCACACAACAAACACTCCCATTGAAATCAACAGGACTTCTTGTGGAGTAGGTTGTTACTCAGTGCGAGTAAGAATATTAGTATCTGGGCCTAAGCATTTATTTACTTTACTTTAGTGGATATCCAGATATCTGGAAATCCGCATCATAGTGGATAAATGGTCCAAAGAAATCACTTCACTGAGTTAAAAGTAACGTATTTCACCCACATGCAGTATGTTATTCACTGGGATCCAGAGAAAAATTCTCCTTGCTTTCAGTCCTCATGAGTTCACACTCCTTAAGATTCACTTTGGCTAACCCAGCACAGGATCATGCATTTCCACCCAATGTAAAGAATAAGAAATCTCAGCCCAAAGGGTACTTCAAGACTATGATAAGCGCCTGGAAGAAAATGGGGCTAATAATGGAGGTATCTTCTCAACCATAACTGTAATGTTGATTACAGCCCGCACAATGCTGTAATCAAGAGTAATGGAGCCATTAGCCCCGTATATAGGTACGAGCGCATTTGTTCTCTGCACACATACCTGTATTTGACAATGCGATCAAAAGCTTACAAAACAAAGTTGTGCTCAGACACGTAGCGGTTAGAAATGGGGGTCATCGTTTATCAGTCATTTAATTAATAATCTTAATTCTCAACTACATACAAATCAGAAAAGGCCTTTGAAGGATCAGGATTTTGACCTCCTCAGCACTGGCTATTATAAAGGACAATTCAAGATCATCTTCATATTGTACATGGGACTGCTGGACTGTCCCTGGTTTGTATCAGCTCCGTGTTAACCAAGCAGAGCTTGGCAAATTGGGTGAAGGTTATTTCTTGTATACACACACACACACACACACACACACACATCGGAAACCTTTTGTTCTCAGCTGATTAGTCTAGCCTCTCCGTGACCTTTAGAAGCGCAACTGGTTCCGGGCTGCGTGAACTCAGGCAACCGACCACAGCACAGAGGTGCAGGTTACCCAGGTTAGTCCCACTCCCAGGAGTTCCCAGCAAAGCAGATGGTCCCCCCATACAGCGAGCAGGAACAGGAAAACCCACTGTGTTCCAAATCTGTTTTGGTAACAGGGCTGGTTCTTATTATTTCTGCAAAAGCAGAGTCCAATACCCAGGGCCAAATCCTGCCCTCAGAGGCATGCGGCTGGCTCCCAACACCTTCCCAAGAGGGCTGGGGGCATGGCCTAGTGGGAGTTGCATGCATGCACCCGTGGGCAGAATTTGGTCCTCATTGTTCAGAATGTCTGATCAGATTATCTCACTCAGTCCATGCAGCACAGTCTTGTGTAAAAACAGGCAAAGGGGGCCAGGGAGAGGCGGGAAACAGCTCAGTTCATCAGCTGTGAACAGCTAATAAAGAGGAAAAATAAATAAGAGGCCACTTGAAAGCACTGGTGTCCTTACCTTCTTTTTGGAGTGCCCTCTGTCCTCCTCTTTAGCTGCTTTGCTATTTTTCCCACCTCGGGAGAGTTTCTGCTCGCCAGACTGCTTGATGGTGATTTTGATCTCAGGTGGGCAGATATAGTTCTCCAGGTTTTTAGGGGGCTTCTTGGCTCTCTTAGTGGTCTGGATTTTCAGCTTCAGGCTCCCCTCTGTAAAGTTAGCCTCCTTGATTGAAAACTCCTGCTCCTCCAGGCCATCTCCTGCCACCCATTTCTCGCTGTCTGCATTGGAAGTGGAATCCACATCTCTCCCAGAACCCAATTCATCCTCTTCTTCTGGCTCCAGTCGTTCTCCGCTCACTGGGATCCCTTTCCCGGAGCCTGAAGCAGGCAACATGGTCTCCCCCGTGCAGCTAGAAGCAGGTGGAGGCTTCGCAGAGGAAACCGTGGCCGGCAGGAAATCCGCCTCACCTCCCCTTTGCCGGGAGCTGCCTAGGGTCTCCCTTGCCTCCATGGCAATCTCACAATGCACTGGAGTTTTATAAGAGGGAAAGGGGGAAGGGGAAGGTGATGAGGAGAAAAGGGGGGAGAGGGGGGAACCCCAGGAACTGAATGGTAACTGTCTGTAAAATTTAAAGTCCCAATAGTCCGGACACTGGAAGGAGCTCAGAAGTGATCAAAGCCGCAACTGTTGAAAGAAGAGAGAAGAAAAAGGAAGTCAGCACTCACGCATGTGTCAAAGTGCAACTGTAGGACTGACTGAAACAGAGCACAACTGGGCTTCCCCAAGATGGGTCCAATCCAGCACAGCACTGCACACCTGCTGCAAGGTCCTGAGCGCCTTCAGTGAAGCACAAGGGATTTGACAGCACTCAGAACCAGCCAGAACTTGGGCCTAAAATACTAGGGGACAGCCAACCAACAAACAATGACAATGTGCACCCCAATAAGATCGACTGGATAATGAAACATACACACACACAGATAAACGTACGTACATCTACACTCTACTTAAGCTGCTTAGATTTGGGATTCATTTGCACCAGATCAAGCTGGAACTGCATCGAGGGTGAAGTTCCACTACTGCTTAGGGCCCTGGAGGAAACCTGGAGGCCAACATTTTCAAAAGTGACTTGTCACTTCACATACCTCCGTTTTTGGATGCCCAACCTGAGAGGGCTGATTTTCAGAAAGCCCCCAACCCTTGAAAATCAGGCCCCCTTTAAGGTTTCAAGTTGGAAACCCCAAAAATGGAAGCACCCATTATCTAATCCCTTTTGAACATCTTGACCGGATGGACAGGAGAAGCTATAGCGTTTCAATTGAGATAAAGCAAAAAAATAGGCATGTTTCACGCAGAGTTATATAAAAACCAAGACAAACACCCAACATCCAGTGAACAATATTCTAGGGAACCACCTACGTACAAAATCTTAAAGCAAATAAGGATTTCCCAACCCACCCTTTGTAGCAACAATAGGGTGACCAGATGTCCCGATTTTATAGGGACAGTCCCGATATTTGGGGCTTTTTCTTATATAGGCTCCTATTACCCCCCATCCTCATCCCGATTTTTCACACTTGCTATCTGGTCACCCTAAGCAACAAACTGTAGAGGCAACCCTGGGCAACAGCAGTTTGGCCAGTCATCAGTACATGTCCCCTTGTATATTTCACTGTAACACCACGTCGTTCTAGAACACAGCTCGGCACGAGAAATCAGATAAGCTCTCCTGTGGGGACTGCAGTTTGCATGGCTCTCTACTTTCCACTTTTTAAAGTTCTTCAGATGACCTTAAAGTCCAGGGGAAACGATCCTGCGCATGCACCCTTTACTCAGATTTCCACTGGAATACCGCCAGAGGTCACTGATCTAACCTTGGCCTGTGACGGTAGTGGTGAAAAGTCCTTACCGTCCTACAGCTAAATGATGTGGTGACTTGAGTACAGTTCCTAGTAGACCGATATCCACATGAAAGCACCATCAATAACACTAGCTGGCTTCCTTTTTGGCAGAGGAACTAAGAGCTGTGTAACTCACAGAGAGTGAGCTATCAGCTGGCTCTAGAAGTGGTTTCTCTGGCTCATGATAGAGGTACATTGGCAGAGCAGATGGAGACATTTGTGCTCAAGTTACATCTCTTCTGTGGATAAAGATGGGACCATCATGTCCGGAGCAATTGAGCGCACCCTTCCCATAAGCACTAAGTTGAAAGGTATCCCGCCTATGCAAAGGGAATAACAACCCCTCACTCAAAGGGTTTTTTGGAGGATTAATTACCGTATATACTCGTTCATAAGCCGAATATTTTTGGTAAAAAAGTGACGCATCAAAGAGCGGGGGTCGGCTTATAAAAGGGGTCTACACCAACATTCAATGATTTTGAACTCTATGGAATCATTGAATTGAATATCTAATACATTGTCATTTTGTTTACCTGGAGCGTCTGCAGGCATGGAGCCCCTCAGCTCCCTGTGGCCGCGGTTCGCCATTCCCAGCCAATTCCCGCAGCTCCCAGTGGCTGGGAACGGCAAACCATGACCACAGGGAGCTGAGGGGCTCCAGGCCTGCAGACGCTCCAAGTAAACAACATTTCTCGACCCGCCAGCGGCTTACCCCGATGGGCCAGGAGCCAAAGTTTGCCAACCCCTGAAATATAGGGTCGGCTTATGAAATGGTCATACAGTTTTTGCTATTTTTACCTAACCATCTTGGGGGGTCGGCTTATAAATGAACGGGCTAATGAATGAGTATATACGGTAGTTAATGCCTGTATGTTGCTTTGAACATGGGGAGGTTTCGCTTAACACTAGCTAATATAATTATTAGTTTAAATAGGGGACATATCACACCTGCCTGACTGTTTTGATTATGCAGGTGTAACCCACTCTTGGAGTTTGCCAGCTCCTAGAATGCTGGACTGAGCCACTAAGGGGGTCCTACCCTCTGGATCCTGACAATAATGGCTACCGGAGTGCTCTGACACCATTTCCCAATATGCTTGGAGACAGGGGCAGGGAGAGAGGAATTAGAAACTCCTGCTGAGGCCAATAGGCTTCTGCATGGGGGGAATATGGGTAAAAGATGAGCCAGGGCTGCTCAGCCCTCAATGAAAGGATGCAGCCTGACTCAGAGACACAGACTCTAGGTTTAGTTTCAGCGTTGGGTCTGGGAGCTGAGAGAGAAGCCAAACAGCCCAGGGAGCCTCTGGTTAACTCCCCCTCCCCAGTGCCACAAAGGGGTCTTTGAACTGCAGCAGGAAAGTCGCACGGACCAGGCGGTGACAACTCCGCAGAGACGACCGTCCAGACTGGCAGAGATCCAAGCCGGCACTGGCTACCAAGAGCCAGGTGAGACCCCCACAGGACTGAAGACCAGGGAGCCAGGAGAGGACCCTGTCCCACCCAGGCGAAGACACTGTTAGAGGACCCCTTTTCTTTTTGTTTCAGCCAGCCAACATTTGAAGCACTGCAGCACTCGCCTCCGGACTCAGCCTCTGGGTACCATCCACTTGAGGAGGTGCCAGGGAGGGAGCTGGGGGTTGGGAAGAGCTGGGAGTGTTGGGAGGTGGGAAATGTGTTGATGTTTAGTATTCTTCGTTAACTCTAACCTTTTCCTTCCCCAGATCCCATCTTCCTGCTCCCAATAAAGTCCCTCTTTGTTATGTTGTTATTTTGGGGAATATCATTTCTTTGCTGGGTTTGTGTTGAGGTACTTTACTGTTTCCAGTGTGCTGCGTTTTATACTCCTTGCCAGCAGTGGTAGCAATATTGTGACTTGAGCACAGTGAGGAATCACCTTGGGTGGAGGCACCAGGTGTCACAAAAACAATTGCACCCAGGACCCAACCCCCGCAAAGAGAAGGGAGCAGCCCCTGCAGGTAGCAAGCACCAGGGAGGAGGTTTGAGCCCTACCTCGGAGGAAAGGGTACAAATGTAACTGCTCCATCCAGTTAACTGACCTGGCCCCTTGCCATGCTTTGTGCCCAAATAGATGATGGCATCAGGGTCAGAGATACCTTCCATTTCCATCCATGCCAATCAAATAACGCTCCTTATTTATCCGACATTTTGCATGGTTACTTTCCTTACAGAGGAACACACCGTTCCCACCAGAGTACTGAAATAAACATAAGACGTTAACGTTCTGCTGTGCAGCATTCCTGCAAGTTACTGCTTTGGTATGCATGCAAGTGCAATGGGCACTCTGTACCGGACCTCCACCCACAGGACATTAACCCCTTCCCCTGCTGGGAGAAAGAGCAAGCAGTTTCTTGCAGAGACAAGAAGGGCACCAGGATGTGCCCCTTCCACTGGGCAACAATGGAGGCCGCTTTAGTCTGCAGAGAAGCAGCTACAGCATCCAACCCATCAACAAAAAGTGAACTAGATTTGAACATCATTTCAAAACAGGGCCCAGAACAAAACCCTGAACCCGAACTCTGGGAAGTTCATATAGAGATTGGAATTTCTCTCTACGCGGCTAGGGACTGACCAAAACCTAGGCTCCTACCCCAAACTTTGCATCTGGATCCCATCTACGTGTCTGACTCTGATCTAAGTTACATCAACGTAAATCAGGAGTAGCTGAATAAAGTCATCTGTCCTGCATTCACACCAGATGGGTGTAAATTGGGTCAGATTAGGTCCTAAGAATCTTGGCGTCATCTTGTGTTAGAATCTGCAAACCATGATATCAACAGACCTGCAGCAATAAACAAACAATGATGCACTATATCTCTGTACAGGAATTAAATGGGTCATTGGTTAAGGTAGCTCATTATTCTGCATCAGGGTTCATAGTTAAATGACTTGGGCAATGGGACATTATACTTGTCTTTCTTGTTTGGGCAGACTACACATGCTTTGACTAGTTAGGAAACCTCAGTTCAACCTCCTGAATAAGCAGTCTCCTGGGTAGTTCCCCACCTCTATTCTTTTCCCCAGTTTCAGGCATGCCAGTGCTGTGAGAACTATTTCAAATTTTAAAGCACTAGGCATGAAGACAACACTAGACATGCTAATGGCAGATACCACAGGAGTAAGTCACTCAGTAGGAGCAATGTTATTTCTACCAACGTGACAATACCCTTTTGTTAGTGTATCCCTAAAGCCTCACCCACAAAGATACGAGGTTATGGGCATCTTTGGAGATGAAGAAAATGAAATTAGTGATCAATAAGAAAAGCTTTAGGCAACATCTGTTTTCTTCATAGTTATAAAGTCAAACTCCAAACCAAATCCTGGGTCCGAATATTGGGAAAGTTTCGTCCCTGATTCAGATATCGTGGCTGGGGACTGACTCTAGTCATTTTGCATTGTCACCTGGCTCTGCTGTTCCAGGTTTCATCAGGGGCTGCAAGTGAAAGTGCCAAAATAAAGCAAGAAAGGTTCTTCTGGCCCAACTGGCTGTGTGGAGAGCTGGAATTCTAGTGGGAAAGTTTAATTTCCCTATTTTACAGGTCCAAAGGGCTGGGCTAATTCAGTCTTTTAAATGTTTACCCAAACTAACCTTCCAGATCTTTGGAGATTTACAGTGTTAGGTGATGGTCAATAACCTACTACAGGTGCATCACATTCTCTGAAATAAATTCCCAGCAGAAAGTGTAACCACTAGCAAGCCTTGATTTTGAGGAAGGATAATTCACAGGTGAATGAGATGAGTTTCAGAGAATTTAGCATTAGTTCTTAATTAGGGAGTTTTTCCATAGTTCAGCTGATAAATGCAGATGAAGGAACAAATTCTGTGTGCTAAATTCTGTTTATGGATGTTCATATCCACTTCAATGGGATTCATATGTACATATCTAAGAGCAGGATTTGACCCTAAGAGTTGTGAGTTCAAGAGCTTGCTCTGGATCTTGGACATCCTAGACTTCTACAAGAATAGGATATGAGTTTGTTTCCTTCTGTTGCTTCAAGCAGCTACACAAACTCTCCAGTGTGGAAATGCCAGAACGGTGAACTGATTAAGCAGAACATTTGCTAATGACTGAAACAGCATCCACGCACTAGATGCTTGTGGGGGAGAAGTGCTACAGAATTTTGGATTCTGCGTGTAAGGAGGTGCCAACTCTGTGCTCTCTTTGCTCTTTACACAATAATAACTATATAAAGAAACCAGACAGGAACAGCCACATCCCAAATACTTGTTTTTACTAAAGATACACAAACATGCCTCATACAAACTGCTACTCTGGCTGATTTCTTGCAGCTTTTAAAACACAGCGAGCACCTCTAGATGGCTCTCAAACTATTTAAAGGGATATTCCTCTAAGCCTAAACACTACAATACACAAATTGAAGTCATTACTGCAGCTACTAAAGCTTCTCTTTTCATTCATATAGCTCAAAGTGCCTTACAAAGAAAGTAAATACAATTAACCCTATTTACGTATGGGGAAACTGAGGCACAGACAGGGGACGTGTCTTGCCTGAGGTCAGCGGTGGAGTCAAACTAAAGCCCCCATCTGACCCCACTCTGGTGCCATAGCCACTGGACCACTCTTTCCCCATGTGAGATACACTTGCTATTTAACAGCAAAATCCCTAACCACTGATAAAACAACAAAAACCCAGGAAGCTTCTCCACTTCATCCATTTAAAATTGCACAAAGCGCTGGGGAATACACAACAGTATTTGACAATCATGTATCACCTTTCATTCCAAATGATTCCAAGCTACTTCACCAATTATATACCACCACTGAAATGCAGCTACCTCTGGGGTGGAGGCCACCAGACAACATACAGTACACTCAGGGGAAAGTTTTGGCCAAAGACACTTGAAAAGTGTCAATTAATCTGCAGTATCCACATGGGGCAGCAGGAGCTTGGGTTTTAAAGTCTCATAAAAAAAGTTTAAACGTTTTGCTGGGATAGTTATAGTGGTTGGAGTGGGGGGGAAAATCACACCCCAACCACAGCAAAAACCGTAGTGTAGATGCAGGGATACTGACAAAACAGTCCTTTCCTCAAGTATAGCTTATCTCATATATGGAATTGGGATAGGCTATGCTGCCAAAGGAATTCTTCTATACATTGCATCGCCTCAGGGTCAGTTTGCCAGTATAGCTATACCAGCAAACCCTTTCTAGTGTCGGCAAGGCCTGACATACAGGAAGCTGCATGGCCCTCAGTTTATCTACTTTGGGAAAACAAAGAAGTCTCTCCCAATTCCACTAGTTTCAAAATGTCTAGGAATTTCATACATGATGTTCAGACCACTAAGGGTATGTCTACACAGGAATAAAAACCTATGACTGTCCTGGGTCAGTGGACTGGGGCTCAGGCTCCGGGGCTGAAAAATTGCTGTGTAGACGTTTGGGCGTGAGCTGAAGCCCAGGCTCTGGGACTCTGCGAGGGTGGAGAGTCCCAGAGCTCAGTCTCCAGTCCGAGCCTGAACATTTACGCAGTGATTTTTAGCCCAGCAGCCCGAGTCAACTGAGCTGGGCCAGCTGTGACCATGCCACAGGGCTTTTATCCACCTATAGACGTGCCCTGAGTTATCGCCTCTGGCCACAAAACTCTAAAGAGACCTAGTCGGCATTGGCAGGGCACTGGAAAAGGCACCATGACAGCTCTTTTCCATCTCTGCGACGGGTTCTACAATAAACATCCTTCTGCCCTTCACCTGTGTTGGGCCTATCACCTCCATCACAGGAACAAGGGGGAGGAAGACGTCCCTTTCAAGCTAAACCAACCCACAGAATCAATAAATGAGGGACCGTAGAGGTCTTGGTGATGTACTTTTCCTACAACTCTTCAAAGTTTGACACTTAATCTGGTTGGTTGGTTGTTTTAATATAGAACAAAGGTTCCTACATGCCTGGGGAGGCACTTTTAAATATTTTGTATATCTAAACAAACACAGATGAAGAATCAAATCCGCAGGAGATATAAACAAGGCACAGCTCCAGGGAAGCCAGTGGCTCTGTTGGTTTACTAGTGCCAAGCATCTGGTCAACAAACAATAAATGTAACCTTCACTCGTTTTCACTGGACTCCTACAATCTAAAATCTAACTCTGTTCCAAACCTTTCATCATTTTATTGGTGCTCAATAAAGTGCAAGGCAAGTAGGAATCAGGACGTCCCATAAAGCGATGTTCAACAGCCAAATGTCAGAAAGGCTGGGGATGGACTAGGTAACCCGCTGTCTAGAAGTATCTTGCAACCATGTGATGTTGCAGATAGCTGTGTACACACACACACACACACACACACACACACATAAAGACAAACAGAATTGAAGGCCCATGCACATCCATAATTATACAGGCATGTAGGTGTACTACACACATATGTATCTGTCTCTTCAACATAGAGACATTAAATGGTAGATTATGGAATCATATTTGATTCCATAATTAGGTTTGAGGTTCCATAATTCGATCAGATAGGTACCTTTCTATGTAAGTACCTATCAGAGGAGCACTGAAGGGAGGGCCAACTGAATGATCAAACAACTGACTCCACCATAAATCACAATGCCCATAAAAGACATACTGCCCACGGTGCTGCTGCGGCAACAGCAGAAACCACAGACAAGTGTTGAGCAGTGAATGTCCGGGGACAACCCCTGATGCCCATACCCAAGGTGGGGTTCTGAGCCTGCACAGCAACAGGCTTGCAGGAGTTCCCCGT
This sequence comes from Terrapene triunguis, assembly GCF_002925995.2. Lineage (NCBI taxonomy): Eukaryota > Metazoa > Chordata > Testudines > Emydidae > Terrapene > Terrapene triunguis. The sequence continues at coordinate 5,371,406 of NW_020664420.1, read as the reverse complement.
TTGCACATGCATGTTGAAGACTAGTTGTGTCTAAGTGGGATGCACTTAAAATTACATGAATATTTTTTCATGCACACAATTGAAACCTAGTGATTATTTGCACTTCCTTCCTTTCTCCCACACACTCACCACCCAACTCAGAGCGATGTGCCTCACCACCCCTAGCAAGCCACCAAGCAACATCTCTCCCATCCCCAAGTGCCTGTCACAAAGGGGCAAATTCTTCACTGACTTATACTCTGTGACAGGGACGGTTCTATGTGTTTTGCCGCCCCAAGCACGGCAGTCAGGCCGCCTTCGGTGGCATGCCTGCGGGCGGTCCGCTGGTCACACGGATCCGGCGGCGTTTCTGCGGGTGCTCTTCCGGTCCCGCGCCTTCCACGTACCTGCCGCCAAATTGCCACCGAAGCCGCAGGACCGGTGAACGTCCCGCAGGCATGCCACCAAAGGCAGCCTGACTGCTGCCCTCACGGCGACCGGCACGCCGCCCCCCACGGCTTGCCGCCCCAGGCACGCGCTTGTTGCGCTGGTTAAAACTGCTGTTGTTAAAACTGGTGTAAATGAACTTTCATTAGATTCACACCTGTGCATCTAAGGGCAGAATTTGACCCACATCTCCCCAGTGAAGGCCATGTGTTGCCCAATCCTCTGATTTGTATTACAATCGCACCTGGAGGGCCAGACGGAGATCACAGTACAAACACAGCGGGAGATAATCCCTGCCCCAAGCGGCTTACACACTAGACAAGTCAAGAGGTGAATGATTTGCCCAAGATCACACAGCAAGTCAGCAGCAGAGCTGGGAACAGAACGCAGCTCTCCTGACTCCCAGGCCACTGACCTCTCCCCTGGACCAAGCTGCACAGAGTATAACGCACCGTAGCAATAGACATCATGATCCAGGGTCCAATGCAGAGCACAGTGTGGTCTATAGTAGTATGACCCACCACAGGAAACAAGCTATTTCTATAATACGAGCAGCAAGCTATTTGCGGGACAGCAGCAACCTGACCTGAGGAGGGTACTCTGGATAGCTGCTTAGCCTAGATGATCACAATGGTCTCTTCTGGCCTTGGAATCTGTACTGGAAGTATTCACAGCTACTACAAATGGAAAATTTATAGTATTTAGAAAAAGGATATAGAAGTAGAGGCCAACTATGGAGAACAAACGCCACGCAATTCCATCAGTTCCATCTTACCAAACTTCCCTAGTCTGACCTGGCTCTTGGAAGTCTGCCATCCAACACGGTAGCCTGATTCTAGCACAGACGTGGTAGCGCTCTAATCTCTTTCTCTCCCTCTGATCAAACATTCCCGGCTGCACCCAGAAACTTGCTGAAAATGATTCCTCTGCATAAATCATTAACGAGGGCTTTGGTTGTATTTATAGCTGCGGCCACACTTTTTTTTTTTTTTTTGAGGGGGCGGGCAGAAAGGGTTGTGTGTGTTTTTGTTTTTTGTTTTTCCCTGATGCAAATGCCAGGGAGTCCAGCACTCCCTCTTTCAGGGCAAAAAAAGTGCATTTGATAGGGGATGCACAATGACTGGGCTCGGTACCCTTACCACAACCCCGAAACGACGGCACAAGGATGCATAACAAGAAGACTGCAATCCAGTGTCCCTCCTTCACCTTGGCTACATGCTGTCCAAAGAGTCTCATGTGACCAAACTTTGTTTATTTCAAACGAGATCATGCCTATGAAAGGTTGGATTTTGGGGGGAGCTTATCACAATGTGGTTTTGTTATTAAAGCCCTGACAATGACCCAGATTCTCAAAGATCTTTACGCACTTAGCGCCCATTGATTTCAACAAGAGCTAGGCACTGGATACCTTGGAGGACCAAAGTAGTTGGCGCTGTACAACACACATATAAGGACTGTCCTTGCACCAAAGAGCCTACAGTGTCAAGGAGCATCTGAGATATGCTGGGACACCAAGAGGAAAGTGTTAATTTGGAACGTAGATGGCAGTAGTTTAGTTTTGCTTCTTTTCGTTATCCTCTTCTAAAGAGCTGGAGCAGAGAGGGCCTTTGATTGACATCGATTAGAGTTGAGGGGAGCTGGTGCATTGGAACTGGGAGGTCACAGCTTGGAGGTGTGATTCTGAGTGTGAGTAGATAGATTCAGGCTGGTGCGCTAAAACTAGCAAGGTTGACATTGCAGCCCAGCGGTGGCTTGCACTAGCCACCCAAACTCGGACCTAAAGGGCTGGGCGGGCTTGGACTCAGCTAGTCGCTGCACCACAACTCCTCAAAGCTGCTATTTCCCTGTTGAATTGCATCTCCACACCTGTGTCCATTGGGGAGGAAGGCAAGGCCGAGATAGGCCCAGCGTTACCATAGTTAAAGACCAAAGGCTGCCCTCAGTTACTCCCCTGTAATCCGACTGTCTTCAGTGAAGTCTGACAGACGAAGCTGGGGGCAGAATTTGGCTCCATATATACATGCACAAGGGCAAAGTTAAGATTATCCATTCGTCTTTAATATGCAGATATTCTGACATTTGTGTGCTTTCAGTTGCATCACTGCCATTTCTTGCATATAATTTCCCGAGCTTTTTTACTTTAAAAGAATTCCCGGGTCTGTAACTAACACTGTCCATGTGCTGAGGCACAATAGAACCTGCAAATATCATGAAGGCCACACTTTAAAACTTACAAGGTGCTAGTTAATCAGAGGCAGGCTATAGTCCATTGATACTGCAGCCCAAGTACAAATACGGTACAAAGTTGCTAGAATGTACCCTTAGAATGGCCTAATCTAATCCCAAATCAGCAGAAAGACTCCCATTAACCTCAATAAGTATTTTATTAGACCCTAAATGTATATGGACCAAGATAGTTCCAGAGATTGCTGACTGAAACATCCATAGGTATTAAGTGAGACTGTCTGTGTTAATCAGTAGTACAGCATTTTTATATATATATATATATATATTTTAGCAGGGCCCCGATTAAGAATAAACCAACTTTCTTCAAACTTATCTTGATTTTTAGGACCCAATGAGATCTGCTAGCCATGCTCAGTTGGAAGAAAATCAGTGCAGTAGTCTTAAAAGTTTTGAATATTTAAATTAGGCAAGCTTTCAGTGGCTACCACTTATCCCTCTGAACGCTTCTGCACAGTGCATCTCTAAGGGCACATCAACAGACAAAGTTTTCTATTGGGCATGCTTGGTATGCAATTTTCAAATGGTCATAATTTTTGTGACTCAAAACTTTTTTCTCTCACACCAGGCAAAGGCAGAAGTTCGCAACAAGCACTACATTCCTACTAATTTATCTGTTCAAATTCCGGCTGTTGCCCAGTCTAAAAGTGTGTGGTTAGAAATAATTCAAAAGGCAAAGGTGATTTCCCCCTACTCCCACACCTTTTCTGAATCAATTACATGGCAACTAACAACGGGAGGGAATTTGCTCAACCGTTCCCTCCTCCCACACCCCAAAAAAACTCCATCAACCAAACAACACTTGAAATTGTTCAATGCAAAATGTGAAAGTTACATATGCAAACACGGGTTGATAACTGAAACCAGTTAAGACTAATAGGTGCCCACAATAATACTTTGCATGTAAACAGCCTTATTCATCTGAGGACCTCAAAGCACTTATCAAATGTACTTAATTAAGCCTCACAACTTCTCTGATCCCTTATGGAAAAGCACTGAAGAATTTAATAGAACATTATACCCTTGGTATTGAATATTGTTATATTCCTGCTATAGAATTCTACAGGAAAAAGTATACAGAAAAGATTTCATTCTCTAGCAAATTAATAGGATTCCAGATTAATTTCTATAGAAGTCTGTTAAATTCATTGAGGCCCAGAAGTTCAGGCCTCTCTCCATTTGATATAGATATAAGATAACAAAATCATAAATAAATTAATAGTAGCAGGTTGGTTTTAACATCCAACTATTACTTTACCACAGCTTGCCGCAATGGCAAATTATTTTTTTGTGGTTTATACCACTATCCTCCCCTGTGCTGGCTGGATGGCCTGGGATATGAAACAAACCCAACGCCAATCCAAAAGGGGAAATGGTCTTTTTTCCCCACATTCTAGATGATAAACAGAATCCACTTCTCCCAACTCCTTGCCATACTTCCGCAACTTGTGGAAGACATGCTGGATTGTTCCCAGGCTTTTGTCCAATTTAACTAATGTTGTTGCTTGCTTTGTTCTCCACATCCAATTAAATGATATTGCGGAATCCAGACAGCATGTTGCGGAGTTCTGCTTCTTCACAGCATCCTGTAGATTTCTAAGCAGGTCAGAATATGCAACAAACTTTTCAAGCAATGTCAAGAGAAAGGTTCATTCTTAAAAAGAAAAGACGAGCTTTGAGCCTGGCTTATGCGCAGTTGTGTTAACAATGCACAGCTGCAATTTGGTCATGTGTCTGAATAAAACTGGGGAATGGGCCCAACCCATAAAATCTGGATCCACTTTCAGACCAGATAGCGTCTCAAAGCTAAGAGACCTGGTTCCAGAGCTCTGACTCAGGACCATCTCTAAATAAGATGGCAACTTTCTAAAAGAGTAATTGTATTTCCTCCATGGTATTTTAGGGGAAGAACAACCTGTTGACGTTTTAAGGTGGAAAGAAAAAAGTGACAGACTAGAACTAGAAAGCCAGCAGCAAGGCATTGTGGGTACTTGCCCCCAAAAGTTCTCCTTATGCATTAATCCACACACACCTGATAGTCCATTGACTCCAATTTGAGATTTATTTTAACTCATGTCTCCAGACAGAGAATGCTGATACACTAACAGTCCCTACGTTCCTAGTGAGCAATGTGTAAAACTACAGGCTAGATTTTCAGGTGGCTTTCACCTAGCCCTTAACTGTGTGGGTGGGGATTTTGCATGAGCACCTATTTGCATTATCCTCCATGTGTGTGTCTAACTGCTGGATTTGCATGCACCATAATTGTGCATGCATACAGTATAGACAAAGAAAGGCCACATTGCAAAAAACTGGCCATAAATATTATTTTACCCTGGTGTACATCATTGATTTTAAACTGTAGCACACTTTTGTGCCACTTTTTTGCCTTGCCTTCAAAACAAACTCAGATGCAAAAGTCTTTGAAATTCCTCTCCTTACAAAGATCAGCTAAACTCTGGTGACATGTAGTTATTCTAAGGGGAACTGAGGGAGATCATCTGGGTATACTGATAATAATCAGTCATCAATTCATTGGGAGAGATATCAGTTCCACCACAGTAATCCTTTGGACTCCAGAACTGTGTTATGTGGTTCATTAGACAATAGCATCTCTTGCTATTGGTTGGGTCAAGAGTCAAAACTGCAGCATAATTGCAAGTCTCCAAGCACAAGGCAATAGTTTTTCAGTCCTGGAGGGTGTTGTCCAAAGGGGAAAGAAAACAGAAGGGAAAGATTAAGTATGAGCAATTGAGCCCTACTGAGAGGGCAGAAAAGTCACTGGAATTGGGATTAGCCAAAATCTTGTAATGAAAAACAAAAGCCCTGTTGGTAGGCTGGTATATATACCTAAGAGGTGTGAAGAGGCGGGGAGGGGGGAGGGGAGAGGCTGGAGGGCAGGGGAGGGGAAAAGGAGCTAAGAGGGAGGGAGGAAATAAACTATAAAAGGGGATTAAGTAATAAATGAAGGCAAAAATGATGTTTTTACATTGTAAAGATTTTATGGTCGATAGATGCTCAGTATTATTTTTAGTTAATTGGAAATACCAATTTGATTAATTTGGGATCGGGTTCATTCTAAGTATTTTAATTGAAATTATACTAAATAACAAACCTTAACAAAGAAACCCTATAGAACTAAATGGCTCAGCTATTACTATTACTAATCAAAGCCTTTATTTCTTTTGTTTGCCACGACCTACTATACTTTATGGCTTTGCACAAACCTAACACACCATTTCAAATAAATAAATGGAGATATCCTATCTCCTAGAACTGGAAGGGACCTTGAAAGGTCATCAAGTCCAGCCCCCTGCCTTCACTAGCAAGACCAAGTACTGATTTTGTCCTAGATCCCTAAGTGGCCCCCTCAAGGATTGAACTCACAACCCTGGTTTTAGCAGGCCAATGCTCAACCCACTGAGCTATCCCTCCCTCTTCAGATAGCTCATCCTCTTAAAATGATAATGTGTTAATCTAGGCTGGAGTTTTTTGGCAGGAACCAAAGAGCTCAAGCAACTTGAAATAACATCAGCAAAACATTATTTATTCCCCAGCCCTAGTTGCAGAGAAAACAGAGGTTTTCTTGGCTCCTTTACTTCTCAATAGATTTCTGGTTTCAATTAAAATTTTGGGTCTGAGAAGTTTAAAAAAAAAGTCAAAGGAAAGAGAGGCTGGAAGAGAAATCTCCAATCCCTGGGTGTTTTTTTTCTCTTTACATAACCATTCCAATCAGAGCAGAGATTAAAGTACAACTACATTGTTTGCAGAACTTGTTTTTAACCATCTTTCTCACTCTACTGCCACATAGCTACTGATTGGGGGCATTAACAGAACTGGGGGCTAAGGTAACAGAATGTGATTACACAGAAGGAGATCCACTTGTATATTTGTTTCCATTTAAATAAAAACTTTCCTCTCTCTTCTATAAGGTCACAGACACTCATGTCCCTAGATTTGTAGCATCATTGCCTAATGCTAGAAGGACAATTGCACCATTACTGTTGACTGCAGCAAGTTAGTCTTCTGTCTGCAGGGGCTGTTTAATCAATTGTTACCATTTGGGTCCATAATATTAAACACAGGATTGGATTTGCCCGCAATTCTTTACCCCTGAAATCCTCGTGTCAATATGAAAGGAATCAAACGACTTCCCCTGACAGCAGAGGACTAGCAGGACCAACATTTTACTTGCCTAGAACATACTTTTAATTTGACAGATGTACATATAAGGCAACACACTGCCTACCCGGTGGCATATCGCAGCCTGGATAGACTACTGCAGAATCGCTGCTACCCAAGCTGACCCAGTCTACTGGCTTGTTTACTCCTAACCGGTAATGAAACACCTTCATTTTCAGTATTCAAAAGAGAAATATTGTTTCCCCTTGTATGTCCCCCTAGTACATTTGTTTGCCACCTACTCCTCCCAGTGTTCAGCTCAGATTACAGTATTACCACTAACGGCAACAACTGTGCCTCTGATACCCGCAAAACCTTACAGACCAGAGGGAGAGGTGCATTAACTAGAAGCAACACACAACGGAATCGATTTTTAGGCGAACTTTTCCAGCGCTCAAATCTAGCCCTTGCGCCGGGCTGCGTGTCACAGCCTCATCGCCTTCCTCCACCCCCCTGCGAGCACTCAGACTTGGGAGCGAGCCGCCAGGTCAGCAGCTATCTTAAGACACATATAAAAACACGCGCAGGCACAGACGCAATAGATCCTCGAGGCATCAGGGCAGAGAGATAAACGTGTCTGGGCGATCGTGCCCAGCACTGTCACAGCCGCCACCAGAGAAATTGACCTGGAGCCTTTTCAAGGCAGCATCTGAATTCTCTCTTCCTGCAAGCACATCTCCCGCCCTGCCATATCACACACACACACACACACACACACACACACACACCCCATTCACCCCCTTTTTACACCCCCTCAGCATCAATTAGATGTGAACTGAAGACAAGGGCTGCCCCCTCGCCCCTGCTTCAGAGACGCGATTTTCAGCAAAGTGGATCAAACCTTCCCGCCCAGCTGGGGAAGGGAAGTTTGGGGCTGGGTGGGTGGGTTCCGTCACGGGGCCAGATCAAATGTCTGCAGCTCAAAGTCCCCGATACAGGGGGTGGGGGAGGCTGTCTGAGGGAACTGAAACTGACAAGCGGTGTCAGTTCCCTTTGCAGGGTCCTTTTCAGGGCGATCATTGCCACGAGCACCTACCCCCCCCCACAAATCCAGTCTGACTTTCGATGCACATGGCCAGGATCCCACGTTTGGCCGCTGAGGACTTTAGAGGGGGGGCTGCTGGGGGCAGCGGGGGCGCAACTGCTTGTGTCGAGAAGCTGCTCCTTCGGTAAAGAGTTTCTTACGGCAGATTGCCCTTTTAGCATTAGACGTCAACCATGAGATTATCAGTGCAGTTTATTTGAAGCGGAAACGAATCGGAAATCCTTCTCTCAACTGCCTTTTTAGACATAAATACACACACACACAGAGAGACGCTTGCGGACAACACAACAGGCTGTCCCGCCGTGGCCTGTTTATTCCGTGTGTGTCATGCTACGCACACACATGTCCACGTACATCACACACATACACACACACACACAGGATCATCACAACGTGAGGGGGCATCAGCCCAGCTTCAGGCTCAATAAGTCTTATCTCCCACTGCCAGGCAAGGAAACGTGTCCACGACCTCCAGTTCAAACCAGGGGGCTGCTTGGGGAGGGGTGAATTTCACCATGCCTTGGTTTGACAATAGCTGCTCTAACCTGCCGACTGATTTTACAAGCCAGCGTCCTTTCCTGCCCCACCATCATCTGGCTTTTTACATGTCCCAGCCCCTAGAAGCTTTAACTCCAGTTATGCCCTGGTTTTGTTTCAGGGAGGTGGCGAGGAATAATCAGGGGTGTATTATTAACAACGCGGTTTACTTCTGAAACAAACAGGAGGTGTGTGTGTGGGGGGGGGGGGAAATCCTGCGTTGTTAATTACCCACCCCCGGGCTTCCTGCACACACAAACACGGGTGACCAGACAGCAAATGTTGAAAAATCGGGACAGGGGGTGGGGGGCAATAGGAGCCTATATAAGAAAAAGACCCCCAAATCAGGACTGCCCCTATCAATACGGGACATCTGGTCACCCCAATTCACACACACACTTGTTTGTTACTGGAAATTGCCGCTTTTATGGAGTGCGTGTCCTTTTCAATGTCAAAATAAACCCAGATCCATTCAATGGGCTGGTGTGAAGGGAACACGAACACACAAGGGCTTTAAGTCCTTACGAGAACTGTATTGGATTTAAACACACCCACCCACCCCATCCCGTCTATAGCTGTTACAAAAATCAGATACATTAAGAAAGGGGAGTGGGGGGGGGGATCCCCAGCAAGGTTACAATGTTGCTCTCTAGCTCCACTTAACCGGCAATTTACAAAGGGGAGGGGGGAATCTGCCAACTCCCCCGCCACACACACTCCTGCCACCTACCCCACACCACCATCAGAAAGGCTCAGACAGACCAGGGAAGGGAGATGGGCGTGCAGGGGAAGGGGGGAATGAAATACATGATACAAACTCCTCCAAAATGCACCCACCCCGGGAGCCCGAGCCGGCCGAAAGGGGGGCCCCGGAGGCGGGGGGGGGGGAAGAGGAAATCACATACACCCGGAATATAAATGCACAAAAATAAAGACCTTCCCGCCCCCCTGCAAAGGGAGCCGGGGGGGGGGGGGGGGAAAGGCAGGCGACCGACATTAACTTTCGCATGCAGCCCAAAGAAAACAAACCCGCCCGTGCAATCCGGAGCGAGATTTCCACGGCGGCGCGTGTTTACTAACCCATAGCCCCCCAAAACCGGAGCGGGGCTTCTCGGCTTCGTCCCTCGGATCCCCCCACTGGGTCTCTTCTCTTTTTTAGATCCCGGTTCCGATCCCTCGCCGGAGCCCCCAAAGGTGTTCTCGCTTGTGCTGCGGCAAAGCCATGGCGGTGCTCATCTGTCAGATAAGGGGAGCACACGCAGAGGAGCCGGAGGGGGGGGGGGGGGAGGGGGGCGGGGGGGGGGGGGGGGGGGGGGTTGGGTGAGAGAGGGGGAATGCACGGAGATAGAGAGAGAGATGACAGAGAGATAAATAGAGAGGGACAGATCGAGCAGGGGGGAAAATGGCGTCTGGCAAGCCGGAGTCAATCACATTCACAGTCCCGGCTCATTTTAGCAGGATCCGAAATAAAAATGAAAAGGAGAAAGGGGGAGGGGAGGGGGGGAGAGAAAGACAAGAGGAGGGGGGAGGAGGAAAAGGAGAGGAGAGGAGGGGAGGGGGGGGAGAATCAATGCACCGGATAAAATCCTGGCTCTGGAATGGATGGAGCTGCTCCCGCGCTCGTCCTGGCTTTTTAAAGGGATGCTGCTCGGTGGGGAGAGACGAAGCGGCTCCTGGTGGCGGTCGTCCCCCCCCCCCCCCCCCCCCCCTTTCCCCCGCGCGCGCAGGGGGGGGATTGCTGGAGAGTGGGGAAAGGTTTTGCTGATCACGGCAGTTTAATCAGGGCTGAAGCGCTCTTGCCTCTGAGATTGCCGCTGCGGCTGGCGGCTGGCTCCATGGCTCCCCCTACGCTCCCCGGGTGCCTTCAGCCGCTCTAGTCCCGGAGTAGAGTAAGGGGGAAAGGGAGCGGGGGGGGAGATCAAGATTATTTTTAATGGGGGGGGGGTCACTGCTCCTGCTGCCCGGCCGGATCGCTCCCGGAGAGGCAGGCTGAGGCTCCACGCCGGGGCTAGGGGCTGGGGGCTGCCTCTTGCGCCCTGGTGGGCTGCATTGTTGTTGTTGTTGTTTCCTTAAAGGAGGTAGGGGCGGTGATGCGTTGTGTAAGCCGATCGCTGAGCTGATGGCGTCCTCTCTCCGTGCCGGGGCTGGTTTTCTCTCTCCCGGAGACTGGCAGCAGCAGTAGTAGGTTTTTCTGGTGGTGGTGGTTTTGTTTTAAAGGAAGGATCAAACACACACACACACACACACACAAGAGCTGTAATGCTCAGCGCTGGGTTAATGTACTCAACACTGCCACTACCTGACACAACAGCAGCAGTGTTGGGGGCAGGGGAGAAAAGCCAGAGAAAAGAAATGGGGGGGGGGGAGAGAAAATCAGATTGGTTCTGTCTACCCCACTACCACACAGACAGAGCGATTTCACATTTCAGCCCCCGAGGTTTATTTTAAATAATGGCATGCGTGTACCATGCTCCTGTGATCTATGATTGCTTATACACTGCTTTCTGGTGAGGAGGGGATTGTTACAGTCTTGAGGGCCCAGGCCTTTCACACAGGCGTCAATTGTTACTCGCCTGAGTAATCCTATTGAAAACAATAAGGATGAGTGAGGACTAAACAGGTGAGTAAAGGTTGGCAGGGTGGCACCTTTACTCAGAAATGTGCATGTCCATGGAATTTCATATGCAACCGGGGTGGGGGGAGGGGGGGAGTTAGCCTAAAATATCTTAGGTTCCTCCACAATAGGGTTTTCTTATTTTATGGAATTGTATGGGCTACCCCATCCTGCCACTTGTATTAAGAGCTAGGCTATAGCCCACCTGCAAAGGACCAGGGTGTATAAAGATAGCAATGATACAAGGAACTTCTCCCCTTTAAACCAGCATGCAGGTGCCAGCCACAAGGACAACCCCTACAGTCACCTGAGTGCCAGGACTACCTGAGGCTAGCTACCTGAAATGGGGTGATCCATCCCCATCGGACACAAGGGTGTGTGCATGCTATACACCTCCTTCAGAGTGTAGCAGCTCGGGGGGTTCCCTAGAAGTCCCTCCTTCTGAGAGCTCCAGCTGGATGGTGAGGTTCTACTTGTCCTGTAAGGCACTGTAGAAGGATTCGGCCGGGTTAATCCCTCTCCGGGGCAGCGGGAAACCAGACCGCCTCACTACACCCTCTCCCCCGCTTAAGTCTGTCTCCTGCTCGTTAGGGCCAGACTCTTCCATACCTCCCAGGCGGGACAGGAAGTCAGCATTAGCATGGTCCTTGCCTGCCCTATGGCGAACCGTAAAGGCATAGGGCTGTAGGGCCAGGTACCAACGCTGCATTCTCATATTATTATCCTTCATTCGGGCCAGCCACTGGAGGGTGATCAACGTGAATGGGACTCCAAGGACATAGTAACGCAAGGTGTCACAAGCCCACTTTACTGCAAGGGTCTCCTTCTCCACCACCACTTAGTTCTTCTCCCGGGGAAACAACTTCTGGCTAATGTATAAGACCGGGTGTTCTTCCCCATCCACTTCTTGGGACAGAATGGCCCCAAGTCCTACCTCTGAGGTGTCCGTCTGGAGGATGAACTCCCGGTCAAAATCGGGGCTATATAGGACCAGTTCACGGCAGAGACTTTCTTTGAGTGTCTGGAATGCGTTGTCGCACTCTCGGGTCCAAACTACCCACCGGGGACTGTCCTTGGTCAAAAGCCCGGTCAAGGGGGCTGCGATCAAAGCGAATTGGGGAATAAACCACTGATAGTAGCTGGCAAGTCCCAGGAACTGGTGCACCTGGCGCTTCATGGTGGGCGGTGGGCAGGTTGCGATGGCCTGAACCTTTCTCACGAGGGGCTTCACTTGTCCTTTCCCGATGGTATGCCCCAGATAGGTTGTCTCTTGCCAGCCAATGCGGCATTTCTTTGGATTGGCCGTTAACCTTGCTGCCCGCAGGGATCTCAGGACCACCGCTACCCGCTCTAGGTGGTCCTCCCAATGGCGGCTGTAAACAACCACATCATCAAGGTAGGCGGTCACGTAGTCTCGGTGGGGTTGAAGGAGGCGGTCCATCAGCCGTTGAAACGTTGCCGGGGCCCCATGGAGGCCAAAGGGCATCCGAGTAAACTGATACAGGCCTGTGGGGGTGGCAAAGGTGGTCTTGTCCTTGGAGGCAGGATCGAGGGGGATCTGCCAGTATCCCTTGCTCAGATCAAGGATGGTGATGAAGCGGGCCTCTCCTAACCGGCCCAGCAGTTCATCTACCTGGGGCATCGGATACGCATCGAACTTTGATATAGCATTGACGCATCGGAAGTCGATGCAGAACCGTTGCATGCCATCGGGCTTAGGTACCAGTACTACCGGGCTGCGCCATTCGCTCTGTGATGGTTCGATGACTCCCAGGTCCAGCATGGCCTGTACTACTTCTTCAACAACCTGCCACATGTGATGTGGCAAGGGCCTGGTCGCCCCCCGGATCACCACCCCAGGCTCCGTCTGAATAGTATGATGGACGAGGGTTGTGTATCCCGGTTGGGCTGTGAAAGTTCGCGGGAACGCCTGTAGAAGGCACTGGGTCTGCTTAAGTTGCTCCTCGGTCAGTGTCTCCCGGAGCTGGGGTCCTGCGGGGTCCTCCCTATGTGTTACGTGGGGGCTCAGCTCGGGCTCCGATGGGTAAGGGTTAATTAAGAGTCCCTCTCGCTCCCACCAGGGTTTGAGGAGGTTGACATGGTACCGTTGAGTTTTCTTGCGCCGGTCGGGCTGGTTGATCTCATACGTGACGGGCCCGATCTTTCGGACCACCTCATAAGGCCCTTGCCAGCGGGCCAGTAGCTTTGACTCACTTGGGGGCAGGAGGAGTAAAACCTGATCACCGGGTTGGAAGTCACGGGCCCGTGCATCCCGGTTGTAGGTCTAGGCCTGAGCTTTTGGGCGGCCTTCAAATTTTCCTGAGCCAGGGCCCAGGCCTGAGTGAGGTGTTCCTGGAGCTGGAGTACGTATTTCAAGAGGCCCTGGGTTAGCGACAGGGCTTGTTCCCATGTCTCCCGCATTAAGTCCAGAAGCCCCCGCGGGCAGCGACCATATAACAGCTCAAAGGGGGAAAACTTTGTAGAGGACTGGAGCACCTCCCGGATCGCCAGGAGCAGAGGTGGGAGTAGCTGGTCCCATTGGGGGAGGTCTTCTGGGGGGAACTTGCGTAACATGTCCTTTAGGGTCCAGTTAAACCGTTCGACAAACCGTCGGTTTGTGGATGGTAGACCGAGGTGCGCAATTGCTTGATCCCCAGGAGCTCACACACCTTTCACAATAGCCAGGACGTAAAGTTGGTGCTCTGGTCCGTGAGAATCTCCCGGGGCAGGCCTACGCGAGCGAAGACCTTCACGAGCTCCCCCGCAATGGTGCGGGCCATGATGCTCCGGAGGGGTACTGCCTCTGGGAAACAGGTAGCATAATCCACCATGACCAATACATACTGAAACCCGGCGATGCTTTTTGGGAGGGGGCCCACCAGGTCCATGGCCACACACTCAAATGGGGTTTCGACTAAGGGCATGGGGACAAACTGTCACTCTCTTTTTTCCCTTCTCTTCTTTTCCTACTTCTTTTCCTCCCACCTCTAACCAATACAAAACAAACAAGCAATCCAAAAAGGGTTGAGTTGGAAATATCAACATGAAAAAAAAATTGACATTTTATGTCTCATGAAACACAACTTGTTTTAACATTTCTTGGCAGAAAATTGAAATCTTTCATGGCATGGACATTTTCTCACTGATGTGGGTTTTGAGAATTTTTGGCAGGTAAACTTCCTGAGCAAAAAAATCCAACCAGCTCTATTAACCGTCATCACCCCTATTTTACAGATAGGAAAACTGAGACACAGAGAGCTGAAGTGACTTGTCCAACTTGGTTCAGTGAGTCAGCAGTAGAGCTGGTTGGGAATTTTCTGACGAAACACGAATGTGATCCTAGGGTGCTTCAGGCAAGGTTATTTCTAGTAAATATAGAGAAGCATTGATTTCAGACAAAGCTCCAGTGAGACCTCCTCTTCAAGGAGTATAACTATGTACAACTCTCGTGACCCATCTTCAAGAAAGATTAATTCAAACTAGAGCAGGTGCAGAGAAGGGCCACTAGGATGATCAGGGGAATGAGGGCCTAACTTACCCAAGGAAACTCAAAGAGCTTGGCTTGTTTCACGTACCAAAATGAAGGCTGAGGGGGGGTCAGATTTCTCTTTATAAATACATGGGGGAGGGGAGGACACCGGACACCAGGGAGGGAGGAGAGCTATTTAAGCTAAAGAACAATGTTGGCACAAGAACAAATGGGTATAAATTAGACATGAAGGCTATATCTATGCCTATACCTTGTTGCCATAAGAACACAAGAATGGCCATACTAGGTCAGACCAAAGGTCCATCTAGCCCAGTATCCTTTGTCTTGCGTCTGATGAAGTGGGTATTCACCCACGAAAGCTTATGCTCCAATACTTCTGTTAGTCTTAAAGGTGCCACAGGACCCTCTGTTGCTTTTTACAGATTCAGACTAACACGGCTACCCCTCTGATACTTGTCTTCCGACAGTGGCCGATGCCAGGTGCCCCAGAGGGAATGAACAGAACAGATAATCATCAAGTGATCCATCCCCTGAAGCCCATTTCCAGCTTCTGGCAAACAGAGGCTATGGACACCATCCCTGCCCATCCTGGCTAATAGCCATTGATGGAGCTATCCTGCATGAATTTATCTAGTTCTTTTCTGAACCTTGTTATAGTCTTGGCCTTCACAACATCCTCTGGCAAGGAGTTCCACAGCTTGACTGTGCGTTGTGTGAAAAAATACTTCCTTTTGTTTGTTTTAAACCTGTTGTCTATTAATTTCATTTGGTGGCCCCTACTTCCTGTGTTATGAGAAGGAGTAAATAACACCAGTCATGATTTTATAGACCTCTATCATATCCCCCCTTAGTCATCTCTTTTCCAAGCTGAAAAATCCTAGTCTTATTAATCTTTCCTCATATGGCAGCCGTTCCATACCCCTAATCATTTTTTGTTGCCCTTTTCTGAACCTTTTCCAATTCCAATATATCTTTTTTGAGATGGGGAACCACATCTGCATGCCGTATTCAAGTTGTGGGTGTACCATGGATTTATATAGTGGCAATATGATATTTTCTGTCTTATCTATCCCTTTCTTAATGATTCCCAACATTCTGTTTGCTTTTTTGACTGTCGCTGCACACTGAGTGGATGTTTTCTGAGAACTATCCACAATGACTCCAAGATCTCTTTCATGAGTGGTAACAGCTATGGGTGCCAGTGGATGTTTTGAAGACCAAAACTATAATGGTGTACAAAAAAGAACTAGATAAGTTCATGGAGGATAGGTCCATCAATGGCTATTAGCCAAGATGGTCAGGGATGCAAACCCCATGCTCGGAGTTTCCCTGGCCTCTGATTGCTAGAAGCTGGGAGTGGATGACAGGGGATGGATCATCTGATGATTGGCTGTTCTGTTCTTTCCCTCTAAAGCATCTGATATTGGCCGCTGTCAAAAGGTTACTTGGCTAGCTGATCCCTTGGTCTGACCCAGTGTGGCTGTTCTTGTATTCTTATGAATAAGTTTAGGCTGGATATTAGAAGAAGGTTTCTAATCATCAGAGAAGTAAAGTTCTGGAAGAGCCTCCTGATAGGAGTAATGGGGACAAACAACCTAACTAGTTTGAAGATGGAGCTTGATAACTTTATACACAGGATTATATGATGGGGCTGCTTGTGATGGCAGGGGACTGGACTCAATGACCCAGGAGGTTCATTCCAGACCTATGTCCCTTCTTGATATTCCCCTTTTTATACATCCAAGGATCACAGTAGCCCTATTATTAGCTATAGCATTGCATTGAGAGCTTTTCAAGGCAGAGTTTCCCATCTTGTAGATATAGCCTATGCTTTTTGTTCCCGTATGTATTACCTTGCCTTTGCCTGTACTGAAACCCATAGTGTTGGCTTGTGATCATTTAGCCAGGTGCTTCAGAACCCACTCTGTAACAATAACCAGTTATCCTTCTTATACATCGCCCCACCACTCTTTGTCATCTGCAGACTTAGCCAGCAAAGATTTTATATGATCATCTAGAGAGTTGATTAAAAAAAAAAATTGAATCGCATTGGACCAAGAACTGATCTCTGTGGGACCCTGTCATTAATCATAGAAATGTAGTTCTGGAAGGGACCACGAGAAGTCACCAAGTCCAGCCCCCTGTGCTGTGACAGGACCAAGTAAACCTAAATTTTCCCTGACCACGGTTTGTCCTCAAATGATGGGGGATTCTAAAATCTCCCTTGGAAGCCTATGCCAGAGCTTCACTACCCTTACAGTTAGAAAGTTTCCCCTAGTATTTAACCTAAATCGCCTTTGCTGCAGATTAAGCCTGTTACTTCTGGTCCTGCCTTCGGTGGACATGGAGAGCAATCGATCACCATCCTCTTTACAACAATCCTTAGCATATTTAAAGACTGGTATCAGATTTCCCCCGAGTCTTCTTTTTTCCAAGACTAAACATGCCCCCTCCTCCTATTTAACTTTTCCTCATTGTTCAGGTTTTCTAAACCTTTTATCATTTTGTTGCTCTCCTCTGAACTCTCTCCAATTTGGCCACATCTTTCCTAAACGGTGGTGTCCAGAAGTGGACACAGTGTTCCTGCTGAAGCCTCACCGGTGCCCAGTAGAGTGGAACAATTGCCTCCTGCATCTTACATACGACACTCCAGTTAATACACCCCAGATTGATATTAGCCTTTTTTTGCAACTGCATCTTATTATTGACTCATATTCACTTTATGATTCACTATAACCTCCAGATCATTTTCAGCAGTAATGCCACTAGACAATTAGTCCCCATTTTGTAACTGTGCATTTCATTGTTCCTTCCTGAGTGAAGTACTTTGCACTTGTCTTTATTAATGGCTTTTCTCACCGATGTCTCCCCATGAACAACTATATTTTGAGATATGTTGGTGAGTTTTTATAAATCGAATGTGTGCTCTGTTAATTTATAATGCAAGTTTTTTCAGTCAAGATATCATATGGTACTAGGTCAAATGCCTTGGAGAAATCAAGTATACTATATCCACACCGTTGCCTTTAGCAACCAAACCTATAATCTTGTCCAAAAAACCAAAACAAAGCAAAAAACCAGGTTTGGCAGGACCTATTTTCCATGAAACCATGTTGATTGGCATTAATTGTATTTTTAACCTCCTTTGCAACCTACCCCCAAGATGTACAGGAGGTCAGACTGATGATTTAACGGCAGTGACACCAGTTAGGGGAAGCTGTGCAGGGCGAACGCACTCCCCTACCCAAGTTTTTAGCACTCGCTCAAAGTTCCATAAGCCGCAGAACCAGGGGGGCCATGGACCAACCAGTTTTAAGCAGCAGTCCTATACTAAGTCAGTACAGCTGCTGCCACACAGTCCGGAACTTCACTCCCGCTTTACGGTCGCAATGCCACTGAAATTTGAACCAGCTGCCACTCCATAGACACAGAGGGGCACCCAGGCCAAATTTCAGTGAGTGGCATAATGATATGATCAGCGGGACGCAACCGCATTGA
Source organism: Terrapene triunguis (assembly GCF_002925995.2). Taxonomy (NCBI): domain Eukaryota; kingdom Metazoa; phylum Chordata; order Testudines; family Emydidae; genus Terrapene; species Terrapene triunguis. The sequence goes on along the minus strand of NW_020664420.1, from coordinate 5,353,370 downwards.
ATTTGGACCTGCCACCCCTCTGTCCAGATGGAGGAGGGGCTGGGAATATGGTGGTGTGATCTGGCACACGGTGCAAATGGTGTTGCAACCTGGGAGTCTGTTCTTGTATGGCAGAACGCAGGGGAGTCTGCCGAGAACTCCACTCCTGGTGGCACTGGCTCATGCACTGTGTGTGTGAGAGAGAGAGAGAGGGGAGACTCCGCAGCCAAGCGAGACCTGGAGTCCCTATGGGATGAGGTAGGGGGACAAGTGGAGACCAAAACATGGGTTCTGCCAGGAGACCGGAATTTGCCCTTCACCTCTCAAGAAATATCTGTTTAAGGGTCCTTTCTGGCCTAAAAATCTATTAACATGAATCTATAAATCTGTAGTAGAAATTTAGGCAATATCACATAAGATATCATATGGTACTAGGTCAAATGCCTATGTAGAAATTTGACTGAGACTATAAGATTAATACACCTAAGCTTGTGAAAAATACCATGACATAATTACCGATCAGATTTGAAACATTTCTATTTAAAAATTTTAGTCATCCATTATAGCAGGAAGAATACCGTGTGACTTAGTTGAACCAATCACACACTATGAAAAATGAATAGCCAGTAGTCAAAGTCAATGGTTCACTGGCAAACCAGAGACTGAAGTTTGGTTACATAAATTACTTGGGCAAACTACTTTGGAACAACAATTTTTAGGTTTGGCTCATGAATGATTTACCAAAGGAAGAAATGGTGCTCGTATACTACACCGATGTGCAATATTACAAAACCGTAACATAGAAAAAGATAAATTTGGCAATGAATATTATTTGCACTGAATAATTTGACTCTGTCTCTACCTTTAACCAAGGTCATCTCAACCATTTATTTCCCCACAATTACTCTGTGTGCTAGCCAAATTATAGTAATTAATAATAAATATTCACCTCTCTACAGTAGATGAGTGAAAGTTTCAGAATATAATCATGCTAAGTAGCGAACAGTACACCTCAGGATGAATTTCCAGGTGACTAACCATTGCTAAAATGTGTGAACCTTTTGGATTTTCACGAATAGATTCGTAGTAGCCCAAACACTCATGAACAACTACTAATATGATCTCACACACATTTTACAGAGGTTCCTACTCAATAATTATCCAAGAATCACTTTATTACTCCACCAGCTCCTGTTTTAAGTCTCACCTGAGAGATGGCATCATTAGCAGCACCCCTGGACAACTATGCAGGGACAATGGATGAGTATTGATTCAAAGAGAAGAGTGCCACCTACTGAATTGTCACCATCATTTCCTGGAACATCTGGGTTTGCCATTCAGGAACTGAGCAGGCCCAGTGCTGTTTAATTTACGAGTGTTGACAAGGTGGTATAGCTACAGAATACAGGGGTGAGAATTACTCCTAGTCCCTATAGTTTGATATTAGAGAGGCACTCAAGCAGGCAGATAGATGTTGAATACATAGGACTGGATAGATTAAGAATTCTCAGGGTTGTGAATATTTCCCTAATAATGCAGCCCAGAGGATGGCAGGAATCAGCCTCCTTCATCTACTGCTCTACTGATTCTGCATTGCCATTTTGTACACCTGCTCACGCTCCCCACCCCAGAGCAGGTGGCTAGGGACGGGTAGGGAATTGGCAAAATCTTGGTTCCAGATCTTTAAAACACTAGCCAGCACAGCTGAGCTGGCATGATAGCAGAGCAATTTGCTGCTGGTAGAGACCAGGAACAAATTAACACAACCCAGAGCAAGGGGGAAAGAGAAAGACAATTGCGTCTCTAAGGCACAGTGCCTTCCAGGTGTGTCTAGGTACAATCTAGAGAGAATAGGTATTAGAGACATCTTTCATTTGGCAATAGAATGCCCAATGTCAGCCTAACACAGTCTAGACTGATCAGTGTCTGGATGCAGTACACTCTAAGGTTAACAAATTCTGCATAACCTCAGCTGTCTGTTAACCATAGGCTGGTTATGCATCCCTTGCCAAATTGAGCCCTGGCATATGAAGGTGCAACAGCTATTGAAGTCAGTATCAGCTGCACCAAACTTCAGCCAGGGCTAAACGTGCTCCTGCCCTGGGAATGAGAATGCCATTTGGCCAGCATAGCTGACTGTGATTTGTTCACTAAACTCTGGGGTTGGAGATCTGGAGTGCAGCTTTTTGACCAGTGACTCTCTTGTCTGGGGCTGGGTAGAAAAAGCTTCTTTATCAGCACTCTGGCTTTCAGAACTCGAAGGGTAGTCTGTTCAGTGCCTTCCAGTTGGCTTCCCCATGACCTGAAACCCTGTTTAAACCCAAATGTATCCCCCCAAGACCTTTGGATAAAGAGGGTGCGCAGACAGCATCTTTAGTATTTCACATTAGCTAGCCATGTCTAATACTACTTTTGAATGTGCCTAGATCTCTCTGAGTTAGTATAACATGCCTCTCTCCTCCTTTCTCACCCCATCTTTCCCCCGTCTCCTCCACACCTGTAATTTTTCTCTTGTAGTGCACTGTGGCTTAATGTATATGATCCGCTGCCCCCAACTGGATAGGTTGCAGACCACATGTCTCCATCCACATAATCCTCTAGTAACTGGCCTATAAAGAGGATTAAAGCCTTAAAGAGTTGCTGTCATGAAGTTAGGCTCAACATTTCAGTTTTGAAAAAAGACAAAGAGGGTTATTCAAAACCGAACGACAAGAGAGTTGTTTTCATGTAATTTAAACACTAACAACCCCCTCTCCCCAAAAGGATTTTTGTTTAAGATTTAAAATGTTACTCCATACAGAGTTTATAGATCAAGAGCTACAACACTATGCTAATAAATGAGCACCAGGAAGTGAAATGGATCATCTAGTTTCATTGTCCAAGCTGAGTGAAATGCAAAATATAAATCAAACAACACCAATGGGAAAAAGTATTTGACAAGGGACAGGAATTTCGGAATGAATCTATCTAAAGAACTTAAATGGTCTCCAGCACCAAAGTATCTGATGGCCTCACACAATTTTAATGTAGTTGTTCTTGCAATACCCCCGAGAGATAGGGAAGTGCTGTTATCCCCATTTTTCAGATGGGGAAAGTGAGGCACAAAGGAGTGGGGCCTAAGTGAATTGCCCAATGTCACATAGGGAGTCAGTGGTAGAGCAAGGAGTTGAACCTATGTTTCCCAAGGTCTAGACTACTGCACTAACCACGGGACGATCTATCCTCTTGATAATGTACATATCTGGAATACAAGACACACCGCATATATTTTAAACTGCAGAAACTTGAAGTAAGAAAGATACATTTTTAACTTTCTTTTTCTTTAGTTTTAAGAAGATATGCATCTCAGCTGCATTATATAATATAAACACAGCAGAAAACTTTTACTGAGAGATAAGCTAAAAATACAGGAAATTTTTTTTTCTATCAAATCTCCTGTTCCCAAATTATACTTGCCTTACATCAAACTCTAGAAAGCTGGCATAGAACAAATTGTCCTATGTAAATTACAAGTTTTCTTGCTGAATGACAGCAGTCCACAAAGATGGGCTAATTCCAAAGGAAGACAAGCAAAGATTATGTCATAACCAGTAACCCGATTTTGATAAGTTTAAATTGCTGTTGAGTTGTGATTGGGTATTTTATAGATCTACCTATATGTCTCCATAATAGTATACAAAGAAATAATACCTAAATATGGTGTGTAACTGTGATTTAAGTTGGGTGAAATTTTAAAACAGAACTATATTTTGTAAAAAAAAATGCAGATTTGGTGACACAAACATTTTTCAAATTTGTGTCAGTTTCACCAAATTGTTTTGGTTTAAAAATAAATAAATAATTAAGTCTGAAAAATATTTAACCATTTTGTTTTGACATTTTCAAAATGAAATGTTTTGATTTTTCAGTTTGAAATGATGTTGTGCATGAAAATTTCCTTTAATTTTATTAAAAAGTAACAAAAATGTTTTAATAAATTCAGAATCAAATAGAAACATTTTGTTGTTGTCAGAACAAAACATTCTGTTTGTGCCAAAATTAACTTAAAAAAAAAATTTTTTTTTGATTTGCCGAAAAAAAATCACTTTCTGTTCAACCTGAAGTCGGGAATTTTTTTTTCTATTTTTCCTTTTTGGAATTGCCAGCAAACTGAAAAATCTGCTACTCGGCCAGCTCTAGTGCTGACACCTTCATTTTCTGTCCACTGCACCTCTATATTGAGAGGACTTGTGCCTGTGTGCAGAGATAGCAAGTGGAGCCATTTTGTTCTCCTGGCTGCTGTAGCCTGTAGTGAGGAGACGCACACACAGTGCTCTCTCATAAAGATATTATTTTTGTGCTTTTTGGTTACTGTTTTTCTTAAACCAAAATAAATAATTGAGACAGAAAGCACAATAATTGTTGGTCTTTGTGGATGAGAAAGGCAGAGAATGATTGTGAATTGGTATGAACGGCTGTAAAATTTGCATTGCCACAGGCTTGAGATGATCACATCACTCCTGAATGACAGAACCAGGGCTGAGTTTATGGAGGTCTCCTCTAACAACTGACAATAAACCTTTATAGCACCCTGCAGCTTCATATTTTTTTTCTTGCACTACATATGTTCATTTTTTGTCCTGAAATTTGTTTTCAGTCCCCATCTGTTATTTCCCATTTGTAGTAATTTAGTTACCATGGAAATGATGACATCATTCATAGGGGTGGAGCTTAGTGCAATGTAAAGCCAATTTCCTATATAGAGTGGTTTGCAATGTATAAAGCTGGTTGGAGAAATGTAGCACTTTATGTGATAGCTTTTCATGTATGTAATAAAATACTTTTGTGTGCGCACCTATCTGTGAGTCAGGCTGTGTGTGTTACATGCATGTTGTATGTATGCATTTGTTACAGATTTGTATGAATTGCACCCCTGACTTATGGCACAAAGAGTCTTTTTCTTGAATCTGTCATGTCTGTCATGTGACAAGTCGGCCTTTGTCTGGACAGGTCCTAGTGCGAGGAACTTTGGAATCATCTGATTGTCAAATGGGTCAGTGAGGGTGGAGAGCTTGTTCCCAGGAGGCGTTAATCTTACATGATTATTGCTATCAAGAATAATGAGAGGTGTGACTGTTAGGGCAGAGACGGTCATGTGGCTTTGTTGTCAGGGAACATGTCTAAGGTCACTTTCCCTGTGTTCTAGGAGGTGGCTTTTGCCTTAGAACTCTGCCACAGAACAAATTACTCACGATCAATGATGGTCCGGAATAACAACAACATAGAAACAAATGTACATGTGCACAACATTTTTCATCCCAACAAACCATACAAATTAGGGGCCATCCTTGCTCACAGTGAGTAGTAACTTAACCTAGGATAACTTTATGGAGCTTTAATGGCAACACTCCTAGAGCAAGCTACTACCCAGTGTTAGCAAAGGTGGTGAAAGCTGGCAGTATATACTGTCCAGTATATAATTCACCACCACTGACATGGAGCCATATCTAGAGGGCTATTGGATTTTGGCAAAGGACTCTAGGACAAACCTTGTTCTTGCAGTAAATGCCATGGGATCTTTCAGATATACATTCAAAACAGATATGAACTTGGAAGCAAGGTCTTATATAATAATGAAATCACCTAAATGCTTATATGCCTGAAGACAGTTTTCATATTCAGTGGGTGCCTGCCTGTTAAACAAAGAATGTTGCCACTCCTGAAATTCTTCACCTTGTTCTGTTTATTTAATCAGGTGTGTGTGTAACTCCTTGACTGCTGCAGGGCAGCATATAAGTCATGAGAATGGTTTTAATGCACTGTTGTAGCCATGTCCGTGTTGGACCCAGGATATCAGAGAGACAAGGTGGGTGAGGCAATATCTTGTATTCGACCAACTTCTGTTAGTGAGAGAGGCAAGTTTTCGAGCTATACAGAGCTCTTCTTCAGGTCTGGGAAAAGTACTCTGTGTTACAGCTAAATACAAAGTGGAACAGATTATTTAGCATAGGTAGTTAGCACATATTCTAAGGGACCATTCAAGGTGGATTGGCCCAAACAGATTCCTGAATTCATGATGCCCATTTCCCTCATAAGAGGGAATAAGGGTACGTCCAGACTACCCGCTGAATCGGAGGGTAGTAATCAATCTATCGGGGATTGATATATCGGGTCTTTTCTAGACATGATATATCGATCACCGAATGCGTTCCCGTCGACTCCGGAATTCCACCAGGGCGAGCAGCAGTAGCGGAGTCGACGGGGGAGCCGCGGCCGTCGATCCCGTGCAGTGAGGACCCGAAGTAAGTCAAAATAAGATACGTCGACTTCAGCTACGCTATTCCTGTAGCTGAAGTTGCGTATCTTACATCACCCCCCCACCCCCTCCAGTGTAGACCAGCCCTAAGAGGTATTTCTCAGCTGTGAGACAGGGCCTGATTCTATTAATCTGTCTTCGGGTTTTATACTTCTACCCATCACCATAATATCTGGGAGCCTTCCACATAAAATTGATAGCAATAATGAAGTCCCCAGTGAACGTCATGGAGTCTGGCTCCTCTCCCATTTTGGGATATAAACTGTGCTTGTTTTGCTTGCTTGGGTCTCTAGGTCGCTTGGTTGATTTGTTTGTTTGAGGGAGGTTTTAGTTTCAAAGGGGGTGTCAATGTTGTGAGTGTCAGTCTTATGATGGAAAGGCTTGAAGGTTTTGCAACATTTCCTAAATATGGGCAGACTCTGAGTTGCCTGGTATCCTCTGGAAGTTCATTCAATATCCCCTTGCCTGACTCTCCTTTGTCTCCTCTCATGCACTTTCTGAACTGCATTGTCCCAGAGGAGAGCCTTGTGACGTTAATGACATGGACTGTGACCGTATAGATCATTGTTGCAACCAAGGTCCTATAGTTGCACCAAATCTTGTACAAAGGAGGTCAAGAAAGGTGTCTATAGAAAGGTTGTAATTTGCTGGTTATGATTATGCTGTCTGTATGTGTGTATCATTTTTGTATTTGAAGTTATGAATATTGGCTATGTATTTGTATCTCAATGTGTTTGATTCTAAGTAGCCTCAGTGAAGCATTTGGTCAACTTCTTGAGAAAGGACTATTCTCAGTAAGTGCCCAATCAAGAAACACTTAACTGACAATGGATTTTGGGAGATGCCAATCCACATCTGAGCTTTCCTAGGAATGTTCAAACTAACAATGGCGTTGGCCTGCAAAAAGCTGAATCATTCATGGACACGTGACTTGCCCAGGTGGCTACAAACTCCATCTTGTTGCTGTGATTTTGCACAGAAGAACAAAAGGGTTTCCACCTACAAGAGAGAGAATATAAAAGGCCCTGGAAGCCCCTCCATTTTCTCTTCAGCTGGCTCAAGAGATGGCCTCTCCACCCCCAAGAGATGCCTAAAAGAAATTGGAACAAAGGACAGTAACTATGGGGGTGTGAGTGACTGCTGGATCCAGACTAGGAGTCCAGTCTGTGAAAGAGCATCTCTGGAGGTGAGATTTCATCTGTAATCAGTTTCCTACTGTATTAGGCTTAGACGTGCGTGTTTTGTTTTATTTTAGTTGGTAACTTACTTTGTTCTGTCTGTTATTGCTTTTGAAACCACTTAAATTCTTCTTTTTATACTTAATAAAATCATTTTTTGCTTATTAATTAACCCAGAGTAAGTAATTAATACCTGGGGGAGCAAACAGCTGTGCATATCTCTCTATCAGTGTTATAGAGGGCAGACAATTTATGAGTTTACTCTGTATAAGCTTTATACAGAGTAAAACGGATTTATTTGGGGTTTGGATCCCATTGGGAGCTGGGTGTCTGGGTGCTAGAGACAGGAGCACTTCTTAAGCTGTTTTCAGTTAAGTCTGCAGCTTTGGGGCGTATGGGTCAGACCCTGGGGCTGTGTTGGAGCAGTCTGGCGTGTCTGGCTCAACAAGGCAGGGTTCTGGAGGCCCAAACTGGCAGAGAAAACATACTCAGAGGTAGTCTCAGCACATCAGGTGACAGTCCCAGAGGGGTCTCTGTGACCGAACCCGTCATAAGCCTATCTTCTAGATGTCGTTTATGGTCACTGATGCCACCACAGGACATGATGATGGTGGAATCTCCATGGCGTAACGAGTGGTCAGCAATGACAGGCATTAATCACTCTCGTCACCGACCCAACCATCTGCCCACCAGGTTTTGACTTGCCAAGACACCTGTGGCCATCCCTGAACCAGTTTCAAACAGGACAGGGCAATTGTGTGGCCAATCTTTTCAAATTGGGTTTCTCTAACAACCCATGATGTAGATGCAGTCAACTTCAGATTATGTTGCATATTCTTGACAAGTGCCCGCTGACCTACTTCGATGGCAGGCAACCGGCTCTTCCCCATCTGCTGACGATACTATAAAATGGCTGGACACACTGCGCATATGCTTATGACAGTAGAAACAAAAAAATAACTGTATGATATTAAATTGTGTTCTGTGAAGAAAGTGGGTGTTCATATAATCACAGACCTCGTATTGTCACCATACACACAAAGGGGAAGAATTAAGGTTGCATGGGCATTTCCTGACTTGTTTAATTGGATAACCTTGATGTTCTCTTACCGTATTGTTGTATGATATATCCATGAATATGAATTGGCTGGTATATATGTTTTGTGTCTGCCTTCTGCTGGCTAGAATCAGAACTGCTCAACAACATGGCATGGGCCTTATTGTAAGAGCTAAAGGAGAATTTGAAGCAGGAGCAGCTAAGTTCTAGCTGGTTAGCATGCATAGGAGAGCAGCAAGTATGATAAGGTGGTGTAGCAGATCGAGCACTCACCTCCACGGCGCCTCCTGCCGGTCGTCCGGGAATTAGCTCTTTCCAGCACTCAGAGCGCCTCTTGCTGGCCAGTGTCTCTCCTGCCTCAGGCCCCCGTGTTCCTCCTGGACTCTGGTGCCCTTACCTTGGGGTGCTGCCCCACAGCCAGGCCCCCACACTCTGGGTCTCCCCTCCCAGAGGAACCCCCGCCCCCTATGCCCACCTTGCCTCAGTGGCTACTGCCAGTCGTCATCTAGCCCCCTTTCTCTGGGACAGACTGCAGTCTGTAATGGCCACTCATCACTGGCCACTCCTCATTGGCAAGGGCGTTGGACCTGCTGCCTTTCTTGGCCCAGCTGTCTCCCTGCAGCCCCAATACCTCCTTTGGCCTTCAGCAAGGCCTCAGCCTGGCGACTCACCAGGCCAGAGCTCCCCAGGTCTGCCTACCCTTCCCCAGGATTGCTCTGCTTCAGGTACCCTGTGCTCCTTCAGGCAGCTAGGTCCTTCCCACTCCAAGGCTGGAGTGAGACTGACCCAGCTCCTCCCTTAGCCCTTATATCAGGGCCGCTGTGGCCCGATTGGGTGTGGTCACAGCTGTGGCTGCTCTTAATCCCTTTTCTAACTGGGTCCCAGTCACAGCCCTCTCCAAGGGCTTTTAACCCCTGCCCTCCTGGAGTGGGGCAGCCACTGTGGATTTGTTACTATATATCTGTCTGTGAACACATGCACACACGCTGATCCACATCTGCTTAGCTATTGGGCTTAAAGTCATCTGGGAACAACACTGCTGAATCTGTTATGCCCAACAATTTAACGGTGCTAGTTTATCGATCGATTTATCATACTTAATATTGTCCTCATTACCATAGTATCTGAGAGCCTCAAAGTCCTTAATATATTTATCCTTACAACACTCCTGAGAGGTAGGGATGAGAGAGTGTTGGTGTTCTGGACATCTTCTTTCAAAACATTGATAATGCTATGGGTTCTTTGAGGGGCATGGGAAGTGTTGACTGTGTATTACATAGCAGAGTATTTTGTACAGATTGCAGCCATCAGTAGCCAGCCATCTGTACAGCTGCACCAGTTCACCCCCTAATGTAGAAGGCAAAGCTGCTACTTGCACTGGCAACGCTCACCCCAGGTTCAAGCAGGGTTGAGGCTCCAGCAGTGCACAGAAGGGCCTACATTAGGTGTATACAAAGGAGTGACCTTCACAACCCCTTGGACAGTCCTTGAATTCTGGACAGTCTTTCCTCTCTGCTGACTGGTTGTTTGCCCCAATGTCTTTCCACCCTTTTCCCTCAACCCCCGACTCTCCTTCATAGCTCTTCACCCAACCCTTCATCCCCTCCTACATGTTTCTGAAATCTATATCCCCTCCCATCTTTCCTCATCCCTTTCTTCCTATTTCAGTTCTCTTGCTCCTACAACTCAGTCCTCCTTTCCCTCTCACATCACCCTAGCTGCTGTAACGTATTAAAAACACACAGAAAAACACTTCCAACTAGTGTGATATTTGTCCACTAGAACCCGAATTGCTGCTATCGTCTGAGGTAACCTGCTTCCCATGCCTGTCACTTGCTCCATATTTAGCAGAGCTGGTTGAAAAATGGATTTTCTGCTCCGTGGCAAAATCTGACATTTCAAAATATGTTTTAATTCTGAATCAGAACAAAAAGACAAAATTGCTTGCAGAACAGAAACTCTGAAATAGGTTGATTTGGAAAATATCAAACACTGAGTTTTGATACTGTTGAAACATTGCGATGTAAAATAGTAAATATAATATATATATATGTAATATTAAAATTCATATTCTAAAATAAAAGTCAAAATGAAATTCATCAAAATGATAAAATTTGAAACACTTAATCTTCCTTATTGAACCAATTTGTTTGACATTTTACTGGTGAACGTTTTCTCAAAATTAACACTTCCCATGAAACGTTTCAAGTTTGCTGAAGCTTCATTTTCCAACAGAAAACTTTACCATCACATTTTTTTGACTAGCTCTAACATTTAGATTGGAAGCACTTTAGGATAGGGACTGTCTCTGCTTGTTTGTGAGTACAGCAGCCAGAACAATGGGCCCCCGATCCTGAAGGGAACCACCAAGGCACTACTGCAATACAAATAATAAATAATTGTATAAGGGAATGGATGGTATTGTCATTTCAGGAGGGCAATGCAACTTCATCTGCCCATGTAGGGCCAGAATTTCAAGAGCACTTCAGGCTCACTTTTAGGTACCAAAGTGTGGGGCCTGATTTTCAAAACAGCTCAGAATGTTGTGTGCAAAACACCTTTAAAAATCTGGCCATTCACATCACAGTTGGAACTGCTGGGTGAGGAGAACTTAATGAGAGCTTTGAAAATCTAGCTCCAAATGTGCATGCAGAAAATTCTGTCATTAGAGGCTAGCTGGGGATGGCCCAAGAGTCACTATTTTATGATCATTATTATTTTCATTACCATTGTGTCTACAGGCCTCAACCAGCATTGTGGCTCCACGGTGCTAGGTGCTGTACAAACACACAGTAAGAGAGAATTCCACCCACAAAGAGTTTTCAATCTGAATGCGCAAGACAGGCAAAGAATAGGAAAAGGGAAGCAGTTTACAAGTGGGGGACTGAGGCACAGAGAAATGAAGTGACTTGCCCAAGGGCACATGGGAAGTCTGTGGCAGAGCTATGAATTGAACTCAGAGCCATAGCCATAATCCTAGACCAATCCATGTGACATCACGCCCCCCCGATGGTACTGCCAGCACCAAGAACTCAAATGTCAGAGCAGAGAAACCCACAACGACCTATCAGATTTATTCCCAACTACTTGCAAAATCCATTCCCCATGGACATGCCATGTATATACATTATGGCACCATTGCTTGTCGGCAGAGAAGAGCACACATATAAAAAAATACCCTGACAGTAACTGGTGCGGGACTCCCTCTTTAATCATGTTCAGGCTCATACAACATCACCACCTCTGTCAGTGTTCAAATCTCTTCTGATTTTTCTCAGTGCCCTTCCCAGTCCTTTCCCTCCCCTCCCCATAGCCCAATCTGTGACCCTGGGTAACCCAGCTCACTTTACACCTTGGCCCAATGACAACCAGAGGAGTGGAGGGTGGAATATGATAACCTTCTACATGGATATCACAAGTGAAAACAGGGAGGGTGGACCAAGAGGAGAAAGCAGCTGGGGAAATGAGATGGAACAGTGCAAAGGAAAGTTTAGACTGACTATCAAGATAAAATTACTCACAGGGCATTCTCTTAGACAGCAAGATGCATTAGGTCTCAATTACTGACAATGCAATTGATTTAACTATACAGTTACTGACAGCAATACAGCTACTGGATTGTCAAATCGTCTCCCAAAGAAAGTGGTAGCAGTCTGATCCCAGAAGACATTTAAAACCGAACAGGAAAAATCACTTTGAAACATACAATTGGGGCTAATCCTGTCTCGCCAGTTGGGGGATACAAAAGATGGGTAATTTCCAAGATGGCATTGCACTGGACTGTTACACCCAATAAGTCCTACATTGTTGCAAGATCCTGGGCAAAATCTTCAAAAGCGCCTAAGTGACTTAGCGGCTGTCATGTTCCTGTACCAGGTACGGACTAGCTACACAGCTTGCTTACACACACCAGATGTGTTCATCATAAGCTCCTTTAATGCTCTTCCAGGTATACCTGAAGTTCATTCAAATAAGGTATTTTACATACAATGCTACCTAGTTGCTGAACAATATACTACAGATTAGTATCCTGTTACATCTCCTCATTTAAGTTCTACATTCCTTCCTTCCACCTACAATATTTACACTATCACACTGTTTTTGAGTTTCACTATTAAGTAGGGTTACCATATTTCAACACTGAAAAAAGAGGACACTCCACAAGGGCCCCGCCCCCGCCCCAACTCCGCCCCTTCCCCTTCCCCATTCCAACCCCTTCTCCAAAGTTCCTGCCCCAACTCCGCCCCCTCCCCTGAGCACCCCGCATTCCCCCTCCTCCCTCCTGCCCTCCAGGCTCCGGCTGCTGCTGCGCTGGGGAAGTTGCTTCAGCCCCCGCCGTGGTGGAGAGCGGTGGGAGCCGGGAAAGTTGGATCCTGAGGAGGAGGCAGCTGCGTGCTCGGATGCTGCCCGCCGCCTCTGTGCCCCGGCAGATCGTGGGAGTTGTAAGTTTTGCTGCAGCCACTCGTACTCGGGGTCCCCTTACCATGCCTCCCTATTTTCCCAGACATGTTTGGCTTTTTGGAAATTCCTCCCGGACAGTGATTTGAGGACCAAAAAGCCGGACATGTCCGGGAAAATCCGGACGTATGATAACCCTACTATTAAGTGTCTCTGAACCGTACTGCTTTTCACAACCTTAATGCATAACAACTTGGTCATTGGGCTGTCCATTAGTTGCAACAATTGGCTGTGGTCAGTTTGATATCCTTGAGTCTTCTTATTCTGCATCTGCCATCTGTAGAGTTTGCTCTGTTGACTGTTCTTTCTGAGGAACAAACTGTAGATGTCGACAGTTGCTGTTTAACTCTGCACTGTTGGTCTCAATCACACATGATCTGGGCACAGAATTTTTTTGCTTTATGACAGCTGGAGTTGTGGATCCTTTTTCTCCATCCAGTTTGACAGGATTGTGGTCACCAGGTTCTAGATGTGGCAGTTCATCTGTTGTAAAAGTGTTTGTAATCTCTTTTAGCCTTTTTATCTGATTTGGCTACTCTCTTCATGTCTGTTTACTTTGAAGACAGATACTTTTCCAAAGTTGGCACAGTGCTTCTGAGTTATCGTCCCATCAGGAGTTGTGTTGACTATAGCCAGTAGTCACTATTGGTGTTAATCTGTAACTCTGAAGAGCAACGAATGGATCATCCTGCTGTAGGATTTACTCGGCTTCTGTACAGCTCTATCAGCCACTCCATTTGCTTGTGAGTAACGTTGGCTGCTATTTATGGGATCAAAATCATATTTTGTTCAGAATGACTTAAATCACGCTGCAGTGAATTGTGATCCGTTGTCGCTCATTAGTTGTTCTAGAATACCAAAGCAAGTAAAGTGCATTTCAGTTTCTTGATAACACTATGACATGTTTTGTTTTTCAAGTACATTACTAGTATATACCTAGAAAAATAGTCCACAACGACCAGGTAATGATGTCCTCTGAATTCACATAAATCTGTAGCTGGTCTTTTCCAAGGTCTGTCTGGTAAAGATGTTGTTATTAAAGGTTCTTTGTGTTGTGTTGGTCTATTAATTCCGCAGTGTTCACATGCAGATACTTTATTCTTTATGTCTTTGCTGATACTCGGCCACCTCACTGACTGGTTGGTCCATTCATGGTGTTTTGTTAATCCCTGAAGTCCTTCATGGAAGAGGTTTAGGATTTCTTCTCTCATTTTGTTTGAAATTATAATGCAATTGCCTTTAACCATGAGTCCATATGACTCCTTGTTCACACACCACAAAGTAGTGTCTTGCAACTTCCTCAGTGTCCGTTAGATACTTCGGCTAGCCGCCCCTAATATAGCTTAGAACGTCCTGAAGCTGTGTGTCTGGTGAGAATGCCTTTTGTAGCTGGAGTAGGCTTTTTCCTGACTCTGGTCTGAATGTATCCACAGCATCTATATATGTCTTTATGTCATCTTTGGGCTCATGGGTAGTTGAGTGCAATGCTATGCTCCATGACAGAGCATCTGCTATTACTAGATATCTCCCAGGATCATATTTAGCAATTGGGTTAAATCACATTAACCTTAGCAATAGACCTTGGCATCATAGCGGTGCTGGATCTAGGTCTTTTCCACTGATGAAGGTTATAAAGCGGTTTATAGTCTGTTATCAGTGTAAACAAATCCAGTCCACACAGATATCTGTAAAAGTTCTCACATGCTCATACGCTTGCCAGGCACCCCTTTTAAGAGTGTGCATATCGATTTTCTGCTTCTGTAAGTGTTCGAGAGCAAAACACAACTGGCTTCCACTCAGAGCTGTGTTGTTGCAACACTACAACACCTGGGCCATAGCTGCTTGTATCCACACTGACCATTGTGGGTTTGCTCACATCCTAGGACTTGAGAACTGGAGCTGTTGAGACTATTTCTTTACTTTTTTGAGTTGGCCCCCATAGCCAAGATGTGTTGAACATTAATAGTTCATTTAGTAGTTTTGTCACTGTAGAAAGGTCCTGTAGGTATTGACCAAGTTACCATCCCCAGCATACGTCCAGCTCTGGTACATTAGTTGGTGCTTTCAATTCTCAAATTGCTTTTATTTTCTCGGGGTTAGGACTAATTCTAATATTTGTTTATTGTCTGTCCCAAAAACTCAATTTGCGAGAGGTGGAAAATACATTTTTACTCATTTAGCTTCAGTCCAGACTGACTGATTAGGCTTAGGACTTCACTGAGAGCTTTGTTGCGTTCTTCCATTGAAGATCCATATATCAGAATACCATGACAACTACAATTCCAGTTGTGTTCGTTAATAATTCTGCTGTCTTTCTTTGGAAAACGTACAGTGCTCTGGTAATCACAAAAGTTAATCTTTGAAAGCAAAATCTCCTAAAGGATGTGATAAAAATACTCAGGTTAGCACTTTCTTTGGCTAAAGGAAAGTGCCAGAATCCACTAGAGGCATCCAGCTTGTACAATACTGTAGCTCTTTTCACTTTGCGGAGGAAGTCATACAGTGTTGGGAGGATATATTTGTCTCTCACAACTGCTTCAATAAGTCTTTTAAGATCCACACAGATTCATATTTTTCCATTTTTCTTTATAATCAGTATCACCGGGGCACACCATGCTGTTGGCTCAGAGATTTTTTCGATTATGCCAGTGCGCTCCATTCTCTCTAACTCAGTTTCCACTTTATGAAGTAATGGGATATGAGTCTTGTGAGGTGCATGTATGGTTCAGCATTGTCTCTTAAGGTTATTTGTACTGGATATCTTTTCAAAAGTCCAGTATCACCAAATAGTCCATCAAATTCTTCCACCTTTCTCATTAGGCTCATCATGGCTACCATGCTGTGGTTGAGGAGACTGTTGGTGTGTGGTCCTTTGATCACATACACTCTAAATGCATAATTTTTGTTTTTGAAAGTTGTTTCTATGGTGAACTGGCCCATGCAGCTCAGAATACCCCCAGGACTAATCAAAGCTGTGTCAAGTGACTTCAGCTCTGGATTGGTTGAAGGTGATTATAAATCCCTTATAAGATGAATGTGGCATCAGCTCTTGAGTCATTTTTAAAGCCCACAGTCTTGCCAGTTTCACTCTCCAGGCAAACTCTATATCATCATAAGTGATAGATCCCAGACGTAATGACTCTTGATTGTTCGTAATATGAGTGAACTCCCTGACTGCTTTGGTGCAACAAACAGCTGCAAAATGTCCATATTTCATGCATTTATTACACTGTGTGCCTCTGGCTGGACATGTGTCATCTCTTGGGATAAGACTTTTCCCACACCTTGTGCATGTAAGCTGGAATTGTCCATCTTAGCCTAGGAATTCTCTCTTCTTGCCTCTGGAGTTTTATGATAATGACTTAACACTCAAGTGTCTGTTTACAGTTTCAAAGATAGTTTTAGGTTTTTCAAGTTTGTCAAGTTGTTCTAGGTTTTGCTGTCTCACCAGCTCAGACTGCTTTGCTCTCTGTAGAGCTGTGGCTAGTGTTAAATCTCTCTTCAGCTGTAGCAGCTGTGAAAGGCTTTATCTATTAACCAGTAACCAGCCTGTCTCTGATATTTTCATGTTTTGCATTCTCAAAACCAGTTTTCAGCCAATATATGCAGAGCACTTATAAAACTTTCAACATTCCCCCCTGGTTCTTGAATTCTCTGGTGGAACCAGGCTCTTTCATAAACCACATTTATCTGAGGTATGAAGTAGGCATCAAACATAGCCAGAACCCTTTCATAGTCATCTTTGTGACTATCTTCAGTAAAGTCAAAGAATGTAAAGATATGTTTAGCTTCCTTTCCCATAGCATAAATTAATGAAGATACTTGATCATCATCAGTTTCCTTATGGAACTTGGTAGCAATGCAAAATCTTGATTCCATCTGTCCATTCCGAAGGTTTGTCAAAGCTGAAGTTCTCTGGGGCAGTGGTTCTCAACCTTTCAAGAGTACAGTACCCATTTCAGGAGTCTGACTTGTCTTGTGTACCCCCAAGTTTCACCTCACTTAAAAACTACTTGCTTACAAAATCAGACATAAAAATACAAAGGTGTCACAGCACACTATTCCTGAAAAATTGCTTCCTTTCTCATTTTTACATATAATTATAAAATAAATCAACTGGAATATAAATATTGTACTTATATTTCAGTGTGTGGTATATAGAGCAGTATAAACAAGTCACTGCCGGTATGAAATTTTAGTTTGTACTGACTTCGCTGGAGCTTTTTATGTAGCCCATGGTAAAGTTAGGCAAATATCTAAATGAGTTGATGTACCCACTGGAAGACCTCTAAATATCCAGAGGGGTACACGTACCCCTGGTTGAGAACCACTGCTGCTCTGGGGCATGAAAGAGTGGCATGTTAATGAGATCCTGCAACCTTTGTTGTTGTTTTCCTTCTATCTGCAACCTTGTTGCTGTTTTCTTTCTGTCTCTGTTGTTAGTTTACTTCTGACACCGTGTCATGTTCCTGTACCAGATATGGACTGGCTACAGAGATTGCTTATACACACCAGATTTGTTCACTATAGATTCCTTTAGTGCGCTGTCCAGGCACAGCTGAGGTTCATTTAAATAAGGTATTTTACACACAGGGCCCCATAGTGGCTGAGCAGTAGAATACAGATGAGCATTCCATTACAGGAGCCTAAATCACATTTTCAAAAGTAACTTAGGGGCCTAAATCACATTGACTTCCACAGGACTACACTAATGCAAACTAGGAACCTTTTAGTTTGCACTGCGGTGCCCACATGGGGGAGTTACAGCATAGCACTTTGGTGTGCACTACTATTAGGGTTACCATTCGTCCGGATTCTGCCGGACATGTCCGGCTTTTTTGATTTAAAAATAGCGTCCGGGGGGAATTTGTAAATGTCCGGATTTCCCCCCCATGCAGAGCGCGCACGGCTTACAGGGCAGCCGGCCGGATCGTGCCACTCGCACGGGGCTCTGACAGCCAGAGCCCCTCCTCCACTTCCCGCTCCTCTCCCCTGCAACGTGAGACCACTCCCCTCCTCTCTCTCCCTCCCTGCATTCACAGATCACCGGCCGGTCGTTCGCCTCGGGCCTCTGGCACTCTGGAGCTCCTCCCTCTGCTCCCCCCTCCCCTGCTGCCGAGCGCTCTGCTCTGCAGCACTCTGTTCTGAGCGGCACGGTAAGGGGGTCAGGGGGTCGGAGAAGGGGCAGGGAGGTTCTGGAGGGGGCAGTCAAGAGACAGGGAGCAGGGGGAGGGTTGGATGGGTCGGGAGTTCGGGGGGGGGCTGTCTGGGGGTTGGGAGTGTAAGGTTTTGGGCAGTCAGGGTACAGGTAGGGGGTAGGGTCCTAGGGGGGCAGTTAGGGTGGGGGGGTCTCAGGAGGGGGCAGTTAGGGGACAAGGAACAGGGAGGCTTAGGTAGGGGGTGGGGTTCTGGAGGGCAGTTAGGAGCAGGGGTCCCAGGAGGGGGCAGTCAGGGGACAAGGAGTGGGGGGGAGGGTTGGGGGTTCTGAGGGGGGCGGGAAGTGGGAGGGAGTGGAAGGGGCAGGGGCGGGGCTAGGGCACGACGGGGGCGAGGCTAGGGCGGGGCTCCTCCCGTCCTCTTTTTTGATTGTTGAAATATGGTAACCCTAACTGCTATTCACACCCCCATAGTCTGAACTGCCGGGCTATGTAGACATGCCCTTAAGCTTCTAAGTAATTTCTGAATGACCTAGGCTTCTAAGTCATTTAGGTACTTTAAAAGAGTGTACTCCCTGACCACGCATCTGAGTTAACATATGTTGCCACCAAATACAATATATCGTCAATGCACAAAGAAGTTAGCAGGAAACAAGCATTCTGCTCTGAATCACCATGTAACTGCCACAAGCCTGAATACTATAGAAATCCAGCGCATCAAGGGTATTATTGCAATTTGCATAAGAAGAAAACACAGTGATTAAAAGTTATGCAAGAAAGCTATCGTTCAGTTGTCAGCTCTGCAAGCATATTCCAGTGATGTCTTTCCAACTACTTCATAATAATCTCTGTAAGTTCTTGCTAAGGGCTCCATTGAAGTAACCTGTCATTTACTCTGTTTCAGCAATTCATCTCAAAGAGCTGCACCAGCTGTGATCACTTGGAGTTGGAGCTGCTGTGTTCCAAGGCAGTGCTACAGATGCAGAAAGAATATACAATTCAGAGAGTCTTGGGTGTCTAGAGAGAGAGGTCGGATTTGCACTGTCCATGCTGTCCTACCATCACTGCAGGGAAAAAATGGCATCTATAATATAAAGCACAAGCTCATTCATTCTCTAGTCGACTTTTCACATACAAAACAGAGACATGGAGCATATAACTGCTAGGAATGGGTCAATATTCCATAAGAAGATGCTCTTCAGTCGTGCTCTCTGTCCAAACAGCAGCTGTCTATATTGCCTTACTTGTCCGCTCGCAATGATGATTATGGTGAATACTGACCTGGAAGTGGAACCAGGAATAAGTCAAGAGAAAAAGCAGGGATTGAGAACTCTTGGTCGATATCGGCAACTCTGCTACTTTGTCGTCTGTGTGAGCAAATCCCTTAAACGCCCCGTGCCTCAGTTTCCCGATCTGTAAAATGGTGATAATACCGACCTCAAAAAGGTGTTGTGAGATTCAGTTCATCAATACCTGGGAAGTGCTTTGGGATCTTGGGATGAAAGGCACAATGTAAAGCTATGTCTACGCTACAGTTTGTACAGTTCTACACAGTTTTTACTACAGCTGAGCAAAAACTCTAGAGGTTCATTTGTAGGGGAATTGCTCACGCAGCCCTATTTTTAAAGTTTGATTTGTGCCATAGGCTTTGCTTTCAGTTTTAGGTTAAACCCTCCTCACCTCCCCAACCCAACACACAAATCTCAAAACAAAACTCAGCCAAAGTGGCGGAGTTCCAGTTGCCTGCATGGTGACTCATGCAGAACTGCCCATTGGCCCAGTTTTAGGTCATGACAAGCTCCTTGGTGGAGTTGGCCTACAGGGTTGGATTTGCGGGATAATCCCAAATCACCTGGTTTCTGTTATCATTCTGAAAGCTTCACATGGCTCTAATATGAACTGTGGTTACAGGTTCTTGCAGCACCCGAGCCTTGTGAACTTCAGTGCTCCTAAGCCACAAGGTTTGGCTTCTGATCAAACCCCCAACTTCCCTGGAATATTTGGATCCACGGTTTCCATTTGGCCTGTTGTGTAGATTAAGTCACCCATGAAGTGACCCATGAAGACAAGGCTTCCCATCATTCAAGAGTGGTTTTGAATCCAAGGTTTTCTCCATGCCCATCTCTAACAGAAACATTATCCTTAGCATTGCAGCAGGGCCTGGAAGCCCCCATTGTGCTGTGAGTTGATAGAAAACCTCTGAGCCAAAGAGCCTTACAGTCTATGTAGACAAGACATAAAAAAAGAAGTATTCCGCCACTCCATTTTACAGATAGGTTAAATGACTATCCCAAGGTCACACAGGCAGTCTGTTGCAGAGATGAGAACTGAATCCAAATCTCCTGAGCCCCAGTCCGGTGCCTTAACTCCCAGACCATCCCTCTTCTCTGTTAAACATCACACACTCTGTGTCGGTCACATCTGTACCCTTTGCTTTGCCACAGCCATGGAACAGAGACCAAAAAGCCTCCCCCGTTTGAAGAGTAAATGCTCACAGGAATTCTCGGCTGTGACCCTTGTTTCACCTGCAGTGATACACTCAGCCACTCATTTTGACTTGGTTTGAGAGGACTAAGCACACTGATTAGCTGTTTCCATTGAAAATCTCCTTAAAGTGGCCCTTACTTGATTTGACCTTGTCTCAAGTACAGAAAGGGAGCAAAGTGAAGATGGCCCTTGACACACTAATTAATCACTTGCCTCTGTTAACGGTTCCTCTGTCAAAGTTATTAAGTGACAGCATCCAAGGGTAAATAGGGTACAGCGTAAAGAAGCTTACAGTGCCATCTGTCCTACCTTACTCAGGTGCTTTTGCCCTTTGCAGATGATACCTCGGTCTTATTGTTTTTTCCAGAAAGAAATTTGCATTAAATATCACCACAATCCACAGCTGAGTAATTGTGCCTTAGCAAGGAGAATGTCATAGGCCTGGTCTACACTACGGGATTAATTCGGATTTAGCAGCGTTAATTCGAATTAACCCTTCACCCGTCCACACAACAGAGCCATTTAGTTCGAATTAAAGGGCGCTTTAAATCGATTTCTATACTCCACCTCGACGAGTGGAGTAGAGCCAAAATCGATTTTGTTAATTCGAATTAGGGTTAGTGTGGCCGCCACCACCGAATTAATGTGGTTAAAATTAATGGGGTAGTGTGGCCGCACACCACCGAATTAATGTGGTTAAAAACCGAATTAATGTGCTTAGTGTGGACGCGCACAGTCGAATTTATACAACCTGTTTCCCAAATTCGAATTATCTAAATTCGGATTAATCCCGTAGTGTAGACATACCCTGAGAGGGCAGAAATGGCAGGCAAATACACAGCTATTAGTTGAATATCAGAAGGAGCAGTTTACTTGTACATGCCCCTAATCATTCTTCAGGTGTTACAGTGGATGAAAATAAAAAAAAATGTTCCATACAAGAACAAAATACTAGGAAGAGCCACCAACTACATTTTCCCACCTGGTACTGCGACTATTGTACGGATTAGTTAAGAGTGAATCTCTAAATCTCAGTGTCCTGGTGCTGTGATTTTCCCACATGCAAAGAGACAACCCGTACTTTCAATCTTTTAGTTTAGGCGAAGGAAAAGAACAAAGAGAGAAAAACGGAAAGACTTTAGGCTCCTCCAGATTATTGGGATCAATACAGGGATGACTGAGTGGGGTTTAGTGGCCTTGATGTCCAGGAGGTCAAATTAGGTGATCTGGGATGGGCCCTTTTGGCCTTAAACTCTATGCCTGGGAGAGTGCCAGGGCCGCAGGGAGTAAACTGCTACTCGAGGTGAGTCAGAGTGGGAGAATCTGGGGCCCGGTGGTTATTTGAATCTTATCTAAATGTATACAAAGTTTGGACCAGGTGTGACAGACATCCCAACTCCCATCTAGTAGCACCTCACGCTCCACAAGTAGTTCCATGCACATCAGTGGTAGCATCTTTGGAGTGAGGGACATAGGCGTTGACTCCGGGGCAGGAGCACGCACGGAAAAAAAATAGTTGGTGCTCAGCACCCACTGGCAGCCCCAAGGGTCAGCGCCTCCCCCTCTTCCCCATGCCTGCCACCTGCCAGCGGCCCCGCCGATCAGCTCCTCCTCCTCCCTCCCAGTGCCTCCTGCCTGCCGTAGATCAGCTGTTCCGCTGTGTGCAGGAGGCACTGGGGCGGGAGGGGGAGGAGCGGGGTCAGGAAGAGGTAGGGGAGGGGGCGAAAGAGGTGGGAGCAGGGTAGGGGTGGGGCCTTGGGGGAAGGGGTAGAGTGGGGGTGGGGTCTGAGGCAGAGCAGGGGTCAAGCACCCCCCCAGCAATTTGGTAAGTTAGCACCTATGATTCAATGGGAGTTAAGGAGATCAGAAACTTGCCCTCTCAGTACCTCCCCTTTCTCACTTTCATCTCCTTCATGTCCTGTTTTTCTCTCCTCCTTCTTCCAACCCACACAAAACCTTCTCTTCCTACAACTTCCCGGAGCCTCCTGCTGCCCTCCTTTCCTGTATGATCACTTCTCCTTAGGATCCCCTGAAGATGATCAGGCTGTGTCCTTATCCTACTGTAAAACAAGAGGAAGGTGACAGCAAGCCATGCTTCAGGACTTCTCAAGATGATCTTTGGGTAATCCTTCTGTTAAAGGACTGCTGGCTGTTGCAGACACACACTATCAAAACAGATGTCTGTATACACATAGATAGTTAATAGAAAAGGTGCCCAGAGATGGCACTCAAGTATATGCAACATAGTTTCCAGGTTTTGAAGGACCAATCAAACTCCTTGTTGTGCACTGCAAATGGCTTCTTGTGTGCAGCTCTTCACACTGATGACATGTATGGCATTCAAACACTCATGCTTTATTGCTGCAGTTAACCAACAGATGCATTTGAAGAGCAGCACTGGTATCAATTATTGATAACTATAGTGCACTCGGAAAGATGCATCGACACAATATAGAACCATAGGACTGGAAGGGACCTCAAGAGGTCATCTAGTCCAGTCTCCTGCACTCACAGCAGGACTAAGTATTATCTAGACCAGGGGTCTCAAACACGTGGCCCGCGGGGTTATTTTCTGCAGCCTGTGAGCTCCTCGCGGGCCCTTCCCCAGCATTTACCTAGAGCGGCTCCGGCCCGATGCGCACCGGGGGCAGGGCAGGCTCCCTGCCTGCCGGCCCTGCCCCCGCGCTGCTCCGAAAAGCGGACAGAACCTGTGGAAAAAGGGGTGCAGGGGTGTGTGTGGCTGTTGCTTCAGGCACCGCCCCCAGCAGCTCCCATTGGCTGGGAATGGGCCACGTGTTTGAGATCCCTGAGGTAGATCCTGAGCATGTGGGCAAGACGTGCCCAACAGAAACATGGGAAAGAATTCTCTGTAATTACTCGGGGCCCTCCCCATCTAACTATTCTGTCTGAATAATTTAGCTATGTATTGAATGTGTTTGTGTGCTTTTAGGCCCTGATCCAGTGACTCGTTTAAGCACATGCTGAATATTGAGTGCTTTGCTGGATTGGGGCTTGAGTGAGGGTAGGATTTGCAAGTCCTTATTAACTTGGACTGCACAGTTTACTCTTTTTTTAAATTTAATAATCTGTCTTGTCCATTTGACTTTTTTTTAAAAAACAGTTTAAATAATGTCTTAATTTATCTATAGAAGAAAAAGTATTCGTAAAACATTAATTCCAAAACTAGTTAAGATTGCTGTACAATAGCATAGTTTACCCATCGCTTTACAAAACCCAAGCACTTGAAAAGCAAAAATTGTAGGTAGACCTCAAATCTTGCATTATGTATGAAAACACATTCTAATCAAGTGTAAAGAACTTCATATATCATCCCAGCATAAATACTGATTAGAAGATCAGTTCTCAAAATGGAATTATAAATCAGACTAAAAATGTATTTCTGTACATTGTCATATATTGAACAGCCTCAAATGTAAGTTAATTCATATATTTTCCCTCATAAATTGATACTTTTCCTCCTAAAACACTATTAAAATTTTCACCTTCCTGATGTCAGCTTGTTCTATGAAGGTAATTGTTAATGCTAACAGGCATTCTTTGTCACACAATTAAATTAATATGCAGCAGGTTTAATACAAACAAGACAGAGTATTTTTTTTATCCACACAACCCACAATTAACTTGTGGAACTCATTGCCATGGGGTATTGTGATGACCAAAAATATAACTGGATACAATTTAGATAAGTTCAAGGAGGATAGGTCCATCAATGGCTACCAGCCAAGAGGGTCTGGGGTACAGCGCCATGCTCGGGGACTGCCTCTGACTGCTAGTAGCTGGGGAGGGGAGGAGGAGTGGATCACTCAAACTGCCCTGTTCTGTACACTCACACTGAAGTGCCAGTATTGGCAACTGTTGGAGACAGGCTACTGGGCTAGATGGACCATTGGTGTGACCAGTATGGTAGTTTTTATGTAAATCATCACCATATACTCATCTGTTAGTTATGAAAAAATGGTTCCTTTGTATCTTTAGCCATGTAGTAACTGTGTCAAAGATTGTATACAATTAGAAAATGTTTGCATGGATATTGTGTGAAACTTGAAAGTAAAAGTTTAAGCCAAGATCTTCAAAAGTGACTAGTGGTTTGTGCCTCAATTTTTTGGGTGCTCCAATTGCGACATACTAAGGTCCAAATTCATCAAGTCACTTATGTCCCTCGTTTTTCCTTAATTACAT